>NC_133932.1:55255079-55561480 GCF_031877795.1 Strix aluco
GGGATGGGAATTGAATAATGCAGTCCCAGAGATGGGGAGAGAGCAGAGAGAGACCTGCATGCCCTATATACAGCTTCGTCCCCTCCCTGGCAGCCCCACAACAGGTGCTGAACTCTTCCCACACCCCACCACGGTGTCAGCCTGCTGATCCAGCAAACCCTCTGCCATAGCCATGAAACAGAGCTCAACAGCTTATATTCAGTAAATCCCCATGTTATTTATGTATAAAATATCACAGCAGTCTTAAAATACATCAAATTTGGGACATACTGTGAATATCAACGTAAACACCAATCTAGATGTACCCTAAATACTAGTACTGAAATACCCTAAAAGGACAAATTAGATTTCATTCACATGATGAGATAATGGAGTCTGCATCCTTGGAAATACTCAAAACCTGACTGGACACAGTCCTGGGCAACCAGCTCTAGGTGGCCCTGCCTGATCAGGGTGTCAGACAAGATGACCCCCAGAGGTCCCTTCCAACCTTAACCATCCTGTGATTCTGAAGTTCAATCCTATGAAATACAAGAAGGTAAGAGATACATATTTGATACATATTTAGACTAGACATATTTAGTACAAAGGCAATATAAGACAAATTTGTGTACGTGTGTGTGCATGGAACTACTCTATGCTACAGCTGCCATTCAGGGACTCCCAGAAGCAGAAGAGGAATTACTCCCAAGCAGGAAAGGGAAGCTGCATCTCCAGAGAGCCCCTCAGAAGAAAGGAAGCCTTGATGAGGGAAAGCAAGGTTGCTAACTTCTTATACTCTCTGTGTAATTCAGTTTTAGGAGGTAATATGCTACTGAGTTGCCCACTTGGCTCCAACAGCCAAAAGAAGCTTCAAAGAGGCTCCACTCTATGAGACAACACTCCAGAAGAGTTGCTAAGGAAGCTCCTTAGTTTAACCAGCGTTGAGAGATGTCTCAGGGAACCTCTAAGTTATAAGAAAGTCAGGAGACCAGTGACAGTATTTTCAAAGCGTGTGTGTGAGTTTCTAATTTTTAAAACAAGATTCTATATTTTGTTATGTTAACTTAGAATCAAAGAAAGCTGAAATAGTAAAAATGTTCTACAATCAAACACAGTAAGAGCAGAGCACATACCTCATGCAGAAATAATGCAGCTGAAAAAATTGGTGTTAATAGAAAGCCTTTCTTAAATCAGGACTTACAAGAATCGGTTTGAGGGCCGGTATTATTTAGTGTCAATGCTACTTCAGCATGCATCATGTAGCAAGTCTTTCACAGGACGTACAGTAAAGAGAGACCTTACAAGTTGTGAAAATTCATGCTGTGATTCTGTAAAAATATAAACATCTTAATAGGGAAGGACTAAGCACAGGAAAGGCATTTCATTGTAAAAGCATTTTGAAACAAACGAACGTGCTTGGTTTATATTGTGCCCTTTGCATTACTCTTGCACTTCACATAGCTTTGAACTGAATGACTTCAAACTGCCATCAGCAGTGGAAAATGAACAGCAGAAGGGCACAAACCATCCCCTAGCACATCCTGGTCCTTGCTCTCTCTTTTATTTGCAGCCTTTGGCTTCTGGCCCTGTATGTGTGTGTATTTTGTGGTCCACGTCTCAGAAGCCTGCAAGTGGAGAAAACTTGCATCAGACACAGCTCTTATTGGTGCTTCCCTGCACCGTATCAACTGGCAGAGACCAACAGCATCTCGTCAAAGGCGACGGGAGCAAAGAACTACTGCCAAAATAACTCCCAGCAGGGAACTACTCGTAGAGTAACTCTCCTGCTACCAACTGAATAAATTCCCATTGAAGCTAATTTGAATGCAAAGACTAAATAAATAAATAATCTCACCTATACTTTACTCAAGATTTCTGATGTATCCTATCTGACATGACATTAAAAATCTAGGTTTTCCTACATCTGTAGGTAACAATATAATGTTCATGGGAAGTTAAAATATTTGTTATCCGTTTTCAAATGGCAAGAACCTAAAGCATTTTCTTTAATTTAACTCTTCATTTTTGGTCTGCTCACTCTTTTTCAGGTTTCCATGCTCCCCTGAGAAACATTTTCACAGTTGAAAGCATGCTGTGTCATCTGTTATTCCCCATTTCAAAATCTTAGACTCTAGTGCAGGAACACACATTAATCATTTATTACTGTATAAATACATGAAAAATTAATAGCCCAGCTAGAATTCCAAGGCATCTACTTAATGAGCTGGGACTCAAACCTAAGAAGCATCATGTCATTACTACTACACATATATAACACAGTGTTCAGAAAGCTTCATCAAATGAGACCTATTACTACAAATTCAGCACATCAGACCTGTGAATAAGCATCCAAACCCCAAATTAGGCATTTATTTTCTGCAAGAGGGGAAAAATACCCTTTATTCTTGATTATGAACTTGTTGCAGAAGACTGAAAATCCAATCTTAGACTTTTAAGGATAAAAATTCAAAAAGCAATGACATAGAATATATTGGTAAACTTGCTTTAAGTTTTAATTAGTATAAAAATAAAAAACAGTAGCTCTAAATGAGAGAATGCTTGGCAATTTTCAAAGTCTTTGGATACACTTTGCAAACGTCAGTTAAAGCCATGCTTCCTGCTGCAAGAGCCAATTATCCCAACACCCCAAGCACAGATAATGAAAAAATAATAAAAAGCAAGAGTCAAATTACATAATTATTTTGTTCCAGTGCTCTGAATTGTGATCTGCCTTCACAATCAGAAGTATATATAATTGCATTCACACAGACTAAATGGGGCAATGCAACCACGCCTGTTTCCAGGACAGCTGCAATCACAGCGTTTATTGTAGTTTGACCAGAAAGCCTGTGCCAATGCCAACTTTATCTGAATGACACTTTGAAGCACCTAGAGGAATGTCTCGAAGTAGTTCCTTCTCACAATCAGTAATTTTTCATCAGTGGTAATTTAAAAGCTTTTTTTATTGATGCTATACCACATCCCATCAAGAATAATGGAAAAGCTCAAAATGAATAAAAGCAAACTGACTGGTTGCCTTTGGAAAGGGAAGGGCAGACAGGTGAGAAGAGGCTGGCAGAGGACACATCATCATCAAGCCATTAGCAAGACAATTGTTGTAACATAAAAACCTCTGCCACAAAGCAAGAGATTGTAGAGAAGGAATTAACATATTTACAGAAAAAATTAAGATGTAAGATGTAGAGCTGGAACATATCAATAATCAGATGAAACAGTAGTTCTCAGTCTTGAAATGCTTTAAAAATGAATTTCCATATTACTAAGGGAGCAATGAGCCATTTGCATCTATGTTGTGCAAGAATATTTGATGATCACGAATGAGCTCCTCTATGACCTGCAAATGCTTTACAATTATGAGCTATGTTTTCATATTTCCTTAAGCCAAAATGATAGTTCTAATTTATTCAAAACTCATTTATATTTTCCTCAGAGCAATTCACATAGCTACCAAAAAAACCCAAAAAAACCAAAAAAACCCAAAAAACTGAATAGGCTGCTGGCAGTCTTTTAACTAGAAAACACGGCGTAAACTTTTACATAGTTCAAAGGAAATGTGTCCGCTCATAAGACAAACAACACTCTATGTACTACTAAAATCAAAACTATAGCATGAAGACAGCACCGTGATCTGCTTAATCGGATTGCAAAAACCTGATCCCCTGTCTTGAAATGCTTCACATTATGGGAAAGCTAAAATTTCTCAGGTCTAATATCAGTTTAAAGCAGTCTGGTTTTTTGAGAGCACATGCATATGCAAACCTATGTATTTCACTGTTAACTGCCCGCACATTTGGCCCTCTGCCAAAACAGAGTGCTGCTGATCACCTGCAACCACACAATGTGAGTAGGTTTCCCTGCCCTCCTTGACTTAGAAATCTTCACGGGTCTGATCCTGACACCACTTAGTTCAGGGGGGTATTCAAAAGTCAGCAGGGCAAAGACATGGCCTGCAAAAAAGCCAGATTGAGGAACAGACTGATTGCAGCATAAACAAGGAAACCAATCATATGGGCCAAGGCTTTCAGCAAACTGTCCTCACCAAAGCAGGGTTAACTCTGGGTCCCAATCATGCAATCCTCAAAAAACATACTTTTCCTACCACCCCTAACTCCTTCAATCTATTAACTTCCAGCTCTGCAAGTTGAGACAGAAGTGTTTCAAGGACTCAAATTTTTAAAATGTCAAATTACAGGATTACTCCCTCAAATCAAGATAGAAGTACCATAATTCACTAAGCATGTGCACCAAGCAGGTAAGTTATGCTTTTTTTTTAAAGAGGTATGTAATTTTGGAATCAAATTAACAGGTACCACTGATGCAAAAGAATATTTCCTTTAAGAATATGAACCAAAGCAGGTATTATTAGCTATAAAGAAGAAGAAAGTGTCTCTTGCAACACAGAAAGCAGCATGGAAAGCTGATACAAAGCTGAAGAAGACCGTCTTGTGGCAGAAACTGAGAAGAATGTATTATTAATAGTAGTAGTAATATCAACAGATCCATGATAACTTTACAATAGAAGTCCTGAGAATTACCAGTTTCACAGACAATGAGGTTATTTGGGTTTTGTTTTCTCTTGTCAACAAATTCTTTGTTCTGGATGACGATAAACTTACCCAAATTTCTTGCTACTATCCTATCTCTAGACATTGGGAAGAATAATAAAAAGGGGAAAATTAAGCAGAAAGACTGGCAGAAGTGAGTGAGCACAAAGCTGTGCTTAAAATTAACAACAAAGGAAGCCTGAGAAAGAAGTGAAAAAGAAACCTGTGACATGGTTAATATGAAGAAAGAGACACACTTTGTGTAAAACCGATGAAAAAAAGCACACAAAATGAATTCTGAATTTACAGCAACAGATACGAGATGACAATCAAATGAACTGCTGCAGCATTCAACATGAAATTATCCATTATCATAACTACTAATGGTTTTGCTATATATCATACACTGAGGCGAAGCATTACATAACAATTTAAAGTCTATGAAAGTAAATCAGTGTCAATATTGAGTACCAGATGGGTTTGAGCTGAACTACCCTGACTCTTTGGAGAGGCAGAATCAAATCCTGACCCTGAGGTTCGTTTTTAGTTTTTAATGCGTTAAAAATCAGAACCCAAATACACCCGGTTTGGTGGAAAATAGCATCTATTAAACATGGAGGAAAAGATGACAAAAGGCTATGGAGGAACTGGTCTTTTCAAAGGGCACAGACTGCAGATCTCACTCAGGCCAAGCACCCACGCAACTTATCATTGGGCCCCTATGATTCTCACATAAAGAATACTCATATTCCAATCATAGAGTAATTCAGGTTGTAAGGGATGTACGGAGGTCTCTAGTTCAACTTACTGGCCAAGGGAAGGTCAGACCAGGTTTCTCCTGAGGGCTTTATCCAGTTTAGTCTTGAACACATCAAAGGATGGAAACTGCACAGCCTCTGGGCAACCTGCTCCACTGTTTAATTACCCTCATGATAAAACTTTCTTTCCTTATATCCAGTCTGAACCTTCCCTTCTTCAATTTATGACTATAGTCTCTCATTCTCCAGCTACACACATCAGTAAAAGGCTCAGTTCTGCCTTCTTCATAACTTACTTAAGTACTGGCAGGCTGCTGGTAGGTCCTCCCGAGTCTCTGCTCCTCCTGAACTAAGCAAGTCCAGTTCCCTGCATCTATCCTCATAGCTAATATGTTCACAGAATTAGTTAACCTTGTGTATAAATCTAACCCTTATTCAACATTTACCACTGTAGAAAAATTAGGTTTTTATCTCTCTTTGTTTTCATAATAAAAATTTTCTGTCTTCTACAGTCAGGCAAATTATTGCCATTACTTCTTGTAATGGAACCAGAGTGTTTTTATATTCAGGTATTTCCTCAAGAAATGACGAACTGAAATCATGAAATGAGAGCACAACCATATATTTTTTTTTAATACCAATGCTATAACCATGATAGGCATTAAAGAGAGAAACAGGACCAAATCCATCCTTTCCTCACCTTCTCAAAGGACTGTGTCAGTAGCACACAATTCTTACTACAGTCTGTACTGTCAAAAACTATAAATGACAGCATTTCTCTCAAGTTCATGTGTAAGTTCATGTCATCTTAGAGCCTTTCACATCTTTCTCCATCTCCTTAGCACAAAACACAGGAGTCCAATAGCAGATAACCAAGCAAAATGAAAGCCAAGTACCAATTCAATAAAGCTTGTCTGGTACCTACTTAAAAGAATATACTGTGGAGATAAAGGCTGTTAAACACCATTATAGCCCAAGTAGCTTAAGCATGCAGTGCAGGACATCACAGTGATCACAGTGATCTGTCCTTCCAGAAAGAATTTAGTTACCCTACTTATTCTACAGCAACTAATGGTTCATGTTTTGAGAAAGGCAAGCATGGGAGCCACAGTATAGAAAACCCTCTTGAGTAAATCTTGCTGGGTTACAATGCGACTCCTGTTCTGTCTGTTTCAAATGCACAGGGTCTCTATTAGGAAAAAAAAAAAAAAAAAAAAAAAAAAGGGAAAAAAAGCAGTACAACTATAATTACTACTAACAATATACACAATGTCCACCGAGATGGCAGAGAAAGAGAGAAGACTGGCACACAACCAAACCAGACAGGTAAGAAGCTGGTTGGATAGTCAGGCTCAGAATGGGTTGTAGTCTACCCAGAGACTGCAGGAGTCTGTCTCAAGACCTGTCCACTTTAACATCTTTATCAACGACCTGGAAGAGGCGATGGTGTGCACTGTGCCTTGGTAGCAAAGGCATCCTGCAGCTCCTGGGAGCTATGAACAAGGGCACAGCCCGGAGATCAAGAGAAAGGATAGTCCCTCTCTGCATGGCACATGTCAGACCACACCTAGATGCTGCATCCAGTTCTGGACCCCAGCACAGGAAAGAAACTGTTTCCCTGTGATGACAGTGAGGCAGCAGAGCAGGTCTCCCCGAGAGGCTGTGACACCTCCATCCTTGGAGGATTTCAAGCTCCAACTGGTTCAAGCCCTCAGCAGCCTGGTCTGACCCCAGCGCTGGTCCTGCTCTGGAAGCAGATTAGCCCACATCCCATCCCACCAGGATGGCTATGGTCATAAAGGAGATGAGAGAAATTCAGAAGCTGTGCCAGCCAAACCAACATTGCTTGGACAGGGCAACATGGATAGTATGTCAGCTGTAGCAAGCTCCCACCTCTCTGCTGGTTTTGGGTGCTGGGCCAGGGCACCCACCTCCTAGGACAAAAATTCTCAGTTGTCAGACGTGGAGAGATGCATGTGAGAAGGAAAAGTACTGCACAATGAACCGCAAGGCTTTAAGTGACAAAACGTATATTTTCTATATACTTCACAAGTTCTGGAGGAAAAAAAACAAAATAAAAGCTCATGAAGAAGTATTCTAAGCTAGAAAATGACAAAGCAGTAACAGTCACAATATGAGTGTGTTTTACACAGAAATACCTAGAAGGGCATTAAGATTTTCACTTACTGAAAAGGAGATGCTGACACAGAACAGACAAATGCTTGAGCTGAGCCCCTCAAGTGCACTTCGGAGCACACTTAACAGGTAAGTATGATTTTAAAAGCCAGGAGCTATTGGAAGTCATCACCTTTTCAAATAAAGCCAAATTATACAGATTACTATTAAGAATCCCAGAAAAGGTCTGTCCAACTTATTTTATTAGGCATATTATATAATTAACATAATTATTACTCTGTGATTTATATTAGTATAATTAACTCTGTGGTTTGATATACACAGTATTACATACATTTATCAAGTTGGCATTTTGATTGCTGAAAATTAAATTTGATTACCTTTGGGAAGTGACAATGTTCTAACTAAATTTTTCTCATTGATTTTCTGTAAATATATAGTAGCAGTTTGGTGCTGCTCATATATAAAAAGCCTACCCTTCTTTACTCAGTAGAACAATTAATTAAGTGTGTTGACATCTTCTACAGAGAGAAACACTGAAGTCTTTAAAAGAAATATGGAAAACTAAAAATATACCATGTTGAACTAATAAAAAAAGAATAGGCTCATTTATTTTTAATTATATTGTTCCCATTCTATAAGCCTGGAAATAGTTTCAATTTTCATAAGTCTTCCAGACAAAGTGTTGAGTTACTTTGGAAAATCCTCATTTATTTGATAACGTGGGTTTTGTTTATAAACTATTTAAAATTTCAAAACTTTGAAAATTCTGGCTAAAAATTACCATAGAAATCCATATAAAACTTTAATTCTGTGTGTATACAAGAAGAGAATTAGCAGAAAAATAACCACTTCTATACCAAAAGGTAGTGATTTCTTAAGATATTTCACTTAGGAATTCACTATGAAAAATAAAGCCGAATTAACCACTGAACTACCATCTGACTCCTTTAGCACTGACTGGGTTTCATGGGAACAAAAAAAAAGAATGGTTTCAACTCCTATTTTACATCAAAATGTGGTTCAAGCACAGGTATCTCCCAGTTCTAAGGGTAGAAACATCTGATGAAAATCTTTGGATGAGAAAGCGATGGATGGAGTAGCAAAAATGAGAAGGATAAGGCAGTCATACCAGGAAATACGGATTTCTCAGTGATTTTGGCCATTCAAACAAAGCTTTCTAAACATCTGACTGAAATCTGAAGTTATGTACACAAGCTAATGCATTCAGGGACGGGGAATTAAAGTCCGACATACAGGACAGTTCTGGAAAAAAGCCTTCTGTGGGCAGCAGCAACCTCCCCACAAACAAGCCAACAAGCACCGACTGCAAGGCCCGGGTGCACAGACAGGGAAGAGCGACCCAGACCTGCTGTGGGAATTGTGGAGATCAATGCCGAAATGTGGGGCTCAACTTGCATCTCCATATTCCAACGGATGCAGCAGAGAGCCACAAACCATATCCGGAGAAAAGAGAGACAGAGCTGGCCCGTGAGACTTGGACACCGTGACTCGATTCACCAACAAAAGGCAGACCATGACTCAAATACAAAGAGGTTATAGCAGGTCTGGAAAGGGCTCTTCAATCTCACAGTGCAATAAAGCAACAAGAGCCAAAAGTTGACACTGAAGTCAGACAAATTCACATAAAGGAAGGAGAGAAGGTATTTGCATTCATCTATAAAATGAGAGTAAGAGCAGGGGAAGAACTGTGGCATCTCCCAAGGACAGGAAGGACAAACAGGCTTCTGAAACAGAGAGGTCTCAGTCATACATATTAGGGGCTGCGGTCAGGGAACAGCCTGTTTAAACAGGCGGCAGAAAGCAGGAAATCAAAATACTAGGTCTAAAGGTCCCTTCGGGCTTCATATAGCAGATGAAAAAAGAGTGCTCAACATGCTTCATTCAAAAATGGGGGTAATTGTGTCTGCTGTGCAGAAGCATCCATCTGATTGCAATCAGAGTGCTAAGACACCAAGGCTACCCAGGTGCAACATCCTGCTGTAGACAGCACAATGACAGCTAATCAAGACACATCGGGGACTTTTCGTGTCCTGCAACACCAGTGCTAACAGGCTGCCCTCAGCCAAGACTACCTAACAGCATATTTCTTGGGACATCCCCACAACACTGGCTTTTTGTCAGTATCTTGAAAACTATTAGCCAGTTTTCAGTTCATTGTGTGCCACGTTCACTCTTAAGGTGATGACTTCAAACACTGGTAGCTGTAAATAAAGGTTTTACAGAAAGAATATAGTAAATGGGGTCACTTTAGTACCTACCAATATGATTTTTCTTTTTTTAAGGTGCAGAAAGGTAATTGATTAGTTTTTAAGTTCTTTTGTATTTGCAGTACTAAAAATCTGTTTTTACGAGAACTGCCTAAGCAGTCTTAAAAGTTTCTCAGACAACTTTGAAAAAAACCTTGATTGTTTAACTGCTGTATGACTTAAAGGATTTTAAAACAACTGATCTGTAGTCCATGCATTGCAATACCATGTTACTTATTTTACTGACAATATAGAACAATTTTCTGGAACAGTCAAATGTTTGATTATCTCTTCCTCTGGTTGATATGTTTTTATTATACTTTGAGTATTGCACACGGCAGGTACCATCATGCTGTTATTACCACCTCAGATATTGCAGATCAACAGGACGGACTTGCCATCCAAATGCTGCACTTTTTTTCTTCCACATTTAGAGACATTGAGAGAAAAACAATTTAAAATGTTATAATTTCTTAAAAGGTGGATTAAAGTGATCGTATTTCATCAACAGGTAACTCATGCATTATCTCACACCAGTACCAATAACTAAATTATCTTTGCTGAGTTACTGCAACCTGGGGCAACAGAATAATATGGCAATATTTAAATATTCCAGTCCCAGTGGACGGTCCCCAGCAGTCTAAATTCAAGGACAAACACTGTATATCACCATAGGGGTCAGGACATCACATAGTAACTTCAGGAAAGTCTCCCCACCTAGGCCACACTCCTGCATGGTGTTGGCTTCCCCACTCGTGGGCTCCTAAGCTTCCCCTGGCTCCTTCGTCAGCTGGCTCTGGATTCTTTAGCTCTTCACAGAAAGAGACTCCAGTGTTCAACACAATAAAACATCAAAAAGACTGCTTTATTGGGGCAAAGATTTCTCCTAACAACTTGATTTTGCAACCATGTCCCCTTTCAACTAATCCCTCCAGCTACATGTATGGGTTAAATAATATTAGACATATTGCATGTGTACTTGCAACAATCACCCTTTATACTACAAAGCATCAGATGCATACAGGTGTATTTAGAAAAATTACCAACCGACAGACCATTCACACAGTGTATCTTTCCCTCCTTTCAAATGAGTGAGTCATCATCTCTGAATGTGACCGAGTTACATTTTGCTTGGGAATTAACCCACACAGCAGCAACACTTTTCCAGCTCTCTCCACTCTACAATAAAAACACATAAACAAATAATAAGAAAAAATTTCACCGTTTCAGATGCTTTCCAGCAAAGATAAGAGCAAATAAAGGGTCCAAAACACCAAAAATAAAAAACCCCATGTAAGCAGCGCACACAATTTCCAAGTAAGAAATCCTGGTGCTAACAAGGCTGTGCCAAAGCAAATCATCCTGATTTTCTTACAGCTTTCACAGGACTCTTATCTGCATACAGACTGAATGCAAGAGGAATCATTTCTGGAGTACACAGCATCCCACTGAACATTAACCACCATTACCCACTTAGATAATGCACTATGAAACACTGACTGCTGCTCCACAACTGCTCCAGAGCTCTCTCAGGCACACTAGCCCTCAACACTTACTGCACTCCTCTCCAGTTTCTTACAAGGAAGTTAAAAAAACATTCAACTTCCATGCCCCAAAAGGAAAGGCAACTCATATGTCAGAAGACGAGTGCCACATAATTTCGGAATGTACTGGGCCCAAAAAATGGAGAAACATCATTTAAATACCAAAACAAGAACAGCAAGGCCTCTGAAGACCACAGAATTAGGTCGACGTATAAAGAATAGACAGAATGACGCATACAGGATGTTGGCAATGGAAACTGGCAAAATAATATCAACAGGGCCAGAAAACACAAAATTCAGAGAAGACTGGTCCAGGGGAGACTGCAATAAGCTGGCGGCTGGTCAATGATAATGCCCGGCAGCTACGACGTAAATGGAAGCTCAGATCAGATGAGGAGTTGGAAGGATGAATACTAAGTATCGAAGGAATTTCAGAGAGAAACGACAGGCCTGAACAGTAGAGAGAGGGATGGCAGTGAAGATAAGATAGAACAAAGCAGGCTTGGCAGAGAATACCTCAATTTTGGATTTCTTCAGTGCTTTGAGTGTGGTTTCTTAGGTGTTGCCATTTCTAAAGAAATATCCTGCATTGCACTGGGCCTTACATAAGCTGTGGCTCCGCCCACTGATGTGGCAGCTGTGGCATTGAAGAAAGAATGTTAGTGGTGGTTGCCATGATACAGGTGCTTGGTGAAAAAGCTGCCCAGGATGGCTACAGGAAGGACTATGCTGGGAGGCAGCACAGACTGCAGGTCATCAGGAGGCTAAGTGAGGGCTGAAGTGTGAGGGCAGGGAGGAGAGTGCAGAGCTGCTGGGGCTGGGCAGGGAGGCTGGGGTTGCCTATGTTGAGACAGATGGCAGCTGCTCCTCCTCTCTCTTCCAGAGCTGGAGGCTCACACAGGGACGAGGACATGGTGGACTCCCGTACTTCGCCACACAGTAAGAGCTATTCACTACTTTCTACAACAATGGTGACAAAAACTTACAGAACCAAGAGTCTGGTAGAGACTAGATTGCCCACGGTGAGCGAGGGTGGCTGCTCCCTTCGTTCATTAATATTATGCCACCTTTTGCAGATGCAGGCCACGACAGGGACACACCCACCAGGGAATAATACCGTCCCCAGACACAAAGACAGGGATTTCATACGTCATTTAAGTTAAGTTTTCAGGAGTTGGGCAGAGCCTGGGGAAGGGGTTGTCTGTGGGGAGCAAGGGTGGCTGCTCCCTTTGTTGTTACTGTCCTGCCTTTTGCAGTCACAGGCCATGACAGGGACACCACCAGACCACGCAACAATTCCATCCCCAGGCACACAGGCAGATATTTTCCACATTTAAGAGGACGCTGAGACTAAGTTAAGTTTCAAGAGTCTGGCAGAGACCTGGGCAGGTGCTGTCCATGGCGAACAAGTGTGTCTGCTCCCTCTCTTTCTTGATATTAACCTGCCTTTTGCAGCTGCCGGACCCAACAGGGACAGGACCAGACCATGGCACACTCCCATCCATTGCAGTAGAGATTCCCTGTCTTCTACAAGGACACTAAGCTAAGTCTTCAAGTGCCTGGCACAGCCCTGGGTAGGGGGCGCGATGGTCAGCGAGGGTGCCTGCTCCCTTTAGTTGTTAATAGTACAATGCCTTTTGCAGCTGCAGGCCATGACAGGGACACACCCACCATGGAATAATACCGTCCCCAGACACAAAGACAGAGATTTCCTACGTCCTTTAAGTTAAGTTTTCAGGAATTGGGCAGAGCCTGGGGAAGGGGTTGTCTCTGGGGAGCAAGGGTGGCTGCTCCCTTTATTGATATTGTCCTGCCTTTTGCAGCTGCCGGACCCAACAGGGACAGGACCAGACCATGGCACACTCCCATCCATTGCAGTAGAGATTTTCTGCCTTCTACAAGGACACTAAGTTAAGTCTTCAAGAGCCTGGCAGAACCCTGCGTAGGGGGCGCGATGGTCACCAAGGGTGGCTGGTCCATTTGGTTGTTGATAGTACGATGCCTTTTGCAGCTGCAGGCCATGACAGGGACACAATCACCAGGGAATAATACCGTCCCCAGCCACAAAGGCCGAGATCCTCTACCTTCTACAAGGACACCGAGACTAAGTTAAGGTAACAGAAATTACACAAGCTATTGGCACAAACCGAGTGAGACAGTGGCACTGTCAGAGCGGGCACGTGGCTGGTGGTGGCCCATTCCACAATAAAACATCCAAAAGAATGCTTTTTTGGACCAAAGATTTCGCAGGGATTTTTTTTTTCAGTGCTTTAAGTGTCGCCGCTTCTTAAGAAATATCCTGTATTGGCCTTCCATCAGCTGTGGCTCCGCCCACTGATGTGGCAGCTGTGTCACTGAAGAAAGAATGTTAGTGGTGGTTGCCATGATACAGGTGCTTGGTGAAAAAGCTGCCCAGGATGGCTACAGGAAGGACTATGCTGGGAGGCAGCACAGACTGCAGGTCATCAGGAGGCTAAGTGAGGGCTGAAGTGTGAGGGCAGGGAGGAGAGTGCAGAGCTGCTGGGGCTGGGCAGGGAGGCTGGGGTTGCCTACGTTGAGACAGATGGCAGCTGCTCCTCCTCTCTCTTCCAGAGCTGGAGGCTCACACAGGGACGAGGACATGGTGGACTCCCATACTTCGCCACACAGTAAGAGCTATTCACTACTTTCTACAACAATGGTGACAAAAACTTACAGAACCAAGAGTCTGGTAGAGACTAGATTGCCCACGGTGAGCGAGGGTGGCTGCTCCCTTCGTTCATTAATATTATGCCACCTTTTGCAGATGCAGGCCACGACAGGGACACACCCACCAGGGAATAATACCGTCCCCAGACACAAAGACAGAGCTTTCCTACCTCATTGAAGTTAAGTTTTCAGGAGTTGGGCAGAGCCTGGGGAAGGGGTTGTCTCTGGGGAGCAAGGGTGGCTGCTCCCTTTCTTGTTGTTATCCTGCCTTTTGCAGCTGCCGGACCCAACAGGGACAGGACCAGACCATGGCACACTCCCATCTATTGCAGTAGAGATTCCCTGCCTTCTACAAGGACACTAAGCTAAGTCTTCAAGTGCCTGGCAGAGCCCTGGGTAGGGGGCGCGATGGTCAGCGAGGGTGCCTGCTCCCTTTAGTTGTTGATAGTACGATGCCTTTTGCAGCTGCAGGCCATGACAGGGACACACCCACCATGGAATAATACCGTCCCCAGACAGAAAGACAGAGCTTTGCTACGTTCTGCAAGGACATGAAAACGAAGTTAAGTTTTCAAGAGTTGGGCAGAGCCTGGGGAAGGGGTTGTCTGTGGTGAGCAAGGGTGGCTGATCCCTTTCTTGATATTATCCTGCCTTTTGCAGCTGCTGGAACCAACAGGGACAGGACCAGACCATGGCACACCCCTGCCCCTCGCCACAGAGATTCCACGCCTTCTACATGGACACTAAGTTAAGTTTTCTGGAGTCTCTCAGAGCCCTGCGCAGGGGTGGGCAATGGTCAGCCAGGGTGGCCTCTCCCTTTGGTTTTTAATATGACCCTGCTTTTTGCAGCCACAAGCCCAGACAGAGACCGCACCACACAATGGCACGCTCCCATCTCTTATCACACAAAGATTTGCGACGTCCTTTAAGTTAAGTTTTCAGGAGTTGGGCAGAGCCTGGGGAAGGGGTTGTCTCTGGGGAGCAAGGGTGGCTGCTCCCTTTGTTGATATTGTCCTGCCTTTTGCAGTCACAGGCCATGACAGGGACACCACCAGACCATGCAGCAATTCCATCCCCAGCCACACAGGCAGATATTTTCCACCTTTTACAAGGACCCTGAGACTAAGTTAAGTTTCAAGAGTCCGGCAGAGACCTGGGCAGGTGCTGTCCATGGCAAACAAGTGTGTCTGCTCCCTCTCTTTCTTGATATTATCCTGCCTTTTGCAGCTGCCGGACCCAACAGGGACAGGACCAGAACATGGCACACTCCCATCCATTGCAGTAGAGATTCTCTGCCTTCTACAAGGACACTAAGTTAAGTCTTCAAGAGCCTGGCAGAGCCCTGGGTAGGGGGCGCGATGGTCACCGAGGGTGGCTGGTCCATTTGGTTGTTGATAGTACGATGCCTTTCGCAGCTGCAGGCCATGACAGGGACACACCCACCATGGAATAATAACCGTCCACCGACACAAAGACAGAGATTTCCTACGTCCTTTAAGTTAAGTTTTCAGGAGTTGGGCAGAGCCTGGGGAAGGGGTTGTCTCTGGGGAGCAAGGGTGGCTGCTCCCTTTATTGATATTGTCCTGCCTTTTGCAGCTGCCGGACCCAACAGGGACAGGACCAGACCATGGCACACTCCCATCCATTGCAGTAGAGATTCCCTGCCTTCTACAAGGACACTAAGTTAAGTCTTCAAGAGCCTGGCAGAACCCTGCGTAGGGGGCGCGATGGTCACCGAGGGTGGCTGGTCCATTTGGTTGTTGATAGTACGATGCCTTTTGCAGCTGCAGGCCATGACAGGGACACAATCACCATGGAATAATACCGTCCCCAACCACAAAGGCCAAGATCCTCTACCTTCTACAAGGACACCGAGACTAAGTTAAGGTAACAGAAATTACACAAGCTATTGGCACAAACCGAGTGAGACAGTGGCACTGTCAGAGCGGGCACGTGGCTGGTGGTGGCCCATTCCACAATAAAACATCCAAAAGAATGCTTTTTTGGACCAAAGATTTCGCAGGGATTTTTTTTTTCAGTGCTTTAAGTGTCGCCGCTTCTTAAGAAATATCCTGTATTGGCCTTCCATCAGCCGTGGCTCCGCCCACTGATGTGGCAGCTGTGTCACTGAAGAAAGAATGTTAGTGGTGGTTGCCATGATACAGGTGCTTGGTGAAAAAGCTGCCCAGGATGGCTACAGGAAGGACTATGCTGGGAGGCAGCACAGACTGCAGGTCATCAGGAGGCTAAGTGAGGGCTGAAGTGTGAGGGCAGGGAGGAGAGTGCAGAGCTGCTGGGGCTGGGCAGGGAGGCTGGGGTTGCCTACGTTGAGGCAGATGGCAGCTGCTCCTCCTCTCTCTTCCAGAGCTGGAGGCTCACACAGGGACGAGGACATGGTGGACTCCCATACTTCGCCACACAGTAAGAGCTATTCACTACTTTCTACAACAATGGTGACAAAAACTTACAGAACCAAGAGTCTGGTAGAGACTAGATTGCCCACGGTGAGCGAGGGTGGCTGCTCCCTTCGTTCATTAATATTATGCCACCTTTTGCAGATGCAGGCCACGACAGGGACACACCCACCAGGGAATAATACCGTCCCCAGACACAAAGACAGAGCTTTCCTACCTCATTGAAGTTAAGTTTTCAGGAGTTGGGCAGAGCCTGGGGAAGGGGTTGTCTCTGGGGAGCAAGGGTGGCTGCTCCCTTTCTTGTTATTATCCTGCCTTTTGCAGCTGCTGGACCCAACAGGGACAGGACCAGACCATGGCACACTCCCATCCATTGCAGTAGAGATTCTCTGCCTTCTACAAGGACACTAAGCTAAGTCTTCAAGTGCCTGGCAGAGCCCTGGGTAGGGGGCGCGATGGTCACCGAGGGTGCCTGCTCCCTTTAGTTGTTGATAGTACGATGCCTTTTGCAGCTGCAGGCCATGACAGGGACACACCCACCATGGAATAATAAAGTCCACAGACACAAAGACAGAGCTTTGCTACGTTTCGCAAGGACATGAAAACGAAGTTAAGTTTTCAAGAGTTGGGCAGAGACTCGGGAAGGGGTTGTCTGTGGTGAGCAAGGGTGGCTGATCCCTTTCTTGATATTATCCTGCCTTTTGCAGCTGCTGGAACCAACAGGGACAGGACCAGACCATGGCACACCCCTGCCCCTCGCCACAGAGATTCCACGCCTTCTACATGGACACTAAGTTAAGTTTTCTGGAGTCTCTCAGAGCCCTGCGCAGGGGTGGGCAATGGTCAGCCAGGGTGGCCTCTCCCTTTGGTTTTTAATATGACCCTGCTTTTTGCAGCCACAAGCCCAGACAGAGACCGCACCACACAATGGCACGCTCCCATCTCTTATCACACAAAGATTTGCGACGTCCTTTAAGTTAAGTTTTCAGGAGTTGGGCAGAGCCTGGGGAAGGGGTTGTCTCTGGGGAGCAAGGGTGGCTGCTCCCTTTGTTGATATTGTCCTGCCTTTTGCAGTCACAGGCCATGACAGGGACACCACCAGACCATGCAGCAATTCCATCCCCAGCCACACAGGCAGATATTTTCCACCTTTTACAAGGACCCTGAGACTAAGTTAAGTTTCAAGAGTCCGGCAGAGACCTGGGCAGGTGCTGTCCATGGCAAACAAGTGTGTCTGCTCCCTCTCTTTCTTGATATTATCCTGCCTTTTGCAGCTGCCGGACCCAACAGGGACAGGACCAGAACATGGCACACTCCCATCCATTGCAGTAGAGATTCTCTGCCTTCTACAAGGACACTAAGTTAAGTCTTCAAGAGCCTGGCAGAGCCCTGGGTAGGGGGCGCGATGGTCACCGAGGGTGGCTGGTCCATTTGGTTGTTGATAGTACGATGCCTTTCGCAGCTGCAGGCCATGACAGGGACACACCCACCATGGAATAATAACCGTCCACCGACACAAAGACAGAGATTTCCTACGTCCTTTAAGTTAAGTTTTCAGGAGTTGGGCAGAGCCTGGGGAAGGGGTTGTCTCTGGGGAGCAAGGGTGGCTGCTCCCTTTATTGATATTGTCCTGCCTTTTGCAGCTGCCGGACCCAACAGGGACAGGACCAGACCATGGCACACTCCCATCCATTGCAGTAGAGATTCCCTGCCTTCTACAAGGACACTAAGTTAAGTCTTCAAGAGCCTGGCAGAACCCTGCGTAGGGGGCGCGATGGTCACCGAGGGTGGCTGGTCCATTTGGTTGTTGATAGTACGATGCCTTTTGCAGCTGCAGGCCATGACAGGGACACAATCACCATGGAATAATACCGTCCCCAACCACAAAGGCCAAGATCCTCTACCTTCTACAAGGACACCGAGACTAAGTTAAGGTAACAGAAATTACACAAGCTATTGGCACAAACCGAGTGAGACAGTGGCACTGTCAGAGCGGGCACGTGGCTGGTGGTGGCCCATTCCACAATAAAACATCCAAAAGAATGCTTTTTTGGACCAAAGATTTCGCAGGGATTTTTTTTTTCAGTGCTTTAAGTGTCGCCGCTTCTTAAGAAATATCCTGTATTGGCCTTCCATCAGCCGTGGCTCCGCCCACTGATGTGGCAGCTGTGTCACTGAAGAAAGAATGTTAGTGGTGGTTGCCATGATACAGGTGCTTGGTGAAAAAGCTGCCCAGGATGGCTACAGGAAGGACTATGCTGGGAGGCAGCACAGACTGCAGGTCATCAGGAGGCTAAGTGAGGGCTGAAGTGTGAGGGCAGGGAGGAGAGTGCAGAGCTGCTGGGGCTGGGCAGGGAGGCTGGGGTTGCCTACGTTGAGGCAGATGGCAGCTGCTCCTCCTCTCTCTTCCAGAGCTGGAGGCTCACACAGGGACGAGGACATGGTGGACTCCCATACTTCGCCACACAGTAAGAGCTATTCACTACTTTCTACAACAATGGTGACAAAAACTTACAGAACCAAGAGTCTGGTAGAGACTAGATTGCCCACGGTGAGCGAGGGTGGCTGCTCCCTTCGTTCATTAATATTATGCCACCTTTTGCAGATGCAGGCCACGACAGGGACACACCCACCAGGGAATAATACCGTCCCCAGACACAAAGACAGAGCTTTCCTACCTCATTGAAGTTAAGTTTTCAGGAGTTGGGCAGAGCCTGGGGAAGGGGTTGTCTCTGGGGAGCAAGGGTGGCTGCTCCCTTTCTTGTTATTATCCTGCCTTTTGCAGCTGCTGGACCCAACAGGGACAGGACCAGACCATGGCACACTCCCATCCATTGCAGTAGAGATTCTCTGCCTTCTACAAGGACACTAAGCTAAGTCTTCAAGTGCCTGGCAGAGCCCTGGGTAGGGGGCGCGATGGTCACCGAGGGTGCCTGCTCCCTTTAGTTGTTGATAGTACGATGCCTTTTGCAGCTGCAGGCCATGACAGGGACACACCCACCATGGAATAATAAAGTCCACAGACACAAAGACAGAGCTTTGCTACGTTTCGCAAGGACATGAAAACGAAGTTAAGTTTTCAAGAGTTGGGCAGAGACTCGGGAAGGGGTTGTCTGTGGTGAGCAAGGGTGGCTGATCCCTTTCTTGATATTATCCTGCCTTTTGCAGCTGCTGGAACCAACAGGGACAGGACCAGACCATGGCACACCCCTGCCCCTCGCCACAGAGATTCCACGCCTTCTACATGGACACTAAGTTAAGTTTTCTGGAGTCTCTCAGAGCCCTGCGCAGGGGTGGGCAATGGTCAGCCAGGGTGGCCTCTCCCTTTGGTTTTTAATATGACCCTGCTTTTTGCAGCCACAAGCCCAGACAGAGACCGCACCACACAATGGCACGCTCCCATCTCTTATCACACAAAGATTTGCGACGTCCTTTAAGTTAAGTTTTCAGGAGTTGGGCAGAGCCTGGGGAAGGGGTTGTCTCTGGGGAGCAAGGGTGGCTGCTCCCTTTGTTGATATTGTCCTGCCTTTTGCAGTCACAGGCCATGACAGGGACACCACCAGACCATGCAGCAATTCCATCCCCAGCCACACAGGCAGATATTTTCCACCTTTTACAAGGACCCTGAGACTAAGTTAAGTTTCAAGAGTCCGGCAGAGACCTGGGCAGGTGCTGTCCATGGCAAACAAGTGTGTCTGCTCCCTCTCTTTCTTGATATTATCCTGCCTTTTGCAGCTGCCGGACCCAACAAGGACAGGACCAGACCACAGCACACTCCCATCCATTGCAGTAGATATTCCATGCCTTCTACAAGGACACTAAGCTAAGTCTTCAAGAGCCTGGCAGAGCCCTGGGTAGGGGGCGTGATGGTCACCGAGGGTGCCTGCTCCCTTTAGTTGTTGATAGTACGATGCCTTTTGCAGCTGCAGGCCATGACAGGGACACACCCACCAGGGAATAATACCGTCCCCAGACACAAAGACAGAGCTTTGCTACGTTCTGCAAGGACATGAAAACTAAGGTAAGTTTTCAAGAGTTGGGCAGAGCCTGGGGAAGGGGTTGTCTGTGGTGAGCAAGGGTGGCTGATCCCTTTCTTGTTATTATCCTGCCTTTTGCAGCTGCCGGACCCAACAGGGACAGGACCAGACCATGGCACACTCCCATCCATTGCAGTAGAGATTCTCTGCCTTCTACAAGGACACTAAGTTAAGTCTTCAAGAGCCTGGCAGAGCCCTGGGTAGGGGGGCGCGATGGTCACCGAGGGTGGCTGGTCCATTTGGTTGTTGATAGTACGATGCCTTTCGCAGCTGCAGGCCATGACAGGGACACACCCACCATGGAATAATAACCGTCCACCGACACAAAGACAGAGCTTTGCTACGTTTTGCAAGGACATGAAAACGAAGTTAAGTTTTCAAGAGTTGGGCAGAGACTCGGGAAGGGGTTGTCTGTGGTGAGCAAGGGTGGCTGATCCCTTTCTTGATATTATCCTGCCTTTTGCAGCTGCTGGAACCAACAGGGACAGGACCAGACCATGGCACACCCCTGCCCCTCGCCACAGAGATTCCACGCCTTCTACATGGACACTAAGTTAAGTTTTCTGGAGTCTCTCAGAGCCCTGCGCAGGGGTGGGCAATGGTCAGCCAGGGTGGCCTCTCCCTTTGGTTTTTAATATGACCCTGCTTTTTGCAGCCACAAGCCCAGACAGAGACCGCACCACACAATGGCACGCTCCCATCTCTTATCACACAAAGATTTGCGACGTCCTTTAAGTTAAGTTTTCAGGAGTTGGGCAGAGCCTGGGGAAGGGGTTGTCTCTGGGGAGCGAGGGTGGCTGCTCCCTTTGTTGATATTGTCCTGCCTTTTGCAGTCACAGGCCATGACAGGGACACCACCAGACCATGCAGCAATTCCATCCCCAGCCACACAGGCAGATATTTTCCACCTTTTACAAGGACCCTGAGACTAAGTTAAGTTTCAAGAGTCCGGCAGAGACCTGGGCAGGTGCTGTCCATGGCAAACAAGTGTGTCTGCTCCCTCTCTTTCTTGATATTATCCTGCCTTTTGCAGCTGCCGGACCCAACAGGGACAGGACCAGACCATGGCACACTCCCATCCACTGCAGTAGAGATTCCCTGCCTTCTACAAGGACAATAAGCTAAGTCTTCAAGAGCCTGGCAGAGCCCTGGGTAGGGGGGCGCGATGGTCAGCGAGGGTGCCTGCTCCCTTTAGTTGTTGATAGTACAATGCCTTTTGCAGCTGCAGGCCATGACAGGGACACACCCACCAGGGAATAATACCGTCCCCAGACACAAAGACAGAGCTTTGCTACGTTCTGCAAGGACATGAAAACTAAGTTAAGTTTTCAAGAGTTGGGCAGAGCCTGGGGAAGGGGTTGTCTGTGGTGAGCAAGGGTGGCTGATCCCTTTCTTGTTATTATCCTGCCTTTTGCAGCTGCCGGACCCAACAGGGACAGGACCAGACCATGGCACACTCCCATCTATTGTAGTAGAGATTCCCTGCCTTCTACAAGGACACTAAGCTAAGTCTTCAAGTGCCTGGCAGAGCCCTGGGTAGGGGGCGCGATGGTCAGCGAGGGTGCCTGCTCCCTTTAGTTGTTAATAGTACAATGCCTTTTGCAGCTGCAGGCCATGACAGGGACACACCCACCATGGAATAATACCGTCCCCAACCACAAAGGCCAAGATCCTCTACCTTCTACAAGGACACCGAGACTAAGTTAAGGTAACAGAAATTACACAAGCTATTGGCACAAACCGAGTGATACAGTGGCACTGTCAGAGCGGGCACGTGGCTGGTGGTGGCCCATTCCACAATAAAACATCCAAAAGAATGCTTTTTTGGACCAAAGATTTCGCAGGGATTTTTTTTTTCAGTGCTTTAAGTGTCGCCGCTTCTTAAGAAATATCCTGTATTGGCCTTCCATCAGCTGTGGCTCCGCCCACTGATGTGGCAGCTGTGTCACTGAAGAAAGAATGTTAGTGGTGGTTGCCATGATACAGGTGCTTGGTGAAAAAGCTGCCCAGGATGGCTACAGGAAGGACTATGCTGGGAGGCAGCACAGACTGCAGGTCATCAGGAGGCTAAGTGAGGGCTGAAGTGTGAGGGCAGGGAGGAGAGTGCAGAGCTGCTGGGGCTGGGCAGGGAGGCTGGGGTTGCCTACGTTGAGACAGATGGCAGCTGCTCCTCCTCTCTCTTCCAGAGCTGGAGGCTCACACAGGGACGAGGACATGGTGGACTCCCATACTTCGCCACACAGTAAGAGCTATTCACTACTTTCTACAACAATGGTGACAAAAACTTACAGAACCAAGAGTCTGGTAGAGACTAGATTGCCCACGGTGAGCGAGGGTGGCTGCTCCCTTCGTTCATTAATATTATGCCACCTTTTGCAGATGCAGGCCACGACAGGGACACACCCACCAGGGAATAATACCGTCCCCAGACACAAAGACAGAGCTTTCCTACCTCATTGAAGTTAAGTTTTCAGGAGTTGGGCAGAGCCTGGGGAAGGGGTTGTCTGTGGTGAGCAAGGGTGGCTGATCCCTTTCTTGTTGTTATCCTGCCTTTTGCAGCTGCCGGACCCAACAGGGACAGGACCAGACCATGGCACACTCCCATCTATTGCAGTAGAGATTCTCTGCCTTCTACAAGGACACTAAGCTAAGTCTTCAAGTGCCTGGCAGAGCCCTGGGTAGGGGGCGCGATGGTCAGCGAGGGTGCCTGCTCCCTTTAGTTGTTGATAGTACGATGCCTTTTGCAGCTGCAGGCCATGACAGGGACACACCCACCATGGAATAATACCGTCCCCAGACAGAAAGACAGAGCTTTGCTACGTTCTGCAAGGACATGAAAACGAAGTTAAGTTTTCAAGAGTTGGGCAGAGCCTGGGGAAGGGGTTGTCTGTGGTGAGCAAGGGTGGCTGATCCCTTTCTTGATATTATCCTGCCTTTTGCAGCTGCTGGAACCAACAGGGACAGGACCAGACCATGGCACACCCCTGCCCCTCGCCACAGAGATTCCACGCCTTCTACATGGACACTAAGTTAAGTTTTCTGGAGTCTCTCAGAGCCCTGCGCAGGGGTGGGCAATGGTCAGCCAGGGTGGCCTCTCCCTTTGGTTTTTAATATGACCCTGCTTTTTGCAGCCACAAGCCCAGACAGAGACCGCACCACACAATGGCACGCTCCCATCTCTTATCACACAAAGATTTGCGACGTCCTTTAAGTTAAGTTTTCAGGAGTTGGGCAGAGCCTGGGGAAGGGGTTGTCTCTGGGGAGCAAGGGTGGCTGCTCCCTTTGTTGATATTGTCCTGCCTTTTGCAGTCACAGGCCATGACAGGGACACCACCAGACCATGCAGCAATTCCATCCCCAGCCACACAGGCAGATATTTTCCACCTTTTACAAGGACCCTGAGACTAAGTTAAGTTTCAAGAGTCCGGCAGAGACCTGGGCAGGTGCTGTCCATGGCAAACAAGTGTGTCTGCTCCCTCTCTTTCTTGATATTATCCTGCCTTTTGCAGCTGCCGGACCCAACAGGGACAGGACCAGAACATGGCACACTCCCATCCATTGCAGTAGAGATTCTCTGCCTTCTACAAGGACACTAAGTTAAGTCTTCAAGAGCCTGGCAGAGCCCTGGGTAGGGGACGCGATGGTCACCGAGGGTGGCTGGTCCATTTGGTTGTTGATAGTACGATGCCTTTCGCAGCTGCAGGCCATGACAGGGACACACCCACCATGGAATAATAACCGTCCACCGACACAAAGACAGAGATTTCCTACGTCCTTTAAGTTAAGTTTTCAGGAGTTGGGCAGAGCCTGGGGAAGGGGTTGTCTCTGGGGAGCAAGGGTGGCTGCTCCCTTTATTGATATTGTCCTGCCTTTTGCAGCTGCCGGACCCAACAGGGACAGGACCAGACCATGGCACACTCCCATCCATTGCAGTAGAGATTCCCTGCCTTCTACAAGGACACTAAGTTAAGTCTTCAAGAGCCTGGCAGAACCCTGCGTAGGGGGCGCGATGGTCACCGAGGGTGGCTGGTCCATTTGGTTGTTGATAGTACGATGCCTTTTGCAGCTGCAGGCCATGACAGGGACACAATCACCATGGAATAATACCGTCCCCAACCACAAAGGCCAAGATCCTCTACCTTCTACAAGGACACCGAGACTAAGTTAAGGTAACAGAAATTACACAAGCTATTGGCACAAACCGAGTGAGACAGTGGCACTGTCAGAGCGGGCACGTGGCTGGTGGTGGCCCATTCCACAATAAAACATCCAAAAGAATGCTTTTTTGGACCAAAGATTTCGCAGGGATTTTTTTTTTCAGTGCTTTAAGTGTCGCCGCTTCTTAAGAAATATCCTGTATTGGCCTTCCATCAGCCGTGGCTCCGCCCACTGATGTGGCAGCTGTGTCACTGAAGAAAGAATGTTAGTGGTGGTTGCCATGATACAGGTGCTTGGTGAAAAAGCTGCCCAGGATGGCTACAGGAAGGACTATGCTGGGAGGCAGCACAGACTGCAGGTCATCAGGAGGCTAAGTGAGGGCTGAAGTGTGAGGGCAGGGAGGAGAGTGCAGAGCTGCTGGGGCTGGGCAGGGAGGCTGGGGTTGCCTACGTTGAGGCAGATGGCAGCTGCTCCTCCTCTCTCTTCCAGAGCTGGAGGCTCACACAGGGACGAGGACATGGTGGACTCCCATACTTCGCCACACAGTAAGAGCTATTCACTACTTTCTACAACAATGGTGACAAAAACTTACAGAACCAAGAGTCTGGTAGAGACTAGATTGCCCACGGTGAGCGAGGGTGGCTGCTCCCTTCGTTCATTAATATTATGCCACCTTTTGCAGATGCAGGCCACGACAGGGACACACCCACCAGGGAATAATACCGTCCCCAGACACAAAGACAGAGCTTTCCTACCTCATTGAAGTTAAGTTTTCAGGAGTTGGGCAGAGCCTGGGGAAGGGGTTGTCTCTGGGGAGCAAGGGTGGCTGCTCCCTTTCTTGTTATTATCCTGCCTTTTGCAGCTGCTGGACCCAACAGGGACAGGACCAGACCATGGCACACTCCCATCCATTGCAGTAGAGATTCTCTGCCTTCTACAAGGACACTAAGCTAAGTCTTCAAGTGCCTGGCAGAGCCCTGGGTAGGGGGCGCGATGGTCACCGAGGGTGCCTGCTCCCTTTAGTTGTTGATAGTACGATGCCTTTTGCAGCTGCAGGCCATGACAGGGACACACCCACCATGGAATAATAAAGTCCACAGACACAAAGACAGAGCTTTGCTACGTTTCGCAAGGACATGAAAACGAAGTTAAGTTTTCAAGAGTTGGGCAGAGACTCGGGAAGGGGTTGTCTGTGGTGAGCAAGGGTGGCTGATCCCTTTCTTGATATTATCCTGCCTTTTGCAGCTGCTGGAACCAACAGGGACAGGACCAGACCATGGCACACCCCTGCCCCTCGCCACAGAGATTCCACGCCTTCTACATGGACACTAAGTTAAGTTTTCTGGAGTCTCTCAGAGCCCTGCGCAGGGGTGGGCAATGGTCAGCCAGGGTGGCCTCTCCCTTTGGTTTTTAATATGACCCTGCTTTTTGCAGCCACAAGCCCAGACAGAGACCGCACCACACAATGGCACGCTCCCATCTCTTATCACACAAAGATTTGCGACGTCCTTTAAGTTAAGTTTTCAGGAGTTGGGCAGAGCCTGGGGAAGGGGTTGTCTCTGGGGAGCAAGGGTGGCTGCTCCCTTTGTTGATATTGTCCTGCCTTTTGCAGTCACAGGCCATGACAGGGACACCACCAGACCATGCAGCAATTCCATCCCCAGCCACACAGGCAGATATTTTCCACCTTTTACAAGGACCCTGAGACTAAGTTAAGTTTCAAGAGTCCGGCAGAGACCTGGGCAGGTGCTGTCCATGGCAAACAAGTGTGTCTGCTCCCTCTCTTTCTTGATATTATCCTGCCTTTTGCAGCTGCCGGACCCAACAAGGACAGGACCAGACCACAGCACACTCCCATCCATTGCAGTAGATATTCCATGCCTTCTACAAGGACACTAAGCTAAGTCTTCAAGAGCCTGGCAGAGCCCTGGGTAGGGGGCGTGATGGTCACCGAGGGTGCCTGCTCCCTTTAGTTGTTGATAGTACGATGCCTTTTGCAGCTGCAGGCCATGACAGGGACACACCCACCAGGGAATAATACCGTCCCCAGACACAAAGACAGAGCTTTGCTACGTTCTGCAAGGACATGAAAACTAAGGTAAGTTTTCAAGAGTTGGGCAGAGCCTGGGGAAGGGGTTGTCTGTGGTGAGCAAGGGTGGCTGATCCCTTTCTTGTTATTATCCTGCCTTTTGCAGCTGCCGGACCCAACAGGGACAGGACCAGACCATGGCACACTCCCATCCATTGCAGTAGAGATTCTCTGCCTTCTACAAGGACACTAAGTTAAGTCTTCAAGAGCCTGGCAGAGCCCTGGGTAGGGGGGCGCGATGGTCACCGAGGGTGGCTGGTCCATTTGGTTGTTGATAGTACGATGCCTTTCGCAGCTGCAGGCCATGACAGGGACACACCCACCATGGAATAATAACCGTCCACCGACACAAAGACAGAGCTTTGCTACGTTTTGCAAGGACATGAAAACGAAGTTAAGTTTTCAAGAGTTGGGCAGAGACTCGGGAAGGGGTTGTCTGTGGTGAGCAAGGGTGGCTGATCCCTTTCTTGATATTATCCTGCCTTTTGCAGCTGCTGGAACCAACAGGGACAGGACCAGACCATGGCACACCCCTGCCCCTCGCCACAGAGATTCCACGCCTTCTACAAGGACACTAAGTTAAGTTTTCTGGAGTCTCTCAGAGCCCTGCGCAGGGGTGGGCAATGGTCAGCCAGGGTGGCCTCTCCCTTTGGTTTTTAATATGACCCTGCTTTTTGCAGCCACAAGCCCAGACAGAGACCGCACCACACAATGGCACGCTCCCATCTCTTATCACACAAAGATTTGCGACGTCCTTTAAGTTAAGTTTTCAGGAGTTGGGCAGAGCCTGGGGAAGGGGTTGTCTCTGGGGAGCGAGGGTGGCTGCTCCCTTTGTTGATATTGTCCTGCCTTTTGCAGTCACAGGCCATGACAGGGACACCACCAGACCATGCAGCAATTCCATCCCCAGCCACACAGGCAGATATTTTCCACCTTTTACAAGGACCCTGAGACTAAGTTAAGTTTCAAGAGTCCGGCAGAGACCTGGGCAGGTGCTGTCCATGGCAAACAAGTGTGTCTGCTCCCTCTCTTTCTTGATATTATCCTGCCTTTTGCAGCTGCCGGACCCAACAGGGACAGGACCAGACCATGGCACACTCCCATCCACTGCAGTAGAGATTCCCTGCCTTCTACAAGGACAATAAGCTAAGTCTTCAAGAGCCTGGCAGAGCCCTGGGTAGGGGGGCGCGATGGTCAGCGAGGGTGCCTGCTCCCTTTAGTTGTTGATAGTACAATGCCTTTTGCAGCTGCAGGCCATGACAGGGACACACCCACCAGGGATTAATACCGTCCCCAGACACAAAGACAGAGCTTTGCTACGTTCTGCAAGGACATGAAAACTAAGTTAAGTTTTCAAGAGTTGGGCAGAGCCTGGGGAAGGGGTTGTCTGTGGTGAGCAAGGGTGGCTGATCCCTTTCTTGTTATTATCCTGCCTTTTGCAGCTGCCGGACCCAACAGGGACAGGACCAGACCATGGCACACTCCCATCTATTGTAGTAGAGATTCCCTGCCTTCTACAAGGACACTAAGCTAAGTCTTCAAGTGCCTGGCAGAGCCCTGGGTAGGGGGCGCGATGGTCAGCGAGGGTGCCTGCTCCCTTTAGTTGTTAATAGTACAATGCCTTTTGCAGCTGCAGGCCATGACAGGGACACACCCACCATGGAATAATACCGTCCCCAACCACAAAGGCCAAGATCCTCTACCTTCTACAAGGACACCGAGACTAAGTTAAGGTAACAGAAATTACACAAGCTATTGGCACAAACCGAGTGATACAGTGGCACTGTCAGAGCGGGCACGTGGCTGGTGGTGGCCCATTCCACAATAAAACATCCAAAAGAATGCTTTTTTGGACCAAAGATTTCGCAGGGATTTTTTTTTTCAGTGCTTTAAGTGTCGCCGCTTCTTAAGAAATATCCTGTATTGGCCTTCCATCAGCCGTGGCTCCGCCCACTGATGTGGCAGCTGTGTCACTGAAGAAAGAATGTTAGTGGTGGTTGCCATGATACAGGTGCTTGGTGAAAAAGCTGCCCAGGATGGCTACAGGAAGGACTATGCTGGGAGGCAGCACAGACTGCAGGTCATCAGGAGGCTAAGTGAGGGCTGAAGTGTGAGGGCAGGGAGGAGAGTGCAGAGCTGCTGGGGCTGGGCAGGGAGGCTGGGGTTGCCTACGTTGAGACAGATGGCAGCTGCTCCTCCTCTCTCTTCCAGAGCTGGAGGCTCACACAGGGACGAGGACATGGTGGACTCCCATACTTCGCCACACAGTAAGAGCTATTCACTACTTTCTACAACAATGGTGACAAAAACTTACAGAACCAAGAGTCTGGTAGAGACTAGATTGCCCACGGTGAGCGAGGGTGGCTGCTCCCTTCGTTCATTAATATTATGCCACCTTTTGCAGATGCAGGCCACGACAGGGACACACCCACCAGGGAATAATACCGTCCCCAGACACAAAGACAGAGCTTTCCTACCTCATTGAAGTTAAGTTTTCAGGAGTTGGGCAGAGCCTGGGGAAGGGGTTGTCTCTGGGGAGCAAGGGTGGCTGCTCCCTTTCTTGTTATTATCCTGCCTTTTGCAGCTGCCGGACCCAACAGGGACAGGACCAGACCATGGCACACTCCCATCCATTGCAGTAGAGATTCTCTGCCTTCTACAAGGACACTAAGCTAAGTCTTCAAGTGCCTGGCAGAGCCCTGGGTAGGGGGCGCGATGGTCACCGAGGGTGCCTGCTCCCTTTAGTTGTTGATAGTACGATGCCTTTTGCAGCTGCAGGCCATGACAGGGACACACCCACCAGGGAATAATACCGTCCCCAGACACAAAGACAGAGCTTTGCTACGTTCTGCAAGGACATGAAAACTAAGGTAAGTTTTCAAGAGTTGGGCAGAGCCTGGGGAAGGGGTTGTCTGTGGTGAGCAAGGGTGGCTGATCCCTTTCTTGTTATTATCCTGCCTTTTGCAGCTGCCGGACCCAACAGGGACAGGACCAGACCATGGCACACTCCCATCCATTGCAGTAGAGATTCTCTGCCTTCTACAAGGACACTAAGTTAAGTCTTCAAGAGCCTGGCAGAGCCCTGGGTAGGGGGGCGCGATGGTCACCGAGGGTGGCTGGTCCATTTGGTTGTTGATAGTACGATGCCTTTCGCAGCTGCAGGCCATGACAGGGACACACCCACCATGGAATAATAACCATCCACCGACACAAAGACAGAGCTTTGCTACGTTTTGCAAGGACATGAAAACGAAGTTAAGTTTTCAAGAGTTGGGCAGAGACTCGGGAAGGGGTTGTCTGTGGTGAGCAAGGGTGGCTGATCCCTTTCTTGATATTATCCTGCCTTTTGCAGCTGCTGGAACCAACAGGGACAGGACCAGACCATGGCACACCCCTGCCCCTCGCCACAGAGATTCCACGCCTTCTACATGGACACTAAGTTAAGTTTTCTGGAGTCTCTCAGAGCCCTGCGCAGGGGTGGGCAATGGTCAGCCAGGGTGGCCTCTCCCTTTGGTTTTTAATATGACCCTGCTTTTTGCAGCCACAAGCCCAGACAGAGACCGCACCACACAATGGCACGCTCCCATCTCTTATCACACAAAAATTTGCGACGTCCTTTAAGTTAAGTTTTCAGGAGTTGGGCAGAGCCTGGGGAAGGGGTTGTCTCTGGGGAGCGAGGGTGGCTGCTCCCTTTGTTGATATTGTCCTGCCTTTTGCAGTCACAGGCCATGACAGGGACACCACCAGACCATGCAGCAATTCCATCCCCAGCCACACAGGCAGATATTTTCCACCTTTTACAAGGACCCTGAGACTAAGTTAAGTTTCAAGAGTCCGGCAGAGACCTGGGCAGGTGCTGTCCATGGCAAACAAGTGTGTCTGCTCCCTCTCTTTCTTGATATTATCCTGCCTTTTGCAGCTGCCGGACCCAACAGGGACAGGACCAGACCATGGCACACTCCCATCCACTGCAGTAGAGATTCCCTGCCTTCTACAAGGACAATAAGCTAAGTCTTCAAGAGCCTGGCAGAGCCCTGGTTAGGGGGGCGCGATGGTCAGCGAGGGTGCCTGCTCCCTTTAGTTGTTGATAGTACAATGCCTTTTGCAGCTGCAGGCCATGACAGGGACACACCCACCAGGGAATAATACCGTCCCCAGACACAAAGACAGAGCTTTGCTACGTTCTGCAAGGACATGAAAACTAAGTTAAGTTTTCAAGAGTTGGGCAGAGCCTGGGGAAGGGGTTGTCTGTGGTGAGCAAGGGTGGCTGATCCCTTTCTTGTTATTATCCTGCCTTTTGCAGCTGCCGGACCCAACAGGGACAGGACCAGACCATGGCACACTCCCATCTATTGTAGTAGAGATTCCCTGCCTTCTACAAGGACACTAAGCTAAGTCTTCAAGTGCCTGGCAGAGCCCTGGGTAGGGGGCGCGATGGTCAGCGAGGGTGCCTGCTCCCTTTAGTTGTTAATAGTACAATGCCTTTTGCAGCTGCAGGCCATGACAGGGACACACCCACCATGGAATAATACCGTCCCCAACCACAAAGGCCAAGATCCTCTACCTTCTACAAGGACACCGAGACTAAGTTAAGGTAACAGAAATTACACAAGCTATTGGCACAAACCGAGTGATACAGTGGCACTGTCAGAGCGGGCACGTGGCTGGTGGTGGCCCATTCCACAATAAAACATCCAAAAGAATGCTTTTTTGGACCAAAGATTTCGCAGGGATTTTTTTTTTCAGTGCTTTAAGTGTCGCCGCTTCTTAAGAAATATCCTGTATTGGCCTTCCATCAGCCGTGGCTCCGCCCACTGATGTGGCAGCTGTGTCACTGAAGAAAGAATGTTAGTGGTGGTTGCCATGATACAGGTGCTTGGTGAAAAAGCTGCCCAGGATGGCTACAGGAAGGACTATGCTGGGAGGCAGCACAGACTGCAGGTCATCAGGAGGCTAAGTGAGGGCTGAAGTGTGAGGGCAGGGAGGAGAGTGCAGAGCTGCTGGGGCTGGGCAGGGAGGCTGGGGTTGCCTACGTTGAGGCAGATGGCAGCTGCTCCTCCTCTCTCTTCCAGAGCTGGAGGCTCACACAGGGACGAGGACATGGTGGACTCCCATACTTCGCCACACAGTAAGAGCTATTCACTACTTTCTACAACAATGGTGACAAAAACTTACAGAACCAAGAGTCTGGTAGAGACTAGATTGCCCACGGTGAGCGAGGGTGGCTGCTCCCTTCGTTCATTAATATTATGCCACCTTTTGCAGATGCAGGCCACGACAGGGACACACCCACCAGGGAATAATACCGTCCCCAGACACAAAGACAGAGCTTTCCTACCTCATTGAAGTTAAGTTTTCAGGAGTTGGGCAGAGCCTGGGGAAGGGGTTGTCTCTGGGGAGCAAGGGTGGCTGCTCCCTTTCTTGTTATTATCCTGCCTTTTGCAGCTGCCGGACCCAACAGGGACAGGACCAGACCATGGCACACTCCCATCCATTGCAGTAGAGATTCTCTGCCTTCTACAAGGACACTAAGCTAAGTCTTCAAGTGCCTGGCAGAGCCCTGGGTAGGGGGCGCGATGGTCACCGAGGGTGCCTGCTCCCTTTAGTTGTTGATAGTACGATGCCTTTTGCAGCTGCAGGCCATGACAGGGACACACCCACCATGGAATAATAAAGTCCACAGACACAAAGACAGAGCTTTGCTACGTTTCGCAAGGACATGAAAACGAAGTTAAGTTTTCAAGAGTTGGGCAGAGACTCGGGAAGGGGTTGTCTGTGGTGAGCAAGGGTGGCTGATCCCTTTCTTGATATTATCCTGCCTTTTGCAGCTGCTGGAACCAACAGGGACAGGACCAGACCATGGCACACCCCTGCCCCTCGCCACAGAGATTCCACGCCTTCTACATGGACACTAAGTTAAGTTTTCTGGAGTCTCTCAGAGCCCTGCGCAGGGGTGGGCAATGGTCAGCCAGGGTGGCCTCTCCCTTTGGTTTTTAATATGACCCTGCTTTTTGCAGCCACAAGCCCAGACAGAGACCGCACCACACAATGGCACGCTCCCATCTCTTATCACACAAAGATTTGCGACGTCCTTTAAGTTAAGTTTTCAGGAGTTGGGCAGAGCCTGGGGAAGGGGTTGTCTCTGGGGAGCAAGGGTGGCTGCTCCCTTTGTTGATATTGTCCTGCCTTTTGCAGTCACAGGCCATGACAGGGACACCACCAGACCATGCAGCAATTCCATCCCCAGCCACACAGGCAGATATTTTCCACCTTTTACAAGGACCCTGAGACTAAGTTAAGTTTCAAGAGTCCGGCAGAGACCTGGGCAGGTGCTGTCCATGGCAAACAAGTGTGTCTGCTCCCTCTCTTTCTTGATATTATCCTGCCTTTTGCAGCTGCCGGACCCAACAAGGACAGGACCAGACCACAGCACACTCCCATCCATTGCAGTAGATATTCCATGCCTTCTACAAGGACACTAAGCTAAGTCTTCAAGAGCCTGGCAGAGCCCTGGGTAGGGGGCGTGATGGTCACCGAGGGTGCCTGCTCCCTTTAGTTGTTGATAGTACGATGCCTTTTGCAGCTGCAGGCCATGACAGGGACACACCCACCAGGGAATAATACCGTCCCCAGACACAAAGACAGAGCTTTGCTACGTTCTGCAAGGACATGAAAACTAAGGTAAGTTTTCAAGAGTTGGGCAGAGCCTGGGGAAGGGGTTGTCTGTGGTGAGCAAGGGTGGCTGATCCCTTTCTTGTTATTATCCTGCCTTTTGCAGCTGCCGGACCCAACAGGGACAGGACCAGACCATGGCACACTCCCATCCATTGCAGTAGAGATTCTCTGCCTTCTACAAGGACACTAAGTTAAGTCTTCAAGAGCCTGGCAGAGCCCTGGGTAGGGGGGCGCGATGGTCACCGAGGGTGGCTGGTCCATTTGGTTGTTGATAGTACGATGCCTTTCGCAGCTGCAGGCCATGACAGGGACACACCCACCATGGAATAATAACCGTCCACCGACACAAAGACAGAGCTTTGCTACGTTTTGCAAGGACATGAAAACGAAGTTAAGTTTTCAAGAGTTGGGCAGAGACTCGGGAAGGGGTTGTCTGTGGTGAGCAAGGGTGGCTGATCCCTTTCTTGATATTATCCTGCCTTTTGCAGCTGCTGGAACCAACAGGGACAGGACCAGACCATGGCACACCCCTGCCCCTCGCCACAGAGATTCCACGCCTTCTACATGGACACTAAGTTAAGTTTTCTGGAGTCTCTCAGAGCCCTGCGCAGGGGTGGGCAATGGTCAGCCAGGGTGGCCTCTCCCTTTGGTTTTTAATATGACCCTGCTTTTTGCAGCCACAAGCCCAGACAGAGACCGCACCACACAATGGCACGCTCCCATCTCTTATCACACAAAAATTTGCGACGTCCTTTAAGTTAAGTTTTCAGGAGTTGGGCAGAGCCTGGGGAAGGGGTTGTCTCTGGGGAGCGAGGGTGGCTGCTCCCTTTGTTGATATTGTCCTGCCTTTTGCAGTCACAGGCCATGACAGGGACACCACCAGACCATGCAGCAATTCCATCCCCAGCCACACAGGCAGATATTTTCCACCTTTTACAAGAACGCTGAGACTAAGTTAAGTTTCAAGAGTCCGGCAGAGACCTGGGCAGGTGCTGTCCATGGCAAACAAGTGTGTCTGCTCCCTCTCTTTCTTGATATTATCCTGCCTTTTGCAGCTGCCGGACCCAACAGGGACAGGACCAGACCATGGCACACTCCCATCCACTGCAGTAGAGATTCCCTGCCTTCTACAAGGACAATAAGCTAAGTCTTCAAGAGCCTGGCAGAGCCCTGGGTAGGGGGGCGCGATGGTCAGCGAGGGTGCCTGCTCCCTTTAGTTGTTGATAGTACGATGCCTTTTGCAGCTGCAGGCCATGACAGGGACACACCCACCAGGGAATAATACCGTCCCCAGACACAAAGACAGAGCTTTGCTACGTTCTGCAAGGACATGAAAACTAAGGTAAGTTTTCAAGAGTTGGGCAGAGCCTGGGGAAGGGGTTGTCTGTGGTGAGCAAGGGTGGCTGATCCCTTTCTTGTTATTATCCTGCCTTTTGCAGCTGCCGGACCCAACAGGGACAGGACCAGACCATGGCACACTCCCATCTATTGTAGTAGAGATTCCCTGCCTTCTACAAGGACACTAAGCTAAGTCTTCAAGTGCCTGGCAGAGCCCTGGGTAGGGGGCGCGATGGTCAGCGAGGGTGCCTGCTCCCTTTAGTTGTTAATAGTACAATGCCTTTTGCAGCTGCAGGCCATGACAGGGACACACCCACCATGGAATAATACCGTCCCCAACCACAAAGGCCAAGATCCTCTACCTTCTACAAGGACACCGAGACTAAGTTAAGGTAACAGAAATTACACAAGCTATTGGCACAAACCGAGTGAGACAGTGGCACTGTCAGAGCGGGCACGTGGCTGGTGGTGGCCCATTCCACAATAAAACATCCAAAAGAATGCTTTTTTGGACCAAAGATTTCGCAGGGATTTTTTTTTTCAGTGCTTTAAGTGTCGCCGCTTCTTAAGAAATATCCTGTATTGGCCTTCCATCAGCTGTGGCTCCGCCCACTGATGTGGCAGCTGTGTCACTGAAGAAAGAATGTTAGTGGTGGTTGCCATGATACAGGTGCTTGGTGAAAAAGCTGCCCAGGATGGCTACAGGAAGGACTATGCTGGGAGGCAGCACAGACTGCAGGTCATCAGGAGGCTAAGTGAGGGCTGAAGTGTGAGGGCAGGGAGGAGAGTGCAGAGCTGCTGGGGCTGGGCAGGGAGGCTGGGGTTGCCTACGTTGAGACAGATGGCAGCTGCTCCTCCTCTCTCTTCCAGAGCTGGAGGCTCACACAGGGACGAGGACATGGTGGACTCCCATACTTCGCCACACAGTAAGAGCTATTCACTACTTTCTACAACAATGGTGACAAAAACTTACAGAACCAAGAGTCTGGTAGAGACTAGATTGCCCACGGTGAGCGAGGGTGGCTGCTCCCTTCGTTCATTAATATTATGCCACCTTTTGCAGATGCAGGCCACGACAGGGACACACCCACCAGGGAATAATACCGTCCCCAGACACAAAGACAGAGCTTTCCTACCTCATTGAAGTTAAGTTTTCAGGAGTTGGGCAGAGCCTGGGGAAGGGGTTGTCTCTGGGGAGCAAGGGTGGCTGCTCCCTTTCTTGTTATTATCCTGCCTTTTGCAGCTGCCGGACCCAACAGGGACAGGACCAGACCATGGCACACTCCCATCCATTGCAGTAGAGATTCTCTGCCTTCTACAAGGACACTAAGCTAAGTCTTCAAGTGCCTGGCAGAGCCCTGGGTAGGGGGCGCGATGGTCACCGAGGGTGCCTGCTCCCTTTAGTTGTTGATAGTACGATGCCTTTTGCAGCTGCAGGCCATGACAGGGACACACCCACCATGGAATAATAAAGTCCACAGACACAAAGACAGAGCTTTGCTACGTTTCGCAAGGACATGAAAACGAAGTTAAGTTTTCAAGAGTTGGGCAGAGACTCGGGAAGGGGTTGTCTGTGGTGAGCAAGGGTGGCTGATCCCTTTCTTGATATTATCCTGCCTTTTGCAGCTGCTGGAACCAACAGGGACAGGACCAGACCATGGCACACCCCTGCCCCTCGCCACAGAGATTCCACGCCTTCTACATGGACACTAAGTTAAGTTTTCTGGAGTCTCTCAGAGCCCTGCGCAGGGGTGGGCAATGGTCAGCCAGGGTGGCCTCTCCCTTTGGTTTTTAATATGACCCTGCTTTTTGCAGCCACAAGCCCAGACAGAGACCGCACCACACAATGGCACGCTCCCATCTCTTATCACACAAAGATTTGCGACGTCCTTTAAGTTAAGTTTTCAGGAGTTGGGCAGAGCCTGGGGAAGGGGTTGTCTCTGGGGAGCAAGGGTGGCTGCTCCCTTTGTTGATATTGTCCTGCCTTTTGCAGTCACAGGCCATGACAGGGACACCACCAGACCATGCAGCAATTCCATCCCCAGCCACACAGGCAGATATTTTCCACCTTTTACAAGGACCCTGAGACTAAGTTAAGTTTCAAGAGTCCGGCAGAGACCTGGGCAGGTGCTGTCCATGGCAAACAAGTGTGTCTGCTCCCTCTCTTTCTTGATATTATCCTGCCTTTTGCAGCTGCCGGACCCAACAAGGACAGGACCAGACCACAGCACACTCCCATCCATTGCAGTAGATATTCCATGCCTTCTACAAGGACACTAAGCTAAGTCTTCAAGAGCCTGGCAGAGCCCTGGGTAGGGGGCGTGATGGTCACCGAGGGTGCCTGCTCCCTTTAGTTGTTGATAGTACGATGCCTTTTGCAGCTGCAGGCCATGACAGGGACACACCCACCAGGGAATAATACCGTCCCCAGACACAAAGACAGAGCTTTGCTACGTTCTGCAAGGACATGAAAACTAAGGTAAGTTTTCAAGAGTTGGGCAGAGCCTGGGGAAGGGGTTGTCTGTGGTGAGCAAGTGTGGCTGATCCCTTTCTTGTTATTATCCTGCCTTTTGCAGCTGCCGGACCCAACAGGGACAGGACCAGACCATGGCACACTCCCATCCATTGCAGTAGAGATTCTCTGCCTTCTACAAGGACACTAAGTTAAGTCTTCAAGAGCCTGGCAGAGCCCTGGGTAGGGGGGCGCGATGGTCACCGAGGGTGGCTGGTCCATTTGGTTGTTGATAGTACGATGCCTTTCGCAGCTGCAGGCCATGACAGGGACACACCCACCATGGAATAATAACCGTCCACCGACACAAAGACAGAGCTTTGCTACGTTTTGCAAGGACATGAAAACGAAGTTAAGTTTTCAAGAGTTGGGCAGAGACTCGGGAAGGGGTTGTCTGTGGTGAGCAAGGGTGGCTGATCCCTTTCTTGATATTATCCTGCCTTTTGCAGCTGCTGGAACCAACAGGGACAGGACCAGACCATGGCACACCCCTGCCCCTCGCCACAGAGATTCCACGCCTTCTACATGGACACTAAGTTAAGTTTTCTGGAGTCTCTCAGAGCCCTGCGCAGGGGTGGGCAATGGTCAGCCAGGGTGGCCTCTCCCTTTGGTTTTTAATATGACCCTGCTTTTTGCAGCCACAAGCCCAGACAGAGACCGCACCACACAATGGCACGCTCCCATCTCTTATCACACAAAAATTTGCGACGTCCTTTAAGTTAAGTTTTCAGGAGTTGGGCAGAGCCTGGGGAAGGGGTTGTCTCTGGGGAGCGAGGGTGGCTGCTCCCTTTGTTGATATTGTCCTGCCTTTTGCAGTCACAGGCCATGACAGGGACACCACCAGACCATGCAGCAATTCCATCCCCAGCCACACAGGCAGATATTTTCCACCTTTTACAAGGACCCTGAGACTAAGTTAAGTTTCAAGAGTCCGGCAGAGACCTGGGCAGGTGCTGTCCATGGCAAACAAGTGTGTCTGCTCCCTCTCTTTCTTGATATTATCCTGCCTTTTGCAGCTGCCGGACCCAACAGGGACAGGACCAGACCATGGCACACTCCCATCCACTGCAGTAGAGATTCCCTGCCTTCTACAAGGACAATAAGCTAAGTCTTCAAGAGCCTGGCAGAGCCCTGGGTAGGGGGGCGCGATGGTCAGCGAGGGTGCCTGCTCCCTTTAGTTGTTGATAGTACAATGCCTTTTGCAGCTGCAGGCCATGACAGGGACACACCCACCAGGGAATAATACCGTCCCCAGACACAAAGACAGAGCTTTGCTACGTTCTGCAAGGACATGAAAACTAAGGTAAGTTTTCAAGAGTTGGGCAGAGCCTGGGGAAGGGGTTGTCTGTGGTGAGCAAGGGTGGCTGATCCCTTTCTTGTTATTATCCTGCCTTTTGCAGCTGCCGGACCCAACAGGGACAGGACCAGACCATGGCACACTCCCATCTATTGTAGTAGAGATTCCCTGCCTTCTACAAGGACACTAAGCTAAGTCTTCAAGTGCCTGGCAGAGCCCTGGGTAGGGGGCGCGATGGTCAGCGAGGGTGCCTGCTCCCTTTAGTTGTTAATAGTACAATGCCTTTTGCAGCTGCAGGCCATGACAGGGACACACCCACCATGGAATAATACCGTCCCCAACCACAAAGGCCAAGATCCTCTACCTTCTACAAGGACACCGAGACTAAGTTAAGGTAACAGAAATTACACAAGCTATTGGCACAAACCGAGTGAGACAGTGGCACTGTCAGAGCGGGCACGTGGCTGGTGGTGGCCCATTCCACAATAAAACATCCAAAAGAATGCTTTTTTGGACCAAAGATTTCGCAGGGATTTTTTTTTTCAGTGCTTTAAGTGTCGCCGCTTCTTAAGAAATATCCTGTATTGGCCTTCCATCAGCTGTGGCTCCGCCCACTGATGTGGCAGCTGTGTCACTGAAGAAAGAATGTTAGTGGTGGTTGCCATGATACAGGTGCTTGGTGAAAAAGCTGCCCAGGATGGCTACAGGAAGGACTATGCTGGGAGGCAGCACAGACTGCAGGTCATCAGGAGGCTAAGTGAGGGCTGAAGTGTGAGGGCAGGGAGGAGAGTGCAGAGCTGCTGGGGCTGGGCAGGGAGGCTGGGGTTGCCTACGTTGAGACAGATGGCAGCTGCTCCTCCTCTCTCTTCCAGAGCTGGAGGCTCACACAGGGACGAGGACATGGTGGACTCCCATACTTCGCCACACAGTAAGAGCTATTCACTACTTTCTACAACAATGGTGACAAAAACTTACAGAACCAAGAGTCTGGTAGAGACTAGATTGCCCACGGTGAGCGAGGGTGGCTGCTCCCTTCGTTCATTAATATTATGCCACCTTTTGCAGATGCAGGCCACGACAGGGACACACCCACCAGGGAATAATACCGTCCCCAGACACAAAGACAGAGCTTTCCTACCTCATTGAAGTTAAGTTTTCAGGAGTTGGGCAGAGCCTGGGGAAGGGGTTGTCTCTGGGGAGCAAGGGTGGCTGCTCCCTTTCTTGTTATTATCCTGCCTTTTGCAGCTGCCGGACCCAACAGGGACAGGACCAGACCATGGCACACTCCCATCCATTGCAGTAGAGATTCTCTGCCTTCTACAAGGACACTAAGCTAAGTCTTCAAGTGCCTGGCAGAGCCCTGGGTAGGGGGCGCGATGGTCACCGAGGGTGCCTGCTCCCTTTAGTTGTTGATAGTACGATGCCTTTTGCAGCTGCAGGCCATGACAGGGACACACCCACCATGGAATAATAAAGTCCACAGACACAAAGACAGAGCTTTGCTACGTTTCGCAAGGACATGAAAACGAAGTTAAGTTTTCAAGAGTTGGGCAGAGACTCGGGAAGGGGTTGTCTGTGGTGAGCAAGGGTGGCTGATCCCTTTCTTGATATTATCCTGCCTTTTTCAGCTGCTGGAACCAACAGGGACAGGACCAGACCATGGCACACCCCTGCCCCTCGCCACAGAGATTCCACGCCTTCTACATGGACACTAAGTTAAGTTTTCTGGAGTCTCTCAGAGCCCTGCGCAGGGGTGGGCAATGGTCAGCCAGGGTGGCCTCTCCCTTTGGTTTTTAATATGACCCTGCTTTTTGCAGCCACAAGCCCAGACAGAGACCGCACCACACAATGGCACGCTCCCATCTCTTATCACACAAAGATTTGCGACGTCCTTTAAGTTAAGTTTTCAGGAGTTGGGCAGAGCCTGGGGAAGGGGTTGTCTCTGGGGAGCAAGGGTGGCTGCTCCCTTTGTTGATATTGTCCTGCCTTTTGCAGTCACAGGCCATGACAGGGACACCACCAGACCATGCAGCAATTCCATCCCCAGCCACACAGGCAGATATTTTCCACCTTTTACAAGGACCCTGAGACTAAGTTAAGTTTCAAGAGTCCGGCAGAGACCTGGGCAGGTGCTGTCCATGGCAAACAAGTGTGTCTGCTCCCTCTCTTTCTTGATATTATCCTGCCTTTTGCAGCTGCCGGACCCAACAAGGACAGGACCAGACCACAGCACACTCCCATCCATTGCAGTAGATATTCCATGCCTTCTACAAGGACACTAAGCTAAGTCTTCAAGAGCCTGGCAGAGCCCTGGGTAGGGGGCGTGATGGTCACCGAGGGTGCCTGCTCCCTTTAGTTGTTGATAGTACGATGCCTTTTGCAGCTGCAGGCCATGACAGGGACACACCCACCAGGGAATAATACCGTCCCCAGACACAAAGACAGAGCTTTGCTACGTTCTGCAAGGACATGAAAACTAAGGTAAGTTTTCAAGAGTTGGGCAGAGCCTGGGGAAGGGGTTGTCTGTGGTGAGCAAGGGTGGCTGATCCCTTTCTTGTTATTATCCTGCCTTTTGCAGCTGCCGGACCCAACAGGGACAGGACCAGACCATGGCACACTCCCATCCATTGCAGTAGAGATTCTCTGCCTTCTACAAGGACACTAAGTTAAGTCTTCAAGAGCCTGGCAGAGCCCTGGGTAGGGGGGCGCGATGGTCACCGAGGGTGGCTGGTCCATTTGGTTGTTGATAGTACGATGCCTTTCGCAGCTGCAGGCCATGACAGGGACACACCCACCATGGAATAATAACCGTCCACCGACACAAAGACAGAGCTTTGCTACGTTTTGCAAGGACATGAAAACGAAGTTAAGTTTTCAAGAGTTGGGCAGAGACTCGGGAAGGGGTTGTCTGTGGTGAGCAAGGGTGGCTGATCCCTTTCTTGATATTATCCTGCCTTTTGCAGCTGCTGGAACCAACAGGGACAGGACCAGACCATGGCACACCCCTGCCCCTCGCCACAGAGATTCCACGCCTTCTACATGGACACTAAGTTAAGTTTTCTGGAGTCTCTCAGAGCCCTGCGCAGGGGTGGGCAATGGTCAGCCAGGGTGGCCTCTCCCTTTGGTTTTTAATATGACCCTGCTTTTTGCAGCCACAAGCCCAGACAGAGACCGCACCACACAATGGCACGCTCCCATCTCTTATCACACAAAAATTTGCGACGTCCTTTAAGTTAAGTTTTCAGGAGTTGGGCAGAGCCTGGGGAAGGGGTTGTCTCTGGGGAGCGAGGGTGGCTGCTCCCTTTGTTGATATTGTCCTGCCTTTTGCAGTCACAGGCCATGACAGGGACACCACCAGACCATGCAGCAATTCCATCCCCAGCCACACAGGCAGATATTTTCCACCTTTTACAAGAACGCTGAGACTAAGTTAAGTTTCAAGAGTCCGGCAGAGACCTGGGCAGGTGCTGTCCATGGCAAACAAGTGTGTCTGCTCCCTCTCTTTCTTGATATTATCCTGCCTTTTGCAGCTGCCGGACCCAACAGGGACAGGACCAGACCATGGCACACTCCCATCCACTGCAGTAGAGATTCCCTGCCTTCTACAAGGACAATAAGCTAAGTCTTCAAGAGCCTGGCAGAGCCCTGGGTAGGGGGGCGCGATGGTCAGCGAGGGTGCCTGCTCCCTTTAGTTGTTGATAGTACGATGCCTTTTGCAGCTGCAGGCCATGACAGGGACACACCCACCAGGGAATAATACCGTCCCCAGACACAAAGACAGAGCTTTGCTACGTTCTGCAAGGACATGAAAACTAAGGTAAGTTTTCAAGAGTTGGGCAGAGCCTGGGGAAGGGGTTGTCTGTGGTGAGCAAGGGTGGCTGATCCCTTTCTTGTTATTATCCTGCCTTTTGCAGCTGCCGGACCCAACAGGGACAGGACCAGACCATGGCACACTCCCATCTATTGTAGTAGAGATTCCCTGCCTTCTACAAGGACACTAAGCTAAGTCTTCAAGTGCCTGGCAGAGCCCTGGGTAGGGGGCGCGATGGTCAGCGAGGGTGCCTGCTCCCTTTAGTTGTTAATAGTACAATGCCTTTTGCAGCTGCAGGCCATGACAGGGACACACCCACCATGGAATAATACCGTCCCCAACCACAAAGGCCAAGATCCTCTACCTTCTACAAGGACACCGAGACTAAGTTAAGGTAACAGAAATTACACAAGCTATTGGCACAAACCGAGTGATACAGTGGCACTGTCAGAGCGGGCACGTGGCTGGTGGTGGCCCATTCCACAATAAAACATCCAAAAGAATGCTTTTTTGGACCAAAGATTTCGCAGGGATTTTTTTTTTCAGTGCTTTAAGTGTCGCCGCTTCTTAAGAAATATCCTGTATTGGCCTTCCATCAGCTGTGGCTCCGCCCACTGATGTGGCAGCTGTGTCACTGAAGAAAGAATGTTAGTGGTGGTTGCCATGATACAGGTGCTTGGTGAAAAAGCTGCCCAGGATGGCTACAGGAAGGACTATGCTGGGAGGCAGCACAGACTGCAGGTCATCAGGAGGCTAAGTGAGGGCTGAAGTGTGAGGGCAGGGAGGAGAGTGCAGAGCTGCTGGGGCTGGGCAGGGAGGCTGGGGTTGCCTACGTTGAGACAGATGGCAGCTGCTCCTCCTCTCTCTTCCAGAGCTGGAGGCTCACACAGGGACGAGGACATGGTGGACTCCCGTACTTCGCCACACAGTAAGAGCTATTCACTACTTTCTACAACAATGGTGACAAAAACTTAAAGAACCAAGAGTCTGGTAGAGACTAGATTGCCCACGGTGAGCGAGGGTGGCTGCTCCCTTCGTTCATTAATATTATGCCACCTTTTGCAGATGCAGGCCACGACAGGGACACACCCACCAGGGAATAATAGGGTCCCCAGACACAAAGACAGAGCTTTCCTACCTCATTGAAGTTAAGTTTTCAGGAGTTGGGCAGAACCTGGGGAAGGGGTTGTCTCTGGGGAGCAAGGGTGGCTGCTCCCTTTCTTGTTATTATCCTGCCTTTTGCAGCTGCCGGACCCAACAGGGACAGGACCAGACCATGGCACACTCCCATCTATTGCAGTAGAGATTCCCTGCCTTCTACAAGGACACTAAGTTAAGTCTTCAAGACCCTGGCAAAGCCCTGGGCAGGGGGGCGCGATGGTCAGCGAGGGTGCCTGCTCCCTTTAGTTGTTGATAGTACGATGCCTTTTGCAGCTGCAGGCCATGACAGGGACACACCCACCATGGAATAATACCGTCCCCAGACACAAAGACAGAGCTTTGCTACGTTCTGCAAGGACATGAAAACTAAGTTAAGTTTTCAAGAGTTGGGCAGAGACTCGGGAAGGGCTTTTCTGCGGTGAGCAAGGGTGGCTGATCCCTTTCTTGTTATTATCCTGCCTTTTGCAGCTGCCGGACCCAACAGGGACAGGACCAGACCATGGCACACTCCCATCCATTGCAGTAGAGATTCTCTGCCTTCTACAAGGACACTAAGCTAAGTCTTCAAGTGCCTGGCAGAGCCCTGGGTAGGGGGCGCGATGGTCAGCGAGGGTGCCTGCTCCCTTTAGTTGTTGATAGTACAATGCCTTTTGCAGCTGCAGGCCATGACAGGGACACACCCACCATGGAATAATAAAGTCCACAGACACAAAGACAGAGCTTTGCTACGTTTTGCAAGGACATGAAAACGAAGTTAAGTTTTCAAGAGTTGGGCAGAGACTCGGGAAGGGGTTGTCTGTGGTGAGCAAGGGTGGCTGATCCCTTTCTTGATATTATCCTGCCTTTTGCAGCTGCTGGAACCAACAGGGACAGGACCAGACCATGGCACACCCCTGCCCCTCGCCACAGAGATTCCACGCCTTCTACATGGACACTAAGTTAAGTTTTCTGGAGTCTCTCAGAGCCCTGCGCAGGGGTGGGCAATGGTCAGCCAGGGTGGCCTCTCCCTTTGGTTTTTAATATGACCCTGCTTTTTGCAGCCACAAGCCCAGACAGAGACCGCACCACACAATGGCACGCTCCCATCTCTTATCACACAAAGATTTGCGACGTCCTTTAAGTTAAGTTTTCAGGAGTTGGGCAGAGCCTGGGGAAGGGGTTGTCTCTGGGGAGCAAGGGTGGCTGCTCCCTTTGTTGATATTGTCCTGCCTTTTGCAGTCACAGGCCATGACAGGGACACCACCAGACCATGCAGCAATTCCATCCCCAGCCACACAGGCAGATATTTTCCACCTTTTACAAGGACCCTGAGACTAAGTTAAGTTTCAAGAGTCCGGCAGAGACCTGGGCAGGTGCTGTCCATGGCAAACAAGTGTGTCTGCTCCCTCTCTTTCTTGTTATTATCCTGCCTTTTGCAGCTGCCGGACCCAACAGGGACAGGACCAGACCATGGCACACTCCCATCTATTGCAGTAGAGATTCCCTGCCTTCTACAAGGACACTAAGTTAAGTCTTCAAGAGCCTGGCAGAGCCCTGGGTAGGGGGCGCGATGGTCACCGAGGGTGCCTGCTCCCTTTAGTTGTTGATAGTACGATGCCTTTTGCAGCTGCAGGCCATGACAGGGACACACCCACCAGGGAATAATACCGTCCCCAGACACAAAGACAGAGCTTTGCTACGTTCTGCAAGGACATGAAAACTAAGTTAAGATTTCAAGAGTTGGGCAGAGACTCGGGAAGGGCTTTTCTGCGGTGAGCAAGTGTGGCTGATCCCTTTCTTGTTATTATCCTGCCTTTTGCAGCTGCCGGACCCAACAGGGACAGGACCAGACCATGGCACACTCCCATCTATTGCAGTAGAGATTCCCTGCCTTCTACAAGGACACTAAGCTAAGTTTTCAAGAATCTGGCACAGCCCTGGGTAGGGGGGCGCAATGGTCAGCGAGGGTGCCTGTCTCTTTAGTTGTTGATAGTACGATGCCTTTTGCAGCTGCAGGTCATGACAGGGACACACCCACCAGGGAATAATAGGGTCCCCAGACACAAAGAAAGAGCTTTCCTACCTCATTTAAGTTAAGTTTTCAGGAGTTGGGCAGAGCCTGGGGAAGGGGTTGCCTCTGGGGAGCAAGGGTGGCTGCTCCCTTTGTTGATATTGTCCTGCCTTTTGCAGTCACAGGCCATGACAGGGACACCACCAGACCATGCAATAATTCCATCCCCAGCCACACAGGTAGATATTTTCCACCTTTTACAAGAACGCTGAGACTAAGTTAAGTTTCAAGAGTCCGGCAGAGACCTGGGCAGGTGCTGTCCATGGCAAACAAGTGTGTCTGCTCCCTCTCTTTCTTGATATTATCCTGCCTTTTGCAGCTACAGGCCATGACAGGGACACACCCACCAGGGAATAATACCGTCCCCAGACACAAAGACAGAGCTTTGCTACGTTCTGCAAGGACATGAAAACTAAGTTAAGTTTTCAAGAGTTGGGCAGAGCCTGGGGAAGGGGTTGTCTGTGGTGAGCAAGGGTGGCTGATCCCTTTCTTGTTATTATCCTGCCTTTTGCAGCTGCCGGACCCAACAGGGACAGGACCAGAACATGGCACATTCCCATCCACTGCAGTAGAGATTCTCTGCCTTCTACAAGGACACTAAGTGAAGTCTTCAAGAGCCTGGCAGAGCCCTGGGTAGGGGGGTGCGATGGTCAGCGAGGGTGCCTGCTCCCTTTAGTTGTTAATAGTACAATGCCTTTTGCAGCTGCAGGCCATGACAGGGACACACCCACCATGGAATAATAAAGTCCACAGACACAAAGACAGAGCTTTGCTACGTTTTGCAAGGACATGAAAACGAAGTTAAGTTTTCAAGAGTTGGGCAGAGACTCGGGAAGGGGTTGTCTGTGGTGAGCAAGTGTGGCTGATCCCTTTCTTGATATTATCCTGCCTTTTGCAGCTGCTGGAACCAACAGGGACAGGACCAGACCATGGCACACCCCTGCCCCTCGCCACAGAGATTCCACGCCTTCTACATGGACACTAAGTTAAGTTTTCTGGAGTCTCTCAGAGCCCTGCGCAGGGGTGGGCAATGGTCAGCCAGGGTGGCCTCTCCCATTGGTTTTTAATATGACCCTGCTTTTTGCAGCCACAAGCCCAGACAGAGACCGCACCACACAATGGCACGCTCCCATCTCTTATCACACAAAGATTTGCTACGTCCTTTAAGTTAAGTTTTCAGGAGTTGGACAGAGCCTGGGGAAGGGGTTGTCTGTGGGGAGCGAGGGTGGCTGCTCCCTTTGTTGACATTATCCTGCCTTTTGCAGTCACAGGCCATGACAGGGACACACCCACCAGGGAATAATACCGTCCCCAGACACAAAGACAGAGCTTTGCTACGTTCTGCAAGGACATGAAAACTAAGTTAAGTTTTCAAGAGTTGGGCAGAGCCTGGGGAAGCGGTTGTCTGCGGTGAGCAAGGGTGGCTGATCCCTTTCTTGTTATTATCCTGCCTTTTGCAGCTGCCGGACCCAACAGGGACAGCACCAGAACATGGCACACTCCCATCCACTGCAGGAGAGATTCCCTGCCTTCTACAAGGACACTAAGCTAAGTTTTCAAGAATCTGGCACAGCCCTGGGTAGGGGGGCGCGATGGTCACCGAGGGTGCCTGCTCCCTTTATTTGTTGATAGTACGATGCCTTTTGCAGCTGCAGGCCATGACAGGGACACACCCACCAGGGAACAATACCCTTCCCAGACACAAAGGCAGAGCTTTCCTACGTCCTTTAAGTTAAGTTTTCAGGAGTTGGGCAGAGCCTGGGGAAGGGGTTGTCTCTGGGGAGCAAGGGTGGCTGCTCCCTTTGTTGATATTGTCCTGCCTTTTGCAGTCACAGGCCATGACAGGGACACCACCAGACCATGCAGCAATTCCATCCCCAGCCACACAGGCAGATATTTTCCACCTTTTACAAGGACCCTGAGACTAAGTTAAGTTTCAAGAGTCCGGCAGAGACCTGGGCAGGTGCTGTCCATGGCAAACAAGTGTGTCTGCTCCCTCTCTTTCTTGATATTATCCTGCCTTTTGCAGCTGCCGGACCCAACAGGGACAGGACCAGAACATGGCACACTCCCATCCATTGCAGTAGAGATTCTCTGCCTTCTACAAGGACACTAAGTTAAGTCTTCAAGAGCCTGGCAGAGCCCTGGGTAGGGGGGCGCGATGGTCACCGAGGGTGGCTGGTCCATTTGGTTGTTGATAGTACGATGCCTTTCGCAGCTGCAGGCCATGACAGGGACACACCCACCATGGAATAATAACCGTCCACCGACACAAAGACAGAGATTTCCTACGTCCTTTAAGTTAAGTTTTCAGGAATTGGGCAGAGCCTGGGGAAGGGGTTGTCTCTGGGGAGCAAGGGTGGCTGCTCCCTTTATTGATATTGTCCTGCCTTTTGCAGCTGCCGGACCCAACAGGGACAGGACCAGACCATGGCACACTCCCATCCATTGCAGTAGAGATTCTCTGCCTTCTACAAGGACACTAAGTTAAGTCTTCAAGAGCCTGGCAGAGCCCTGGGTAGGGGGCGCGATGGTCACCGAGGGTGGCTGGTCCATTTGGTTGTTGATAGTACGATGCCTTTCGCAGCTGCAGGCCATGACAGGGACACACCCACCATGGAATAATAACCGTCCACCGACACAAAGACAGAGATTTCCTACGTCCTTTAAGTTAAGTTTTCAGGAGTTGGGCAGAGCCTGGGGAAGGGGTTGTCTCTGGGGAGCAAGGGTGGCTGCTCCCTTTATTGATATTGTCCTGCCTTTTGCAGCTGCCGGACCCAACAGGGACAGGACCAGACCATGGCACACTCCCATCCATTGCAGTAGAGATTCCCTGCCTTCTACAAGGACACTAAGTTAAGTCTTCAAGAGCCTGGCAGAACCCTGCGTAGGGGGCGCGATGGTCACCGAGGGTGGCTGGTCCATTTGGTTGTTGATAGTACGATGCCTTTTGCAGCTGCAGGCCATGACAGGGACACAATCACCATGGAATAATACCGTCCCCAACCACAAAGGCCAAGATCCTCTACCTTCTACAAGGACACCGAGACTAAGTTAAGGTAACAGAAATTACACAAGCTATTGGCACAAACCGAGTGATACAGTGGCACTGTCAGAGCGGGCACGTGGCTGGTGGTGGCCCATTCCACAATAAAACATCCAAAAGAATGCTTTTTTGGACCAAAGATTTCGCAGGGATTTTTTTTTTCAGTGCTTTAAGTGTCGCCGCTTCTTAAGAAATATCCTGTATTGGCCTTCCATCAGCCGTGGCTCCGCCCACTGATGTGGCAGCTGTGTCACTGAAGAAAGAATGTTAGTGGTGGTTGCCATGATACAGGTGCTTGGTGAAAAAGCTGCCCAGGATGGCTACAGGAAGGACTATGCTGGGAGGCAGCACAGACTGCAGGTCATCAGGAGGCTAAGTGAGGGCTGAAGTGTGAGGGCAGGGAGGAGAGTGCAGAGCTGCTGGGGCTGGGCAGGGAGGCTGGGGTTGCCTACGTTGAGACAGATGGCAGCTGCTCCTCCTCTCTCTTCCAGAGCTGGAGGCTCACACAGGGACGAGGACATGGTGGACTCCCATACTTCGCCACACAGTAAGAGCTATTCACTACTTTCTACAACAATGGTGACAAAAACTTACAGAACCAAGAGTCTGGTAGAGACTAGATTGCCCACGGTGAGCGAGGGTGGCTGCTCCCTTCGTTCATTAATATTATGCCACCTTTTGCAGATGCAGGCCACGACAGGGACACACCCACCAGGGAATAATACCGTCCCCAGACACAAAGACAGAGCTTTCCTACCTCATTGAAGTTAAGTTTTCAGGAGTTGGGCAGAGCCTGGGGAAGGGGTTGTCTCTGGGGAGCAAGGGTGGCTGCTCCCTTTCTTGTTATTATCCTGCCTTTTGCAGCTGCCGGACCCAACAGGGACAGGACCAGACCATGGCACACTCCCATCCATTGCAGTAGAGATTCTCTGCCTTCTACAAGGACACTAAGCTAAGTCTTCAAGTGCCTGGCAGAGCCCTGGGTAGGGGGCGCGATGGTCACCGAGGGTGCCTGCTCCCTTTAGTTGTTGATAGTACGATGCCTTTTGCAGCTGCAGGCCATGACAGGGACACACCCACCATGGAATAATAAAGTCCACAGACACAAAGACAGAGCTTTGCTACGTTTCGCAAGGACATGAAAACGAAGTTAAGTTTTCAAGAGTTTGGCAAAGACTCGGGAAGGTGTTGTCTGTGGTGAGCAAGGGTGGCTGATCCCTTTCTTGATATTATCCTGCCTTTTGCAGCTGCTGGAACCAACAGGGACAGGACCAGACCATGGCACACCCCTGCCCCTCGCCACAGAGATTCCACGCCTTCTACATGGACACTAAGTTAAGTTTTCTGGAGTCTCTCAGAGCCCTGCGCAGGGGTGGGCAATGGTCAGCCAGGGTGGCCTCTCCCTTTGGTTTTTAATATGACCCTGCTTTTTGCAGCCACAAGCCCAGACAGAGACCGCACCACACAATGGCACGCTCCCATCTCTTATCACACAAAAATTTGCGACGTCCTTTAAGTTAAGTTTTCAGGAGTTGGGCAGAGCCTGGGGAAGGGGTTGTCTCTGGGGAGCGAGGGTGGCTGCTCCCTTTGTTGATATTGTCCTGCCTTTTGCAGTCACAGGCCATGACAGGGACACCACCAGACCATGCAGCAATTCCATCCCCAGCCACACAGGCAGATATTTTCCACCTTTTACAAGGACCCTGAGACTAAGTTAAGTTTCAAGAGTCCGGCAGAGACCTGGGCAGGTGCTGTCCATGGCAAACAAGTGTGTCTGCTCCCTCTCTTTCTTGATATTATCCTGCCTTTTGCAGCTGCCGGACCCAACAGGGACAGGACCAGACCATGGCACACTCCCATCCACTGCAGTAGAGATTCCCTGCCTTCTACAAGGACAATAAGCTAAGTCTTCAAGAGCCTGGCAGAGCCCTGGGTAGGGGGGCGCGATGGTCAGCGAGGGTGCCTGCTCCCTTTAGTTGTTGATAGTACGATGCCTTTTGCAGCTGCAGGCCATGACAGGGACACACCCACCAGGGAATAATACCGTCCCCAGACACAAAGACAGAGCTTTGCTACGTTCTGCAAGGACATGAAAACTAAGTTAAGTTTTCAAGAGTTGGGCAGAGCCTGGGGAAGGGGTTGTCTGTGGTGAGCAAGGGTGGCTGATCCCTTTCTTGTTATTATCCTGCCTTTTGCAGCTGCCGGACCCAACAGGGACAGGACCAGACCATGGCACACTCCCATCTATTGTAGTAGAGATTCCCTGCCTTCTACAAGGACACTAAGCTAAGTCTTCAAGTGCCTGGCAGAGCCCTGGGTAGGGGGCGCGATGGTCAGCGAGGGTGCCTGCTCCCTTTAGTTGTTAATAGTACAATGCCTTTTGCAGCTGCAGGCCATGACAGGGACACACCCACCATGGAATAATACCGTCCCCAACCACAAAGGCCAAGATCCTCTACCTTCTACAAGGACACCGAGACTAAGTTAAGGTAACAGAAATTACACAAGCTATTGGCACAAACCGAGTGAGACAGTGGCACTGTCAGAGCGGGCACGTGGCTGGTGGTGGCCCATTCCACAATAAAACATCCAAAAGAATGCTTTTTTGGACCAAAGATTTCGCAGGGATTTTTTTTTTCAGTGCTTTAAGTGTCGCCGCTTCTTAAGAAATATCCTGTATTGGCCTTCCATCAGCTGTGGCTCCGCCCACTGATGTGGCAGCTGTGTCACTGAAGAAAGAATGTTAGTGGTGGTTGCCATGATACAGGTGCTTGGTGAAAAAGCTGCCCAGGATGGCTACAGGAAGGACTATGCTGGGAGGCAGCACAGACTGCAGGTCATCAGGAGGCTAAGTGAGGGCTGAAGTGTGAGGGCAGGGAGGAGAGTGCAGAGCTGCTGGGGCTGGGCAGGGAGGCTGGGGTTGCCTACGTTGAGACAGATGGCAGCTGCTCCTCCTCTCTCTTCCAGAGCTGGAGGCTCACACAGGGACGAGGACATGGTGGACTCCCGTACTTCGCCACACAGTAAGAGCTATTCACTACTTTCTACAACAATGGTGACAAAAACTTAAAGAACCAAGAGTCTGGTAGAGACTAGATTGCCCACGGTGAGCGAGGGTGGCTGCTCCCTTCGTTCATTAATATTATGCCACCTTTTGCAGATGCAGGCCACGACAGGGACACACCCACCAGGGAATAATAGGGTCCCCAGACACAAAGACAGAGCTTTCCTACCTCATTGAAGTTAAGTTTTCAGGAGTTGGGCAGAACCTGGGGAAGGGGTTGTCTCTGGGGAGCAAGGGTGGCTGCTCCCTTTCTTGTTATTATCCTGCCTTTTGCAGCTGCCGGACCCAACAGGGACAGGACCAGACCATGGCACACTCCCATCTATTGCAGTAGAGATTCCCTGCCTTCTACAAAGATACCAAGTTAAGTCTTCAAGACCCTGGCAAAGCCCTGGGCAGGGGGGCGCGATGGTCAGCGAGGGTGCCTGCTCCCTTTAGTTGTTGATAGTACGATGCCTTTTGCAGCTGCAGGCCATGACAGGGACACACCCACCATGGAATAATACCGTCCCCAGACACAAAGACAGAGCTTTGCTACGTTCTGCAAGGACATGAAAACTAAGTTAAGTTTTCAAGAGTTGGGCAGAGACTCGGGAAGGGCTTTTCTGCGGTGAGCAAGGGTGGCTGATCCCTTTCTTGTTATTATCCTGCCTTTTGCAGCTGCCGGACCCAACAGGGACAGGACCAGACCATGGCACACTCCCATCCATTGCAGTAGAGATTCTCTGCCTTCTACAAGGACACTAAGCTAAGTCTTCAAGTGCCTGGCAGAGCCCTGGGTAGGGGGCGCGATGGTCAGCGAGGGTGCCTGCTCCCTTTAGTTGTTGATAGTACAATGCCTTTTGCAGCTGCAGGCCATGACAGGGACACACCCACCATGGAATAATAAAGTCCACAGACACAAAGACAGAGCTTTGCTACGTTTTGCAAGGACATGAAAACGAAGTTAAGTTTTCAAGAGTTGGGCAGAGACTCGGGAAGGGGTTGTCTGTGGTGAGCAAGGGTGGCTGATCCCTTTCTTGATATTATCCTGCCTTTTGCAGCTGCTGGAACCAACAGGGACAGGACCAGACCATGGCACACCCCTGCCCCTCGCCACAGAGATTCCACGCCTTCTACATGGACACTAAGTTAAGTTTTCTGGAGTCTCTCAGAGCCCTGCGCAGGGGTGGGCAATGGTCAGCCAGGGTGGCCTCTCCCTTTGGTTTTTAATATGACCCTGCTTTTTGCAGCCACAAGCCCAGACAGAGACCGCACCACACAATGGCACGCTCCCATCTCTTATCACACAAAGATTTGCGACGTCCTTTAAGTTAAGTTTTCAGGAGTTGGGCAGAGCCTGGGGAAGGGGTTGTCTCTGGGGAGCAAGGGTGGCTGCTCCCTTTGTTGATATTGTCCTGCCTTTTGCAGTCACAGGCCATGACAGGGACACCACCAGACCATGCAGCAATTCCATCCCCAGCCACACAGGCAGATATTTTCCACCTTTTACAAGAACGCTGAGACTAAGTTAAGTTTCAAGAGTCCGGCAGAGACCTGGGCAGGTGCTGTCCATGGCAAACAAGTGTGTCTGCTCCCTCTCTTTCTTGATATTATCCTGCCTTTTGCAGCTGCCGGACCCAACAGGGACAGGACCAGACCATGGCACACTCCCATCCACTGCAGTAGAGATTCCCTGCCTTCTACAAGGACAATAAGCTAAGTCTTCAAGAGCCTGGCAGAGCCCTGGGTAGGGGGGCGCGATGGTCAGCGAGGGTGCCTGCTCCCTTTAGTTGTTGATAGTACGATGCCTTTTGCAGCTGCAGGCCATGACAGGGACACACCCACCAGGGAATAATACCGTCCCCAGACACAAAGACAGAGCTTTGCTACGTTCTGCAAGGACATGAAAACTAAGGTAAGTTTTCAAGAGTTGGGCAGAGCCTGGGGAAGGGGTTGTCTGTGGTGAGCAAGGGTGGCTGATCCCTTTCTTGTTATTATCCTGCCTTTTGCAGCTGCCGGACCCAACAGGGACAGGACCAGACCATGGCACACTCCCATCTATTGTAGTAGAGATTCCCTGCCTTCTACAAGGACACTAAGCTAAGTCTTCAAGTGCCTGGCAGAGCCCTGGGTAGGGGGCGCGATGGTCAGCGAGGGTGCCTGCTCCCTTTAGTTGTTAATAGTACAATGCCTTTTGCAGCTGCAGGCCATGACAGGGACACACCCACCATGGAATAATACCGTCCCCAACCACAAAGGCCAAGATCCTCTACCTTCTACAAGGACACCGAGACTAAGTTAAGGTAACAGAAATTACACAAGCTATTGGCACAAACCGAGTGATACAGTGGCACTGTCAGAGCGGGCACGTGGCTGGTGGTGGCCCATTCCACAATAAAACATCCAAAAGAATGCTTTTTTGGACCAAAGATTTCGCAGGGATTTTTTTTTTCAGTGCTTTAAGTGTCGCCGCTTCTTAAGAAATATCCTGTATTGGCCTTCCATCAGCTGTGGCTCCGCCCACTGATGTGGCAGCTGTGTCACTGAAGAAAGAATGTTAGTGGTGGTTGCCATGATACAGGTGCTTGGTGAAAAAGCTGCCCAGGATGGCTACAGGAAGGACTATGCTGGGAGGCAGCACAGACTGCAGGTCATCAGGAGGCTAAGTGAGGGCTGAAGTGTGAGGGCAGGGAGGAGAGTGCAGAGCTGCTGGGGCTGGGCAGGGAGGCTGGGGTTGCCTACGTTGAGACAGATGGCAGCTGCTCCTCCTCTCTCTTCCAGAGCTGGAGGCTCACACAGGGACGAGGACATGGTGGACTCCCGTACTTCGCCACACAGTAAGAGCTATTCACTACTTTCTACAACAATGGTGACAAAAACTTAAAGAACCAAGAGTCTGGTAGAGACTAGATTGCCCACGGTGAGCGAGGGTGGCTGCTCCCTTCGTTCATTAATATTATGCCACCTTTTGCAGATGCAGGCCACGACAGGGACACACCCACCAGGGAATAATAGGGTCCCCAGACACAAAGACAGAGCTTTCCTACCTCATTGAAGTTAAGTTTTCAGGAGTTGGGCAGAACCTGGGGAAGGGGTTGTCTCTGGGGAGCAAGGGTGGCTGCTCCCTTTCTTGTTATTATCCTGCCTTTTGCAGCTGCCGGACCCAACAGGGACAGGACCAGACCATGGCACACTCCCATCTATTGCAGTAGAGATTCCCTGCCTTCTACAAGGACACTAAGTTAAGTCTTCAAGACCCTGGCAAAGCCCTGGGCAGGGGGGCGCGATGGTCAGCGAGGGTGCCTGCTCCCTTTAGTTGTTGATAGTACGATGCCTTTTGCAGCTGCAGGCCATGACAGGGACACACCCACCATGGAATAATACCGTCCCCAGACACAAAGACAGAGCTTTGCTACGTTCTGCAAGGACATGAAAACTAAGTTAAGTTTTCAAGAGTTGGGCAGAGACTCGGGAAGGGCTTTTCTGCGGTGAGCAAGGGTGGCTGATCCCTTTCTTGTTATTATCCTGCCTTTTGCAGCTGCCGGACCCAACAGGGACAGGACCAGACCATGGCACACTCCCATCCATTGCAGTAGAGATTCTCTGCCTTCTACAAGGACACTAAGCTAAGTCTTCAAGTGCCTGGCAGAGCCCTGGGTAGGGGGCGCGATGGTCAGCGAGGGTGCCTGCTCCCTTTAGTTGTTGATAGTACAATGCCTTTTGCAGCTGCAGGCCATGACAGGGACACACCCACCATGGAATAATAAAGTCCACAGACACAAAGACAGAGCTTTGCTACGTTTTGCAAGGACATGAAAACGAAGTTAAGTTTTCAAGAGTTGGGCAGAGACTCGGGAAGGGGTTGTCTGTGGTGAGCAAGGGTGGCTGATCCCTTTCTTGATATTATCCTGCCTTTTGCAGCTGCTGGAACCAACAGGGACAGGACCAGACCATGGCACACCCCTGCCCCTCGCCACAGAGATTCCACGCCTTCTACATGGACACTAAGTTAAGTTTTCTGGAGTCTCTCAGAGCCCTGCGCAGGGGTGGGCAATGGTCAGCCAGGGTGGCCTCTCCCTTTGGTTTTTAATATGACCCTGCTTTTTGCAGCCACAAGCCCAGACAGAGACCGCACCACACAATGGCACGCTCCCATCTCTTATCACACAAAGATTTGCGACGTCCTTTAAGTTAAGTTTTCAGGAGTTGGGCAGAGCCTGGGGAAGGGGTTGTCTCTGGGGAGCAAGGGTGGCTGCTCCCTTTGTTGATATTGTCCTGCCTTTTGCAGTCACAGGCCATGACAGGGACACCACCAGACCATGCAGCAATTCCATCCCCAGCCACACAGGCAGATATTTTCCACCTTTTACAAGGACCCTGAGACTAAGTTAAGTTTCAAGAGTCCGGCAGAGACCTGGGCAGGTGCTGTCCATGGCAAACAAGTGTGTCTGCTCCCTCTCTTTCTTGTTATTATCCTGCCTTTTGCAGCTGCCGGACCCAACAGGGACAGGACCAGACCATGGCACACTCCCATCTATTGCAGTAGAGATTCCCTGCCTTCTACAAGGACACTAAGTTAAGTCTTCAAGAGCCTGGCAGAGCCCTGGGTAGGGGGCGCGATGGTCACCGAGGGTGCCTGCTCCCTTTAGTTGTTGATAGTACGATGCCTTTTGCAGCTGCAGGCCATGACAGGGACACACCCACCAGGGAATAATACCGTCCCCAGACACAAAGACAGAGCTTTGCTACGTTCTGCAAGGACATGAAAACTAAGTTAAGATTTCAAGAGTTGGGCAGAGACTCGGGAAGGGCTTTTCTGCGGTGAGCAAGTGTGGCTGATCCCTTTCTTGTTATTATCCTGCCTTTTGCAGCTGCCGGACCCAACAGGGACAGGACCAGACCATGGCACACTCCCATCTATTGCAGTAGAGATTCCCTGCCTTCTACAAGGACACTAAGCTAAGTTTTCAAGAATCTGGCACAGCCCTGGGTAGGGGGGCGCAATGGTCAGCGAGGGTGCCTGTCTCTTTAGTTGTTGATAGTACGATGCCTTTTGCAGCTGCAGGTCATGACAGGGACACACCCACCAGGGAATAATAGGGTCCCCAGACACAAAGAAAGAGCTTTCCTACCTCATTTAAGTTAAGTTTTCAGGAGTTGGGCAGAGCCTGGGGAAGGGGTTGCCTCTGGGGAGCAAGGGTGGCTGCTCCCTTTGTTGATATTGTCCTGCCTTTTGCAGTCACAGGCCATGACAGGGACACCACCAGACCATGCAATAATTCCATCCCCAGCCACACAGGTAGATATTTTCCACCTTTTACAAGAACGCTGAGACTAAGTTAAGTTTCAAGAGTCCGGCAGAGACCTGGGCAGGTGCTGTCCATGGCAAACAAGTGTGTCTGCTCCCTCTCTTTCTTGATATTATCCTGCCTTTTGCAGCTACAGGCCATGACAGGGACACACCCACCAGGGAATAATACCGTCCCCAGACACAAAGACAGAGCTTTGCTACGTTCTGCAAGGACATGAAAACTAAGTTAAGTTTTCAAGAGTTGGGCAGAGCCTGGGGAAGGGGTTGTCTGTGGTGAGCAAGGGTGGCTGATCCCTTTCTTGTTATTATCCTGCCTTTTGCAGCTGCCGGACCCAACAGGGACAGGACCAGAACATGGCACATTCCCATCCACTGCAGTAGAGATTCTCTGCCTTCTACAAGGACACTAAGTGAAGTCTTCAAGAGCCTGGCAGAGCCCTGGGTAGGGGGGTGCGATGGTCAGCGAGGGTGCCTGCTCCCTTTAGTTGTTAATAGTACAATGCCTTTTGCAGCTGCAGGCCATGACAGGGACACACCCACCATGGAATAATAAAGTCCACAGACACAAAGACAGAGCTTTGCTACGTTTTGCAAGGACATGAAAACGAAGTTAAGTTTTCAAGAGTTGGGCAGAGACTCGGGAAGGGGTTGTCTGTGGTGAGCAAGTGTGGCTGATCCCTTTCTTGATATTATCCTGCCTTTTGCAGCTGCTGGAACCAACAGGGACAGGACCAGACCATGGCACACCCCTGCCCCTCGCCACAGAGATTCCACGCCTTCTACATGGACACTAAGTTAAGTTTTCTGGAGTCTCTCAGAGCCCTGCGCAGGGGTGGGCAATGGTCAGCCAGGGTGGCCTCTCCCATTGGTTTTTAATATGACCCTGCTTTTTGCAGCCACAAGCCCAGACAGAGACCGCACCACACAATGGCACGCTCCCATCTCTTATCACACAAAGATTTGCTACGTCCTTTAAGTTAAGTTTTCAGGAGTTGGACAGAGCCTGGGGAAGGGGTTGTCTGTGGGGAGCGAGGGTGGCTGCTCCCTTTGTTGACATTATCCTGCCTTTTGCAGTCACAGGCCATGACAGGGACACACCCACCAGGGAATAATACCGTCCCCAGACACAAAGACAGAGCTTTGCTACGTTCTGCAAGGACATGAAAACTAAGTTAAGTTTTCAAGAGTTGGGCAGAGCCTGGGGAAGCGGTTGTCTGCGGTGAGCAAGGGTGGCTGATCCCTTTCTTGTTATTATCCTGCCTTTTGCAGCTGCCGGACCCAACAGGGACAGCACCAGAACATGGCACACTCCCATCCACTGCAGGAGAGATTCCCTGCCTTCTACAAGGACACTAAGCTAAGTTTTCAAGAATCTGGCACAGCCCTGGGTAGGGGGGCGCGATGGTCACCGAGGGTGCCTGCTCCCTTTATTTGTTGATAGTACGATGCCTTTTGCAGCTGCAGGCCATGACAGGGACACACCCACCAGGGAACAATACCCTTCCCAGACACAAAGGCAGAGCTTTCCTACGTCCTTTAAGTTAAGTTTTCAGGAGTTGGGCAGAGCCTGGGGAAGGGGTTGTCTCTGGGGAGCAAGGGTGGCTGCTCCCTTTGTTGATATTGTCCTGCCTTTTGCAGTCACAGGCCATGACAGGGACACCACCAGACCATGCAGCAATTCCATCCCCAGCCACACAGGCAGATATTTTCCACCTTTTACAAGGACCCTGAGACTAAGTTAAGTTTCAAGAGTCCGGCAGAGACCTGGGCAGGTGCTGTCCATGGCAAACAAGTGTGTCTGCTCCCTCTCTTTCTTGATATTATCCTGCCTTTTGCAGCTGCCGGACCCAACAGGGACAGGACCAGAACATGGCACACTCCCATCCATTGCAGTAGAGATTCTCTGCCTTCTACAAGGACACTAAGTTAAGTCTTCAAGAGCCTGGCAGAGCCCTGGGTAGGGGGGCGCGATGGTCACCGAGGGTGGCTGGTCCATTTGGTTGTTGATAGTACGATGCCTTTCGCAGCTGCAGGCCATGACAGGGACACACCCACCATGGAATAATAACCGTCCACCGACACAAAGACAGAGATTTCCTACGTCCTTTAAGTTAAGTTTTCAGGAATTGGGCAGAGCCTGGGGAAGGGGTTGTCTCTGGGGAGCAAGGGTGGCTGCTCCCTTTATTGATATTGTCCTGCCTTTTGCAGCTGCCGGACCCAACAGGGACAGGACCAGACCATGGCACACTCCCATCCATTGCAGTAGAGATTCTCTGCCTTCTACAAGGACACTAAGTTAAGTCTTCAAGAGCCTGGCAGAGCCCTGGGTAGGGGGCGCGATGGTCACCGAGGGTGGCTGGTCCATTTGGTTGTTGATAGTACGATGCCTTTCGCAGCTGCAGGCCATGACAGGGACACACCCACCATGGAATAATAACCGTCCACCGACACAAAGACAGAGATTTCCTACGTCCTTTAAGTTAAGTTTTCAGGAGTTGGGCAGAGCCTGGGGAAGGGGTTGTCTCTGGGGAGCAAGGGTGGCTGCTCCCTTTATTGATATTGTCCTGCCTTTTGCAGCTGCCGGACCCAACAGGGACAGGACCAGACCATGGCACACTCCCATCCATTGCAGTAGAGATTCCCTGCCTTCTACAAGGACACTAAGTTAAGTCTTCAAGAGCCTGGCAGAACCCTGCGTAGGGGGCGCGATGGTCACCGAGGGTGGCTGGTCCATTTGGTTGTTGATAGTACGATGCCTTTTGCAGCTGCAGGCCATGACAGGGACACAATCACCATGGAATAATACCGTCCCCAACCACAAAGGCCAAGATCCTCTACCTTCTACAAGGACACCGAGACTAAGTTAAGGTAACAGAAATTACACAAGCTATTGGCACAAACCGAGTGATACAGTGGCACTGTCAGAGCGGGCACGTGGCTGGTGGTGGCCCATTCCACAATAAAACATCCAAAAGAATGCTTTTTTGGACCAAAGATTTCGCAGGGATTTTTTTTTTCAGTGCTTTAAGTGTCGCCGCTTCTTAAGAAATATCCTGTATTGGCCTTCCATCAGCCGTGGCTCCGCCCACTGATGTGGCAGCTGTGTCACTGAAGAAAGAATGTTAGTGGTGGTTGCCATGATACAGGTGCTTGGTGAAAAAGCTGCCCAGGATGGCTACAGGAAGGACTATGCTGGGAGGCAGCACAGACTGCAGGTCATCAGGAGGCTAAGTGAGGGCTGAAGTGTGAGGGCAGGGAGGAGAGTGCAGAGCTGCTGGGGCTGGGCAGGGAGGCTGGGGTTGCCTACGTTGAGACAGATGGCAGCTGCTCCTCCTCTCTCTTCCAGAGCTGGAGGCTCACACAGGGACGAGGACATGGTGGACTCCCATACTTCGCCACACAGTAAGAGCTATTCACTACTTTCTACAACAATGGTGACAAAAACTTACAGAACCAAGAGTCTGGTAGAGACTAGATTGCCCACGGTGAGCGAGGGTGGCTGCTCCCTTCGTTCATTAATATTATGCCACCTTTTGCAGATGCAGGCCACGACAGGGACACACCCACCAGGGAATAATACCGTCCCCAGACACAAAGACAGAGCTTTCCTACCTCATTGAAGTTAAGTTTTCAGGAGTTGGGCAGAGCCTGGGGAAGGGGTTGTCTCTGGGGAGCAAGGGTGGCTGCTCCCTTTCTTGTTATTATCCTGCCTTTTGCAGCTGCCGGACCCAACAGGGACAGGACCAGACCATGGCACACTCCCATCCATTGCAGTAGAGATTCTCTGCCTTCTACAAGGACACTAAGCTAAGTCTTCAAGTGCCTGGCAGAGCCCTGGGTAGGGGGCGCGATGGTCACCGAGGGTGCCTGCTCCCTTTAGTTGTTGATAGTACGATGCCTTTTGCAGCTGCAGGCCATGACAGGGACACACCCACCATGGAATAATAAAGTCCACAGACACAAAGACAGAGCTTTGCTACGTTTCGCAAGGACATGAAAACGAAGTTAAGTTTTCAAGAGTTTGGCAAAGACTCGGGAAGGTGTTGTCTGTGGTGAGCAAGGGTGGCTGATCCCTTTCTTGATATTATCCTGCCTTTTGCAGCTGCTGGAACCAACAGGGACAGGACCAGACCATGGCACACCCCTGCCCCTCGCCACAGAGATTCCACGCCTTCTACATGGACACTAAGTTAAGTTTTCTGGAGTCTCTCAGAGCCCTGCGCAGGGGTGGGCAATGGTCAGCCAGGGTGGCCTCTCCCTTTGGTTTTTAATATGACCCTGCTTTTTGCAGCCACAAGCCCAGACAGAGACCGCACCACACAATGGCACGCTCCCATCTCTTATCACACAAAAATTTGCGACGTCCTTTAAGTTAAGTTTTCAGGAGTTGGGCAGAGCCTGGGGAAGGGGTTGTCTCTGGGGAGCGAGGGTGGCTGCTCCCTTTGTTGATATTGTCCTGCCTTTTGCAGTCACAGGCCATGACAGGGACACCACCAGACCATGCAGCAATTCCATCCCCAGCCACACAGGCAGATATTTTCCACCTTTTACAAGAACGCTGAGACTAAGTTAAGTTTCAAGAGTCCGGCAGAGACCTGGGCAGGTGCTGTCCATGGCAAACAAGTGTGTCTGCTCCCTCTCTTTCTTGATATTATCCTGCCTTTTGCAGCTGCCGGACCCAACAGGGACAGGACCAGACCATGGCACACTCCCATCCACTGCAGTAGAGATTCCCTGCCTTCTACAAGGACAATAAGCTAAGTCTTCAAGAGCCTGGCAGAGCCCTGGGTAGGGGGGCGCGATGGTCAGCGAGGGTGCCTGCTCCCTTTAGTTGTTGATAGTACGATGCCTTTTGCAGCTGCAGGCCATGACAGGGACACACCCACCAGGGAATAATACCGTCCCCAGACACAAAGACAGAGCTTTGCTACGTTCTGCAAGGACATGAAAACTAAGTTAAGTTTTCAAGAGTTGGGCAGAGCCTGGGGAAGGGGTTGTCTGTGGTGAGCAAGGGTGGCTGATCCCTTTCTTGTTATTATCCTGCCTTTTGCAGCTGCCGGACCCAACAGGGACAGGACCAGACCATGGCACACTCCCATCTATTGTAGTAGAGATTCCCTGCCTTCTACAAGGACACTAAGCTAAGTCTTCAAGTGCCTGGCAGAGCCCTGGGTAGGGGGCGCGATGGTCAGCGAGGGTGCCTGCTCCCTTTAGTTGTTAATAGTACAATGCCTTTTGCAGCTGCAGGCCATGACAGGGACACACCCACCATGGAATAATACCGTCCCCAACCACAAAGGCCAAGATCCTCTACCTTCTACAAGGACACCGAGACTAAGTTAAGGTAACAGAAATTACACAAGCTATTGGCACAAACCGAGTGAGACAGTGGCACTGTCAGAGCGGGCACGTGGCTGGTGGTGGCCCATTCCACAATAAAACATCCAAAAGAATGCTTTTTTGGACCAAAGATTTCGCAGGGATTTTTTTTTTCAGTGCTTTAAGTGTCGCCGCTTCTTAAGAAATATCCTGTATTGGCCTTCCATCAGCTGTGGCTCCGCCCACTGATGTGGCAGCTGTGTCACTGAAGAAAGAATGTTAGTGGTGGTTGCCATGATACAGGTGCTTGGTGAAAAAGCTGCCCAGGATGGCTACAGGAAGGACTATGCTGGGAGGCAGCACAGACTGCAGGTCATCAGGAGGCTAAGTGAGGGCTGAAGTGTGAGGGCAGGGAGGAGAGTGCAGAGCTGCTGGGGCTGGGCAGGGAGGCTGGGGTTGCCTACGTTGAGACAGATGGCAGCTGCTCCTCCTCTCTCTTCCAGAGCTGGAGGCTCACACAGGGACGAGGACATGGTGGACTCCCGTACTTCGCCACACAGTAAGAGCTATTCACTACTTTCTACAACAATGGTGACAAAAACTTAAAGAACCAAGAGTCTGGTAGAGACTAGATTGCCCACGGTGAGCGAGGGTGGCTGCTCCCTTCGTTCATTAATATTATGCCACCTTTTGCAGATGCAGGCCACGACAGGGACACACCCACCAGGGAATAATAGGGTCCCCAGACACAAAGACAGAGCTTTCCTACCTCATTGAAGTTAAGTTTTCAGGAGTTGGGCAGAACCTGGGGAAGGGGTTGTCTCTGGGGAGCAAGGGTGGCTGCTCCCTTTCTTGTTATTATCCTGCCTTTTGCAGCTGCCGGACCCAACAGGGACAGGACCAGACCATGGCACACTCCCATCTATTGCAGTAGAGATTCCCTGCCTTCTACAAAGATACCAAGTTAAGTCTTCAAGACCCTGGCAAAGCCCTGGGCAGGGGGGCGCGATGGTCAGCGAGGGTGCCTGCTCCCTTTAGTTGTTGATAGTACGATGCCTTTTGCAGCTGCAGGCCATGACAGGGACACACCCACCATGGAATAATACCGTCCCCAGACACAAAGACAGAGCTTTGCTACGTTCTGCAAGGACATGAAAACTAAGTTAAGTTTTCAAGAGTTGGGCAGAGACTCGGGAAGGGCTTTTCTGCGGTGAGCAAGGGTGGCTGCTCCCTTTCTTGTTATTATCCTGCCTTTTGCAGCTGCCGGACCCAACAGGGACAGGACCAGACCATGGCACACTCCCATCCATTGCAGTAGAGATTCTCTGCCTTCTACAAGGACACTAAGCTAAGTCTTCAAGTGCCTGGCAGAGCCCTGGGTAGGGGGCGCGATGGTCACCGAGGGTGCCTGCTCCCTTTAGTTGTTAATAGTACAATGCCTTTTGCAGCTGCAGGCCATGACAGGGACACACCCACCATGGAATAATAAAGTCCACAGACACAAAGACAGAGCTTTGCTACGTTTTGCAAGGACATGAAAACGAAGTTAAGTTTTCAAGAGTTGGGCAGAGACTCGGGAAGGGGTTGTCTGTGGTGAGCAAGGGTGGCTGATCCCTTTCTTGATATTATCCTGCCTTTTGCAGCTGCTGGAACCAACAGGGACAGGACCAGACCATGGCACACCCCTGCCCCTCGCCACAGAGATTCCACGCCTTCTACATGGACACTAAGTTAAGTTTTCTGGAGTCTCTCAGAGCCCTGCGCAGGGGTGGGCAATGGTCAGCCAGGGTGGCCTCTCCCTTTGGTTTTTAATATGACCCTGCTTTTTGCAGCCACAAGCCCAGACAGAGACCGCACCACACAATGGCACGCTCCCATCTCTTATCACACAAAAATTTGCGACGTCCTTTAAGTTAAGTTTTCAGGAGTTGGGCAGAGCCTGGGGAAGGGGTTGTCTCTGGGGAGCGAGGGTGGCTGCTCCCTTTGTTGATATTGTCCTGCCTTTTGCAGTCACAGGCCATGACAGGGACACCACCAGACCATGCAGCAATTCCATCCCCAGCCACACAGGCAGATATTTTCCACCTTTTACAAGAACGCTGAGACTAAGTTAAGTTTCAAGAGTCCGGCAGAGACCTGGGCAGGTGCTGTCCATGGCAAACAAGTGTGTCTGCTCCCTCTCTTTCTTGATATTATCCTGCCTTTTGCAGCTGCCGGACCCAACAGGGACAGGACCAGACCATGGCACACTCCCATCCATTGCAGGAGAGATTCCATGCCTTCTACAAGGACACTAAGCTAAGTTTTCAAGAATCTGGCACAGCCCTGGGTAGGGGGGCGCAATGGTCAGCGAGGGTGCCTGTCTCTTTAGTTGTTGATAGTACGATGCCTTTTGCAGCTGCAGGTCATGACAGGGACACACCCACCAGGGAATAATAGGGTCCCCAGACACAAAGAAAGAGCTTTCCTACCTCATTTAAGTTAAGTTTTCAGGAGTTAGGCAGAGCCTGGGGAAGGGGTTGCCTCTGGGGAGCAAGGGTGGCTGCTCCCTTTGTTGATATTGTCCTGACTTTTGCAGTCACAGGCCATGACAGGGACACCACCAGACCATGCAGCAATTCCATCCCCAGCCACACAGGTAGATATTTTCCACCTTTTACAAGAACGCTGAGACTAAGTTAAGTTTCAAGAGTCCGGCAGAGACCTGGGCAGGTGCTGTCCATGGCAAACAAGTGTGTCTGCTCCCTCTCTTTCTTGATATTATCCTGCCTTTTGCAGCTACAGGCCATGACAGGGACACACCCACCAGGGAATAATACCGTCCCCAGACACAAAGACAGAGCTTTGCTACGTTCTGCAAGGACATGAAAACTAAGTTAAGTTTTCAAGAGTTGGGCAGAGCCTGGGGAAGGGGTTGTCTGTGGTGAGCAAGGGTGGCTGATCCCTTTCTTGTTATTATCCTGCCTTTTGCAGCTGCCGGACCCAACAGGGACAGGACCAGAACATGGCACATTCCCATCCACTGCAGTAGAGATTCTCTGCCTTCTACAAGGACACTAAGTTAAGTTTTCAAGAATCTGGCACAGCCCTGGGTAGGGGGGCGCGATGGTCACCGAGGGTGCCTGCTCCCTTTATTTGTTGATAGTACGATGCCTTTTGCAGCTGCAGGCCATGACAGGGACACACCCACCAGGGAACAATACCGTTCCCAGACACAAAGGCAGAGCTTTCCTACGTCCTTTAAGTTAAGTTTTCAGGAGTTGGGCAGAGCCTGGGGAAGGGGTTGTCTCTGGGGAGCAAGGGTGGCTGCTCCCTTTGTTGATATTGTCCTGCCTTTTGCAGTCACAGGCCATGACAGGGACACCACCAGACCATGCAGCAATTCCATCCCCAGCCACACAGGCAGATATTTTCCACCTTTTACAAGGACCCTGAGACTAAGTTAAGTTTCAAGAGTCCGGCAGAGACCTGGGCAGGTGCTGTCCATGGCAAACAAGTGTGTCTGCTCCCTCTCTTTCTTGATATTATCCTGCCTTTTGCAGCTGCCGGACCCAACAAGGACAGGACCAGACCACAGCACACTCCCATCCATTGCAGTAGAGATTCCATGCCTTCTACAAGGACACTAAGCTAAGTCTTCAAGAGCCTGGCAGAGCCCTGGGTAGGGGGAGCGATGGTCACCGACGGTGCCTGCTCCCTTTAGTTGTTGATAGTACGATGCCTTTTGCAGCTGCAGGCCATGACAGGGACACACGCACCGTGGAATAATACCGTCCACAGACACAAAGACAGAGCTTTGCTACGTTCTGCAAGGACATGAAAACTAAGTTAAGTTTTCAAGAGTTGGGCAGAGCCTGGGGAAGGGGTTGTCTGTGGTGAGCAAGGGTGGCTGATCCCTTTCTTGTTATTATCCTGCCTTTTGCAGCTGCCGGACCCAACAGGGACAGGACCAGACCATGGCACACTCCCATCCATTGCAGTAGAAATTCTCTGCCTTCTACAAGGACACTAAGTTAAGTCTTCAAGAGCCTGGCAGAGCCCTGGGTAGGGGGGCGCGATGGTCACCGAGGGTGGCTGGTCCATTTGGTTGTTGATAGTACGATGCCTTTCGCAGCTGCAGGCCATGACAGGGACACACCCACCATGGAATAATAACCGTCCACCGACACAAAGACAGAGCTTTGCTACGTTTTGCAAGGACATGAAAACGAAGTTAAGTTTTCAAGAGTTGGGCAGAGACTCGGGAAGGGGTTGTCTGTGGTGAGCAAGGGTGGCTGATCCCTTTCTTGATATTATCCTGCCTTTTGCAGCTGCTGGAACCAACAGGGACAGGACCAGACCATGGCACACCCCTGCCCCTCGCCACAGAGATTCCACGCCTTCTACATGGACACTAAGTTAAGTTTTCTGGAGTCTCTCAGAGCCCTGCGCAGGGGTGGGCAATGGTCAGCCAGGGTGGCCTCTCCCTTTGGTTTTTAATATGACCCTGCTTTTTGCAGCCACAAGCCCAGACAGAGACCGCACCACACAATGGCACGCTCCCATCTCTTATCACACAAAGATTTGCGACGTCCTTTAAGTTAAGTTTTCAGGAGTTGGGCAGAGCCTGGGGAAGGGGTTGTCTCTGGGGAGCAAGGGTGGCTGCTCCCTTTGTTGATATTGTCCTGCCTTTTGCAGTCACAGGCCATGACAGGGACACCACCAGACCATGCAGCAATTCCATCCCCAGCCACACAGGCAGATATTTTCCACCTTTTACAAGGACCCTGAGACTAAGTTAAGTTTCAAGAGTCCGGCAGAGACCTGGGCAGGTGCTGTCCATGGCAAACAAGTGTGTCTGCTCCCTCTCTTTCTTGATATTATCCTGCCTTTTGCAGCTGCCGGACCCAACAGGGACAGGACCAGAACATGGCACACTCCCATCCATTGCAGTAGAGATTCCATGCCTTCTACAAGGACACTAAGCTAAGTCTTCAAGAGCCTGGCAGAGCCCTGGGTAGGGGGGCGCGATGGTCAGCGAGGGTGCCTGCTCCCTTTAGTTGTTGATAGTACGATGCCTTTTGCAGCTGCAGGCCATGACAGGGACACACCCACCAGGGAATAATACCGTCCCCAGACACAAAGACAGAGCTTTCCTACCTCATTGAAGTTAAGTTTTCAGGAGTTGGGCAGAGCCTGGGGAAGGGGTTATCTCTGGGGAGCAAGGGTGGCTGCTCCCTTTGTTGATATTGTCCTGCCTTTTGCAGTCACAGGCCATGACAGGGACACCACCAGACCATGCAGCAATTCCATCCCCAGCCACACAGGTAGATATTTTCCACCTTTTACAAGGACGCTGAGACTAAGTTAAGTTTCAAGAGTCCGGCAGAGACCTGGGCAGGTGCTGTCCATGGCAAACAAGTGTGTCTGCTCCCTCTCTTTCTTGATATTATCCTGCCTTTTGCAGCTACAGGCCATGACAGGGACACACCCACCAGGGAATAATACCGTCCCCAGACACAAAGGCTGAGATCCTCTACCTTCTACAAGGACACCGAGACTAAGTTAAGGTAACAGAAATTACACAAGCTATTGGCACAAACCGAGTGAGACAGTGGCACTGTCAGAGCGGGCACGTGGCTGGTGGTGGCCCATTCCACAATAAAACATCCAAAAGAATGCTTTTTTGGACCAAAGATTTCGCAGGGATTTTTTTTTTCAGTGCTTTAAGTGTCGCCGCTTCTTAAGAAATATCCTGTATTGGCCTTCCATCAGCCGTGGCTCCGCCCACTGATGTGGCAGCTGTGTCACTGAAGAAAGAATGTTAGTGGTGGTTGCCATGATACAGGTGCTTGGTGAAAAAGCTGCCCAGGATGGCTACAGGAAGGACTATGCTGGGAGGCAGCACAGACTGCAGGTCATCAGGAGGCTAAGTGAGGGCTGAAGTGTGAGGGCAGGGAGGAGAGTGCAGAGCTGCTGGGGCTGGGCAGGGAGGCTGGGGTTGCCTACGTTGAGGCAGATGGCAGCTGCTCCTCCTCTCTCTTCCAGAGCTGGAGGCTCACACAGGGACGAGGACATGGTGGACTCCCGTACTTCGCCACACAGTAAGAGCTATTCACTACTTTCTACAACAATGGTGACAAAAACTTAAAGAACCAAGAGTCTGGTAGCGACTAGATTGCCCACGGTGAGCGAGGGTGGCTGCTCCCTTCGTTCATTAATATTATGCCGCCTTTTGCAGATGCAGGCCACGACAGGGACACACCCACCATGGAATAATAGGGTCCCCAGACACAAAGACAGAAATTTCCTACGTCATTTAAGTTAAGTTTTCAGGAGTTGGGCAGAACCTGGGGAAGGGGTTGTCTCTGGGGAGCGAGGGTGGCTGCTCCCTTTGTTGTTACTGTCCTGCCTTTTGCAGTCACAGGCCATGACAGGGACACCACCAGACCATGCAACAATTCCATCCCCAGCCACACAGGCAGACATTTTCCACCTTTTACAAGGACCCTGAGACTAAGTTAAGTTTCAAGAGTCCGGCAGAGACCTGGGCAGGTGCTGTCCATGGCAATCAAGTGTGTCTGCTCCCTCTCTTTCTTGTTATTATCCTGCCTTTTGCAGCTGCCGGACCCAACAGGGACAGGACCAGACCATGGCACACTCCCATCCATTGCAGTAGAGATTCTCTGCCTTCTACAAGGACACTAAGTTAAGTCTTCAAGAGCCTGGCAGAGCCCTGGGTAGGGGGGCGCGATGGTCAGCGAGGGTGCCTGCTCCCTTTAGTTGCTAATAGTACAATGCCTTTTGCAGCTGCAGGCCATGACAGGGACACACCCACCATGGAATAATAAAGTCCACAGACACAAAGACAGAGCTTTGCTACGTTTTGCAAGGACATGAAAACGAAGTTAAGTTTTCAAGAGTTGGGCAGAGACTCGGGAAGGGGTTGTCTGTGGTGAGCAAGGGTGGCTGATCCCTTTCTTGATATTATCCTGCCTTTTGCAGCTGCTGGAACCAACAGGGACAGGACCAGACCATGGCACACCCCTGCCCCTCGCCACAGAGATTCCACGCCTTCTACATGGACACTAAGTTAAGTTTTCTGGAGTCTCTCAGAGCCCTGCGCAGGGGTGGGCAATGGTCAGCCAGGGTGGCCTCTCCCTTTGGTTTTTAATATGACCCTGCTTTTTGCAGCCACAAGCCCAGACAGAGACCGCACCACACAATGGCACGCTCCCATCTCTTATCACACAAAGATTTGCGACGTCCTTTAAGTTAAGTTTTCAGGAGTTGAGCAGAGCCTGGGGAAGGGGTTGTCTGTGGGGAGCGAGGGTGGCTGCTCCCTTTGTTGACATTATCCTGCCTTTTGCAGTCACAGGCCATGACAGGGACACCACCAGACCATGCAACAATTCCATCCCCAGCCACACAGGCAGACATTTTCCACCTTTTACGAGGACGCTGAGACTAAGTTAAGTTTCAAAAGTCCAGCAGAGACCCGGGCAGGTGCTGTCCATGGCGAACAAGTGTTTCTGCTCCCTCTCTTTCTTGTTATTATCCTGCCTTTTACAGCTGCCGGACCCAACAGGGACAGGACCAGACCATGGCACACTCCCATCCATTGCAGTAGAGATTCTCTGCCTTCTACAAGGACACTAAGTTAAGTCTTCAAGTGCCTGGCAGAGCCCTGGGTAGGGGGCGCGATGGTCACCGAGGGTGCCTGCTCCCTTTAGTTGTTAATAGTACGATGCCTTTTGCAGCTGCAGGCCATGACAGGGACACACCCACCATGGAATAATACCATCCACAGACACAAAGACAGAGCTTTGCTACGTTCTGCAAGGACATGAAAACGAAGTTAAGTTTTCAAGATTTGGGCAGAGACTCGGGAAGGGGTTGTCTGCGGTGAGCAAGGGTGGCTGATCTCTTTCTTGTTATTATCCTGCCTTTTGCAGCTGCCGGACCCAACAGGGACAGGACCAGACCATGGCACACTCCCATCTATTGCAGTAGAGATTCCCTGCCTTCTACAAGGACACTAAGCTAAGTTTTCAAGAGGCTGGCAAAGCCCTGGGTAGGGGAGCGCGATGGTCAGCGAGGGTGCCTGCTCCCTTTATTTGTTGATAGTATGATGCCTTTTGCAGCTGCAGGCCATGACAGGGACACACCCACCAGGGAACAATACCGTCCCCAGACACAAAGGCAGAGCTTTCCTACGTCCTTTAAGTTAAGTTTTCAGGAGTTGGGCAGAGCCTGGGGAAGGGGTTGTCTCTGGGGAGCAAGGGTGGCTGCTCCCTTTGTTGATATTGTCCTGCCTTTTGCAGTCACAGGCCATGACAGGGACACCACCAGACCATGCAACAATTCCATCCCCAGCCACAAAGGCAGATATTTTCCACCTTTTACAAGGACCCTGAGACTAAGTTAAGTTTCAAGAGTCCGGCAGAGACCTGGGCAGGTGCTGTCCATGGCAAACAAGTGTGTCTGCTCCCTCTCTTTCTTGATATTATCCTGCCTTTTGCAGCTGCTGGACCCAACAGGGACAGGACCAGACCATGGCACATTCCCATCCACTGCAGTAGATATTCCCTGCCTTCTACAAGAACACTAAGTTAAGTCTTCAAGAGCCTGGCAGAGCCCTGGGTAGGGGGGCGCGATGGTCACCGAGGGTGCCTGCTCCCTTTAGTTGTTAATAGTACAATGCCTCTTGCAGCTGCAGGCCATGACAGGGACACACCCACCATGGAATAATAAAGTCCACAGACACAAAGACAGAGCTTTGCTACGTTTTGCAAGGACATGAAAACGAAGTTAAGTTTTCAAGAGTTGGGCAGAGACTCGGGAAGGGATTGTCTGTGGTGAGCAAGGGTGGCTGATCCCTTTCTTGATATTATCCTGCCTTTTGCAGCTGCTGGAACCAGCAGGGACAGGACCAGACCATGGCACACTCCCATCCATTGCAGTAGAGATTCTCTGCCTTCTACAAGGACACTAATTTAAGTTTTCAAGAGCCTCGCAGAGCCCTGGGTAGGGGAGCGCGATGGTCAGCGAGGGTGCCTGCTCCCTTTAGTTGTTAATAGTACGATGCCTTTTGCAGCTGCAGGCCATGACAGGGACACACCCACCATGGAATAATACCGTCCCCAGACACAAAGACAGAGCTTTGCTACGTTCTGCAAGGACATGAAAACTAAGTTAAGTTTTCAAGATTTGGGAAGAGCCTGGGGAAGGGGTTGTCTGCAGTGAGCAAGGGTGGCTGATCCCTTTCTTGTTATTATCCTGCCTTTTGCAGCTGCTGGAACCAGCAGGGACAGGACCAGACCATGGCACACTCCCATCCACTGCAGTAGAGATTCTCTGCCTTCTACAAGGACACTAAGTTAAGTCTTCAAGTGCCTGGCAGAGCCCTGGGTAGGGGGGCGCGATGGTCAGCGAGGGTGCCTGCTCCCTTTAGTTGTTGATAGTACGATGCCTTTTGCAGCTGCAGGCCATGACAGGGACAAACCCACCATGGAACTATATCGTCCACAGACACAGAGAGAAGAGATTTCCTACGTCCTTTAAGTTAAGTTTTCAGGAGTTGGGCAGAGCCTGGGGAAGGGGTTGTCTGTGGGGAGCAAGGGTGGCTGCTCCCTTTACTGACATTGTCCTGCCTTTTGCAGTCACAGGCCATGACAGGGACACCACCAGACCATGCAACAATTCCATCCCCAGCCACACAGGCAGACATTTTCCACCTTTTACAAGGACCCTGAGACTAAGTTAAGTTTCAAGAGTCCGGCAGAGACCTGGGCAGGTGCTGTCCATGGCAAACAAGTGTGTCTGCTCCCTCTCTTTCTTGATATTATCCTGCCTTTTGCAGCTGCCGGACCCAACAGGGACAGGACCAGAACATGGCACATTCCCATCCACTGCAGTAGAGATTCTCTGCCTTCTACAAGGACACTAAGTTAAGTCTTCAAGTGCCTGGCAGAGCCCTGGGTAGGGGGGCGCGACGGACAGCGAGGGTGCCTGCTCCCTTTAGTTGTTAATAGTACAATGCCTTTTGCAGCTGCAGGCCATGACAGGGACACACCCACCATGGAATAATAAAGTCCACAGACACAAAGACAGAGCTTTGCTACGTTTTGCAAGGACATGAAAACGAAGTTAAGTTTTCAAGAGTTGGGCAGAGACTCGGGAAGGGGTTGTCTGTGGTGAGCAAGGGCGGCTGATCCCTTTCTTGATATTATCCTGCCTTTTGCAGCTGCCGGACCCAACAGGGACAGGACCAGACCATGGCACACTCCCATCCATTGCAGTAGAGATTCTCTGCCTTCTACAAGGACACTAAGCTAAGTCTTCAAGTGCCTGGCAGAGCCCTGGGTAGGGGGCGTGATGGTCACCGAGGGTGCCTGCTCACTTTAGTTGTTGATAGTACGATGCCTTTTGCAGCTGCAGGCCATGACAGGGACACACCCACCATGGAATAATAAAGTCCACAGACACAAAGACAGAGCTTTGCTACGTTTTGCAAGGACATGAAAACGAAGTTAAGTTTTCAAGAGTTGGGCAGAGACTCGGGAAGGGGTTGTCTGTGGTGAGCAAGGGTGGCTGATCACTTTCTTGATATTATCCTGCCTTTTGCAGCTGCTGGAACCAACAGGGACAGGACCAGACCATGGCACACCCCTGCCCCTCGCCACAGAGATTCCACGCCTTCTACATGGACACTAAGTTAAGTTTTCTGGAGTCTCTCAGAGCCCTGCGCAGGGGTGGGCAATGGTCAGCCAGGGTGGCCTCTCCCTTTGGTTTTTAATATGACCCTGCTTTTTGCAGCCACAAGCCCAGACAGAGACCGCACCACACAATGGCACGCTCCCATCTCTTATCACACAAAGATTTGCTACGTCCTTTAAGTTAAGTTTTCAGGAGTTGGGCAGAGCCTGGGGAAGGGGTTGTCTCTGGGGAGCAAGGGTGGCTGCTCCCTTTGTTGACATTATCCTGCCTTTTGCAGTCACAGGCCATGACAGGGACACCACCAGACCATGCAACAATTCCATCCCCAGCCACACAGGCAGACATTTTCCACCTTTTACAAGGACCCTGAGACTAAGTTAAGTTTCAAGAGTCCGGCAGAGACCCGGGCAGGTGCTGTCCATGGCGAACAAGTGTTTCTGCTCCCTCTCTTTCTTGTTATTATCCTGCCTTTTACAGCTGCCGGACCCAACAGGGACAGGACCAGAACATGGCACACTCCCATCCATTGCAGGAGAGATTCTCTGCCTTCTACAAGGACACTAAGTTAAGTTTTCAAGAGCCTCGCAGAGCCCTGGGTAGGGGGGCGCGATGGTCACCGAGGGTGCCTGCTCCCTTTAGTTGTTGATAGTACGATGCCTTTTGCAGCTGCAGGCCATGACAGGGACACACCCACCAGGGAATAATACCGTCCCCAGACACAAAGACAGAGCTTTGCTACGTTCTGCAAGGACATGAAAACTAAGTTAAGTTTTCAAGATTTGGGAAGAGCCTGGGGAAGGGGTTGTCTGCAGTGAGCAAGGGTGGCTGATCCCTTTCTTGTTATTATCCTGCCTTTTGCAGCTGCCGGACCCAACAGGGACAGGACCAGACCATGGCACACTCCCATCCACTGCAGTAGAGATTCTCTGCCTTCTACAAGGAAACTATGTTAAGTCTTCAAGTGCCTGGCAGAGCCCTGGGTAGGGGGGCGCGATGGTCACCGAGGGTGCCTGCTCCCTTTAGTTGTTGATAGTACGATGCCTTTTGCAGCTGCAGGCCATGACAGGGACAAACCCACCATGGAACTATATCGTCCACAGACACAGAGAGAAGAGATTTCCTACGTCCTTTAAGTTAAGTTTTCAGGAGTTGGGCAGAGCCTGGGGAAGGGGTTGTCTGTGGGGAGCAAGGGTGGCTGCTCCCTTTACTGACATTGTCCTGCCTTTTGCAGTCACAGGCCATGACAGGGACACCACCAGACCATGCAACAATTCCATCCCCAGCCACACAGGCAGACATTTTCCACCTTTTACAAGGACCCTGAGACTAAGTTAAGTTTCAAGAGTCCGGCAGAGACCTGGGCAGGTGCTGTCCATGGCAAACAAGTGTGTCTGCTCCCTCTCTTTCTTGATATTATCCTGCCTTTTGCAGCTGCCGGACCCAACAGGGACAGGACCAGAACATGGCACATTCCCATCCACTGCAGTAGAGATTCTCTGCCTTCTACAAGGACACTAAGTTAAGTTTTCAAGAGCCTCGCAGAGCCCTGGGTAGGGGGGCGCGATGGACAGCGAGGGTGCCTGCTCCCTTTAGTTGTTAATAGTACAATGCCTTTTGCAGCTGCAGGCCATGACAGGGACACACCCACCATGGAATAATAACCGTCCACCGACACAAAGACAGAGCTTTGCTACGTTTTGCAAGGACATGAAAACGAAGTTAAGTTTTCAAGAGTTGGGCAGAGACTCGGGAAGGGGTTGTCTGTGGTGAGCAAGGGTGGCTGATCCCTTTCTTGATATTATCCTGCCTTTTGCAGCTGCCGGACCCAACAGGGACAGGACCAGACCATGGCACACCCCTGCCCCTCGCCACAGAGTTTCCACGCCTTCTACATGGACACTAAGTTAAGTTTTCTGGAGTCTCTCAGAGCCCTGCGCAGGGGTGGGCAATGGTCAGCCAGGGTGGCCTCTCCCTTTGGTTTTTAATATGACCCTGCTTTTTGCAGCCACAAGCCCAGACAGAGACCGCACCACACAATGGCACGCTCCCATCTCTTATCACACAAAGATTTGCGACGTCCTTTAAGTTAAGTTTTCAGGAGTTGGGCAGAGCCTGGGGAAGGGGTTGTCTGTGGGGAGCGAGGGTGGCTGCTCCCTTTGTTGACATTATCCTGCCTTTTGCAGTCACAGGCCATGACAGGGACACCACCAGACCATGCAACAATTCCATCCCCAGCCACACAGGCAGAGATTTCCCACCTTCTACACGGACACTGAGACTAAGTTAAGTTTCAAGTGTCCAAACCTGGGCAGGGTTTGCCAATGTTGAGTGAGGGTGTCTGCTCCCTTTGCTCATTGATATTATCCTGTCTTTTGCAGCCACAAGTCCTGACAGCGACATTACCAGACCTTGGTACAATCTCATTCCCGGGCACATAGAAGCAGAGGTTTTCCACCCTCTACCCGGACACAAAGACTAGGTTAGGTTTTCAGAAGTCTGGCAGAGTTCGGGTATGTTTTGTCCATGGTGAGAGAGGGTGGCTTCCCCTTTGTTATCCTCTCTTTTTCTTCTGCTGGCCCTGACAGGGGCAGGACCGGACAATGTTGCACTCCAATCTCGTTCCTCTGAAGACTTCAACAAAGCATGCACAGCTCCAGTCCATACTGCACCACAGTCCCGCATGCATTTGGATGCTCCCTGCAGTCATGGAGAAAGGGAACTCCCTCTACTTCCCCTTGCTGTCTGACCTTGAACAAAAGTTTTCTTTCAGTCAGTCTCATGGGCCACTGGCTGGTTCTTCTGCTTTGTGTGGTCCTTTACAGGAAAGCACCTGTGCCTTTTCCTCATTGTTTGTATTACAGTGAATACATTTGTAGATGAAAATATATATTTATATATAGACATATAGAAAATATACCCGTATCTTCATTAGGGGAAGGCAGTGGGGATCCAATCAGTGAATTCTCTGAGATCATGTAGGTATGATGCTTTCTGAACACAGCAACCAGCTACTCACAGAGCAGTATGAAATCATGGGAGGTGTGAGCCAAGAGCCCTGTTCTTGGGTCAGTGGGATTACGCAGGAGGCAGAAGTCAGCCTGTGGTACACTGGCTCCATGCAGACCTTACAAAGAGGTCATGTGTTGTTATGTGCGCAGCTGGGATGTTCTTGTCTCTGTCTCTGGGAATTTTCATCTGAGACCATCAAAGGAAAACATTTCACTGTCTTACCTGTCTTCTCCTAGAAAACATCCCTTTGCCATGGAATTGCCTATAGATTCATATAAAGATGCATATGGCTGCTATTCTCCATTTATTGATTATGGTAATGTTACCCTATAGTGCATCAAATCCAGGACAGACTTTTTTACGATTTTTTTCCCAAACATTTCATTATATTGTCTTTTAAAACCCTCAAATTCTCAGAAAATCATACATCTAAATCAGTGGGAATAAGACAATACTGGTGTCTTAATAATTTCTTGGTAACTTCCCCAGGTCATGGTAGAATCTAAGTTTTGCCAAAGTATTTAAGCCCATCTTTTAGGATTCAGGTATCTCTTAGGTAAACTATGTCACGGGAGCTGGCACAGTGGTCTCTTAATTCCTGTGTAGTGGAATCTCATTTGCTGTCTTTCTAGGATTCTTATTATTTTGAGTCAGTGAGATTGCTAACCAGGTCATACGATGCAACTAATGTACAGGAAGAGAATACTGTCTAGAGGAGACTCAGAGCCTTACATTCATTGGCAATTTAACACTGTGGTGCTAGTAATATAAAACTTACAAATTCATAACTCAGAATTCAGATCAAGGCACAAAATTGCAGGCTGAAAATTCCTCTTTGCATTTTCGTTCTTATTCCCTCATCTTAAATTTTTAGTAACTTGAAAAAAAAGATCCTACAGAAGCAGCTTTCAGAATAGCTTCTAGTTAACCACTCAAAAGTAGGAAGTTGATATTTTCCCTTTGGTCATATAAAGCAAAGAAAGGTTTCCTCTTTCTTCTCCCCCACCATTTCCTTTTTTCTCCAACAGATGTAACAGATGTAACTTTAATAGCCAAAAGCTTAGAATATTGGTAAAACAGAAAAAGAAAAAATTAAAAGGAAATTAATCATGTTATCTATCCCATTTTATTTTCCAGGAGAGAGGTAAAATAAATAAGCAAACAAAAAAGAAGTTTCAGAAAAACATGTTTCTCCAAGCAGTATCTTGTAAAAGTACGGAAAAAGAGTCCATTTGATATAGAAAAAAGAATTTAATCACTTTGACCTGGTTTTTAATACTGAAGAGTAATTTTGATTTTTGCATATTTGTTTTTTTGGCAGAGATAGGCAGGGGGAAGATGGGGCTCCTATGAAAATTAACCGAACTTATTTATTAACCTTGAAGTAAGCAAAAGCAGCTTGAATAGGCTGCTTCAATTAACCATTAAATGTGAGGTACATTGCTTTTGTACCATCCCATGCACACATGAAAAGATAAAATGCTTTCAAGGCTTTTTTTTCCTTCCAATTTTACATATTTTTCCTCACCTTCCCAACCCTTCCTCTTTGAAAGTAACACTTAGCATAAAGCACAGAGAAAAGAGTATTTCTTATCTTAATATTTTAAAAGTGTGGTAATATAGTACATTTAACCAATCCCACACGGTTGCAGATCTTTTAAATTACCAAGTTTTTAATGCAAAAATTTGGGCACCTGAATAGAATATTCCATCTCCCCTTCTGTCCTCACATCGCCCTGCCTGAAACACACACGCTCCACTTCAGCAATTCTTCTCATGACACCTTCAGAACATTGATATCAGAGGAGTTCATAAATTTGTTCATCATAAATCCTATGCTGTTTATGGCACTCGGCCAGTGCTGAGCATGAAAGCACCAAACCAGCTCTACTGGTGATGAGGAGATCACACCAGCACCTGCTGCGTGTGGATTAACTCTTCTCAGCCACCTTGTCAAAGCAGACCTGTAAGCCATTTCAGGCACAAAACAAAACAGAACTTTCTATGCCCACTGTGTAAACTACAACATGCTTATCCGAAGTGTAATAACATAAATCAGAAACAAAGGATCAGGAAAGTGTTATTCAAAAGCAGGGGGAAGGCTGCAATCACTCTTGCTATAGTTTCTCCCCCAGCCATATCCTAGCTTGTACTTCATACTCGGATGGGAGAAAGGCTTAGTTTTCCCCCGTTCAAAATAAAATCTTCTTGTGGAGGTCAGTTCTTGATGGGCGTGGATATTTATTTTACATTTATACTTGGAGAGATGTGGAGAGGGCAATATACTTGATGGCTGTAAAGCATCTAATTCTGCATGCTACCTTGGGAGTATCTCATTCTGTCTCCCTTTTAGTTGAGTCACTTGTCTAATTTAAATGACAGGCTGGATGTCCAGCAGGCACATTCACCCCAGGTGGGGTGTGCCCCCATCCCACAGGTTATAAGTGTGGGCTTCAGCTACTGAGCTAAAATTGCTGAAGTGGTGTCAAGATCAAGGAGACCATATCCATCTGAGTGTCAGAGGCTGTATCTGAGACTTGTCACCAAAAAGCTCCAACCATAATCACTGCTGCCAGTCCTCTGTCATTCAGGGTCTGCTCCACAGGCATCAAATCGCTTTGGAGGCTCCATCAACCAGAAGAAGGGACTCCAGGATCATTGTCCCTTACTGACTCCAGCCTCACACTGCTGGCTGTGCAGAGATCAGCCAGTGTTCATGCAACTGTCCCAAATGTACCCCTGAGCTCTTGTTATAGTTAGACCCTCTTTAAACTTCAATCAGTATTTGCCTTTACCCCATCAAATGTCTTGCAGAGGCCGTAACTGGGAAACAAAGAGATAGCTGGCTCTTACAGATCCACTGAAGAGACTATGCATTACAGTCAGTGATCCTCTTGCTAATTGGGCAATGTGGATATCATCATCATTCTTTTATATTTATTCCCCTTGGGAGGCATTTGTTTAGTCAAAATTATATAGGTTTTAAATGTGTGCACTCAATGAGAAAGAAGGGTGTTGTACCACGCTGCCAAAATGCAATTCCCTTTCTCTAATCTATTTGGAAAATATTTAACTTCATTTCAACAAGCAATTAGATTAGGTTCTTATTGGACTATTAAAATCTTCAGAATAATCATCCATCTAAAGCTATTCCACAGCCTGAATTACTCGTATTTTCTATTTTTATATAATGTATTTGGTAAGAACCCAAATAGCTTTTAATTTCTTTACGTAGCTGCCAAATCATAATACAGTAGGTCAGAGAATGCCTGAAGCAAAATATAATCCATGATATATAGACTTTTTTTTTCTCTTTTTCTCTTGCAGTCCTGGGTAATGGATGGGCACAAGCAGTTTCACATGCTGTTCTGCATCACAGGATTTAGTCAAAATTGGCTCACTGAAATAATTAGTTTTTTTCCATATTCATATTGATTAATGAAGGAAGGAAAGGTGAAATATCTGAACTAGACTGGACAGGACAAAAGAAGGAAGACCTTCTGCACCTTTTTGTAGGGGGGAAAAAAAACCCTATTTTCTAAACAGTTTAAAATGTATTTTAATATTACTACAGACTTAGAAGCTACATCAACATATGAATTTATGCATACATGCACTCCATGTCTCTTTAAAATACATTAAAGTGGCATTAGTGACAACTGCTAACTCAAACAATGCTGATGCACGCTACCTAACGAGGAGACCGGAGAATATGAATATGTATTTCTGTATTGCTGGCTTGTAGAAGTCATCATGCAACAACCCAATTCCTCTTGTGTGCTTAAAAATTGTTGTTTTCAGCACTGCATTTTTATCCTTTTCTGAGTAGTTTTCAAAGACTGTTGCTTCTTACAGTTCTGCTCTTCATTCAGCAAAAATTGGGAAAATTAAGCCACAAGGCACCCCGTGACTAACTACCACCCCATAAAGATCATCCTCTGCACAGTAAAATGAGTCAGAGTTCAAATTCCAGTTTCAAATGTGGGAGCACATATGAAAAAAGATACGAACTGAGGAAAATCAGAAGGTAATTCTGCATTTGCTGGAATTCATCATTCCTTTTGTAGGGAACAGGCAGTTCTACTCCAGTGTTTGGGACAGAAAGGTCTGAACTTCCCAAATATTATTGTATACAGTGACCATCTCCTACACATGTCTCCCACTCCCAATTGATGACCTGCATTTTTAAAATGACAAAAATATTCATCAACGTAAAAGTTGTCCTTGTAGGAGTCAGAGAAGGTTCACAGTCAGTCGCTACTACGGACTTCACTACTGTTAATTTTACCTGGGACTTGGGGAGGTACTTGGATGTAATGCCAGGCAGATAACAAGCACAAGTGAAAACAAAATGATACTCTCTGCACTCTGGCTGTACAGTGCAGCCAATCCTCTGAAACCTCTGAAATGTGCAGCAAAACCTGCAGATCGTAAACCACGAGAACTGCAAAAGCTGGTTATGCATAAGATTTTAACAAATTAACATCTAATTATTAATATTATGTAGTTTTACTATATGTTTTAAGAAGATAATGTCAAGTAACTACCCAAGAAAAGTGCTGAAACTGGTGTGTCACTTCAAAAATACAAAATACAAGCCAGTACATGAAACCAAGATGGACTACATTGTTCCAGATTATTCACCTGAAAATTTGGAGGTTTGAAATCATTAACCTCAAACTGAGATTAATCACATGATTTTTCTTTGTGAATACTGAAAGCAGCCGCGTACATTTGAAGCTAAAATACTGAACGTAGGTTCATGAAAATAGCACAAACGATTTTATGTTATGCAAGTAAAATCATCATACACCCACAGGCTGTGGACTACAAACATAGCAGAAGATCGCATATTAAATTTCTCATCAAAGCCTGTGAGATTTAGGATCCTTAGTGACTTAGACATTTATAACATTTACCGAGTCTTATTTACGACTTATCATTAACAGAGCTGATTAACTTTTTAGAGCTATGTAATTATCTGCAAAGTGACAACATGATGGTTTGAAGAGGAAAAGCAGAAAACTGACATATCCTTCAGTAGCATTTCTACATGACAAAACTAAGTTTAAAATAAAATTACATCTTTCTTTCCTCAGTCCAGATAGGCATCAAGAATACCGCTCCTGGCAACTTCCTTGCAAGTTGTTGTATCAACCATTGCTGTGTGTGAATCAATTTTACTAATAGTTTATGCAACAGTATTCAACAGACAATTGTTTAGATAATAAATTTTGGCTTGATACTAGAGAATATGAGATTATGTTTTCATTTTTGTTTACATCTGAAATATGAGCAACTGAAAAAAAAATAATTCAGCTTTTCAGACAGGGCTTCTACAAAAGCAGATTGATAACCCTGATGTTCAAACTTGACAGTGGTCTCCAGCTTGCTACACAAGCAAGCATAGCAATTAAAAAGCAACCATCTGAAATCAGAACCACTGTTATCTGACAATTTTCAGCTTTGCAAAATAAGATGATTCATAAAGAGATTAAAGCAAAATTACGGAAATTACCACTGAAATAGGTATTAGCTGCCTGTCATCTTGGCCACAGGAGCGGAGTGATCGAGAGAATATCAGCAACATGCCGTCTGAGCTGCCATTTCAGCATTAGAAATTCTCCCATTAGGCATACAGCTCAAAAAATAAACAGAGACAATTTAAAACATTATGTTTTGCAGCTCTTTTGGACTTCAGTCATCATGCATCAATAATACATCTAAACACACACATTTCAAATTTCCAGTTAACTTTCAGGTCAGATCCTGACTCTATTTTAGGAATATCAATCCTGCATTCAAAAGGATGATTATGCTTCATGCAGATACACCCAAGATATAAACAGTTTCCAGACAGGCATAGCTTTGGTCTCAGTGCAAGGATGGGTGGTACAACAAAACCACCTGTGAGTGGTATATGCCCATATTCTACATTTCCCTTCAGCGTTCTAGAAGCAAAGACCAAGAGAAAAAACTCTTCCCCAACTGCCCAAATTAATTATGGAGATACATAGTGTACCTGGCCAGTGCATATGCATCACACCTTCTAGTCCAGGTGCATAAACTGCACGTGCAAAGCTCACACAACATGCCCACCATATCCCTGCGTATTAGACTTCTTGCTACATCATCTGTATGCTCCTTTAGCTCCTACAGTAACTCCATACCTGTAACAATTACCACATAAATGGTAGCAGCATGTGATTTTGCAGCTGACTGCACTATTACTGTGAACCAAGCTAACCAGTTCAGTGGTATTCGAAAAGGTGCGACTACAGTTTAGGCATACCCTAAAGTGAGCATTTTAGATACTCCTCACTCCTCAGCTATTATACATGGCTTCAGAAAATTCCAAGCAATGTAACAGCCTAGCTAATGAAAACTAGATTATTACTGATGGGATTTAACACAAAATTTGCATCAACACTAACGAATGCTACAGTGGCAAACAGGCTCCATGCATTGTGATGAGATTGAACAAGAAGTCTGATAAACTGATAGGAAGTTCTGCAGTTCATTTAATTTTTTAAAGAGAAGTAGTGAAAAATCTCTTTTTATTGCTTTCACATTGTACTGGCATACACCAAATCATTTCACGCGCACAAAAAGAGCTTTTTGTGAAGATATGAGCAGGAGTTAGAAAGAAAAATAAGCAGGGCACTAAAAATTTGATTACAAGCATGCGAAGCACACACACAGAGGAGAGCGCTCTGTGCAAACAGATCCGAAACATGAAAAGAGGACAAAAAGACAGCTATACGTTTACTTTGAGACTATCTCCTTAGTCTCCTGAAGATAAACTATATAAAAATACTGCTATTGACCATCATTCAATGGAGCCAAAATGTTCTCTTTGCAGCAGACCATGAGACTAAGCAGTAGCACAGCAAAAGGCAGTCAAGCTTGGAATTACAGGTGTTTCAGGTTCCCTGAATCTGGGCAGTACTTACCAAATAGGCCACTCTTTCAGGACTTTAGACCCTTATCTTATCTACACTGACAGAAGAGAAGAGATGAGCTCAGAATACATGGACAACACTCAGAGCTTTTCAAACTACCTGTGCTGAAAGTATCCATGTCTCCAATAAAAAAGTGACTGTAAACTTTTCAAATTATAACTCAGGTGTATAACTGAGCTGCTTTATTTCAGCTCATATGTGTAGAGATCCACATGCAAAGCCTACTTCCCTAAGGCCAAAAATACACTCCCATAGGGGATGCATATTGATACTCACAAGAATAACTGTCCTTTTGTACATAATTTTAAAGAATTTTACAAGATCCAGAGTGAAGAAGCTTTTCCCAGTCATCTGTGAAACCTGGGATGATGACACCATGCACAAAAACCCCACCAAGTGTTTCACGAAACCATTCTGCTGAATGAAGACTTGTTTCCTACAGCTTTCTGCATCATACTTGAACCAGTGTCTCCAGATCCCCTGTGTCTCTGAGACTTCACAGAATCAAAAAAGTGCTGGCTGGGACAAACTTCTGCCCAGTCTGCTGCCCAACTGGGAAGTATTGCTAAGAAAAGATCAAGTTGGACACAGCTCTGTCCAAATGAGTCTCAAAATCCTCCAAGGATGGAGATTAAACCACTTCTGTGGGCAACCTCTTCCAGTGCTGCTCTGCCCCTGCAGATAAAATTTCCTCCCTACTGTTCAATCCCAAGTTACAATTTGTGTCATTACATCTCTCTTTTTGCCATCTGCCACTACTGAACAGAGATCAGCTTTAATATCTTTGTAAATGCCCTTCAAGAAGTTTTAGGCTGCTACTGGACAGTTCTTCAGATTCCTCTTTTCTAGACTATGCAAGCCCAACCTCTGCCTTGCAGCCACGTTCCTTAAGCCCCTCACCATTTTGCCAGGCCTCCTAATGGTCCCCCTCCAACTCTTTTATCTACCTCTTAGGGTGAGGGACCTCAAAACTGAATGGAGTATTCTAGACAGCCTCACAAACACTAGAGGTGATTAAAACTTTCCTTGAAGTGCTGTTTCTAGTGTAGCCCAGTGACTGATTCACCTTATTTGCAATGAGAGCACATTTATGGCTCATGCTCAATTCAGCATAACATATGGGGTTCGTTTGCACGAGGTGTTGAACTTCATATTTCTCCTAAGTCAACTTCAAGTGGTTTCTGTTGCCCCAGCCCTCAGAGTTTTTGAGCTCTCTCTGGATTGAAGCTCTAGCATCCAGTACATCAAACAATGTAATTTAGCATATCTGCAAATTTGCATAAAGTGCATCTGGCTTCATGACTCAAGCTGTTGATGAAAACCGTAACAGTGCCAGCCCCAGTATCATCCCCTAGAGTAGCCTGCTTGTTAAGGACCACCAATTGGATTTAAAGCATCACTAATCTTTCAGCAGCTAATTTTCAATCCATCTAAAATTCCACTTGCCTAGCCCACACTTCTTCAGCTTCCAAACGAAACCTCTATGAGAGACAGTGACAAAAGCCCTACTGAATTCAATGCATCTACTGCTCTCCCTCACCCCTGTAGCAAGTCATCTCATCCAAGGCAGCAATAAGGCAAGTCAAGCACAATTTGGCCTTGCTAAATTCGTGTTGACTATTTCTGACTGTCGTCTTGTTCTTCACGTATTTGGAAATGAAAATATACTCCATGATCTTTCCAGACCGTGAGGTGAAGCTGACCGGCCTATAGTTGCCTAGATGCTCCTTCTTGCCTTTTTTAGAGACGGGTAAAATACCAGTCTTTTTTCATTCACTGGGGACCTCTACCAACTGCACAGTTTTTCTGTAGTGGTCTCACATCTGCCAGCTCTTTCAGCACACTCAGCAGCTCCCATCCAGTCCCACTAATCTGAATATATCCAGCTTCTCCAAGTGGTCCCCAACCTGTTGCTCTCCAGCTGCTGGCTGTGTCTCTTTCTCAAAAAATGCTGGCATATACAGAAGCACGGAAACAGGCTTCTCCCTGAGGCAAGTAAAGCATTTAGTGCTTCCATTTTTCTGTACCATCATATACTAGTTTGCCTCTCCTCTTCATCGATGAATTTACAGGTTTCCTGAACTTCCCTTTGCTATCAATCTACTTTAATAATCCCTTCTTGTTATTTTAGCTAGTTTTTGCTCTGACCTTTTTTTCTTTTCTTCTTGATTTCATTCCTATGCAACCAAGCTCTGCTTTTGTACTCCTCCTCCATTATCTGTCCTTGGTTTTGTGTTATCCACTTTTTGCATGCTCTTTCTAAGTTTCAGTTCGCAAAGCAGTAACTTGCCTAGTCAAGCACACCTTCTTTATAAGTCCCCAGTCTTACTGCACAATAGGATTATTTTTCTCCTGAGCTCTCAATACGTTTTCATTAAAATCAAGCCTTACGTGGGAGGACTGTGAAGCCTGCCACTCAGGCACCCATCCTTCTCACCTCTGCCCCCAGAGCCCTACAGTCACCTTCAATCTGCTGAAGGCTTCTCCTGGCCGTTTCACTGATGCCTGTCTAGACGAACTGCCAGAGAAGCAGTCAGAAAGCCAGATAAGCCGTGGCAGCCTCTCTAGAACATCATGGATCCAGGCTTCAGGCAAGTGGCAGACCTCCTCAGGTGACCGATCTTGCTGGCAAACAGGATGCTCTGTCCCATGGAGGGCAAAGTCACAAACCGCTAACGCATGTCACAGCATCTTCATAGGATGGGTCTGAATTTCGTGCTGCAAGGAGTCCAGCTTACAGTGACCCCACCAGCAGAAATCATCCATACTTCTCCGTCGATGAAATCTAGGCAAACAGCCATAAACAGAGATGGAGCCTTCTGTGTGTGCATCTGCCAACCTCCCCCTGGTCTAACGCTTAAAAACTGGTAGAGGACACCTACCAAGGTTAATTTGACCTGATAGCTGGGAGAGAGAGAGTGAGCACTGCAAACTGGGGCTAATCCAGCCCCATGTGGGCACCGGCTGGCCAGCCACATGGCAGCTGCCTGGGGCCACAGGCAAGCGCTTACTGCCCCTCTGCTAACCGAGTGGGTCAAAGACAAGTGCTGGGGAAGAGAGCACAGGTCCTCTTGGCTAAAGGCTGTGGTAGACTATTTTAGGACCACTGAGATCACCACCCATCTGGCCAGCTTAAAACACATTCGACAATGAGTTAAAATGTGTGACAGGCACAGAAACAGGCAAAGTTATGTAAGCATTTTTTTCCTTTGGAAACCAGGCTAAGAAGTCACCCCTACACAGTCATATGTCCTCCACATCAGCAAACTAGTTTTGCCAAATCCCCGTTCAACTATTAGCATGTATTTATTTCACTCACCAAACAGGAATATCATCTTGATTTCCTTCTCCATTCCTTTTTCCTCTGAACTCTGCTTGGCACTATTGAGACCCTATAGTCAGAACATGCTCTTTTTGTTTCTACATGATGGAGAAAAGATACAGGATATCTCTACAATATATGATTTTCTCTAACCCCCTTCTTTCAACACGCTGCTATAAAGAAATCAGAATTAGTTTTATGCCTAAACACAGACAATGAAGCAGGTGCTAAAATTCCAAGTCTTCCTGCTGGACAGTTTTATCTATTACTCAGTTCCATCAGGAGATTATCTAAATGGCCCAACAGCATTAAAACGTTATTGCAGATTTTCTACTATAAAGTTGAAAATGTAGCCTTAGAGAATGTAGCATACTTTCCCCACATCAGAAATATTGCAAAAATTAACTTAATACTACCCACTACCAAGCCTAAATGGTTCAATAGCCCATTATTTGGGAAATTAACATCTTCCACATTCCTCAAAGTAGATTTAATCTAAGATAAAACTTATAGTAAAATGAAGAACAAAAAGAAAAATAAAAAAAGCTTGAGTCAAATCTGTTGACTAGCATTTTATCTCTAACGTAAAAGAAAATAAATCTAATACAGACCTTTGTGGGATTTAGGCAACTGATGTAATACAAGCAAATTATATTGATTTTTTTCCCCCTCAACAGCTATGATTTAGATAATGAAAAGAAAATGCCAAACAGTATTAAGAAAAACAGAAATGAAAGCCTGCAAGTTCAAGTCAGGTTGCTCCATGCAGTTCTTTTTACAAATAAAATTCAAGAAACACTAATTACTTTTTCCTTCAGTACTCATTATCACATGTGTCATGCTTGCTGAAGTCCAAGCTAACAACTGAAGGTGCAGGGTCATAATTTCTGACATGTCGGTTATTGCTAGCCAGCAACTGAGACTTAGTTTTAATAGATGCCACAAAGCTAACTTCAATCACGCACTCTTAAAAGTCACCACAAAAAGCCTTTGTGATGCTGAAGCCAGAGAAAAATCTTATGAGGAATGGAAGGTGATGGAACAATATTATTTAATGCACTATAGGGTGAGGGGGAGAACATAAACCAACCTGTCATTGCCTAAGAAGCCAGACATAAAGCATGCTTTTCCTGACAAGTCTAATTGTCAAATTGCAGCTCACCATTCAGTTTTGGAAGAGGTCAGACTGCCCTGCCTTAAGCAATGGTAACTGGCTAGATGCAAAGGGAAGCTGCAAGTCCAGTATCAGTTTATCCAAAGCCATAGTAAGACCTGAGATGTCAGCATTAAACTTAATCATCTAGCTTGCAGGAAAGCAGATGTTTAATGAAGGGACAGGCAAATCTATCTTTCAGGCCCACTTTCCTGGAGTGGCAAAGTGATGTTAGCTTAAATAGACACTACTGTAAAAATAATGAAATAAATTAATGCTATCTTTAAAAATGGAATTGACTTCTATGGATTAACAGGCTGAAAATTAGTCTAAACAGGCTTTATCACTAACCTTCCCCCTAATCTCTAGGGAAGAAAGCCTACAATTGAAACAGGTTTGGCAGGTGAACCAAAGCAAATTACCCTGTATTCTGTCCAACTCTATCCTAACATGGGCTCTTCGATACAAGAACGCATTTGCAGATCTCCACGTGAAAATAATATTAGTTATGCTGTCTTCGCAGTTGGGGGAAAGAAAAAAAAAAAACCACAACAAAACAACACACAAATCAAGCAATGCAAACTACACAACTAAAGTGAGAAATATTATCCCTTCATTCTTCAAGTACACAATCCTCTTTGGAAGTCAAAATACCCATGACTGCTTGGTATGAGGGGGGGACCTGTGGAAATATTTCTTCAAACTGCAACACAAACTAAGGAATATTGCAGTGATTAAGCAGAAACTCTGTCCCTCTCCATCAAGAAGAGAGTCCTCCTTTCATCTTTCTGGGAATATTCCCATAAAGGTGTGGTTTGGAGAAAAGCAGGCAGCAGTAGTGGTCTCGATGATTGCATACCTGAGTCTGTAACATCACAAAACACCAACAGAAAACACTGTAAATCATACCAAAAAAATTTCTTTGCTCTTAAAAGATGCTTTAAAGTTGCACTACTAAACTCACACTGGCTGTCATCTAGATATTTTAATATCACACTCAGAATAGGTGATCCAAATTCTTCTGCTTCTGCATCTGCTTGCATTTTAGTGTTTCACCAGTAATAGAAATGCCACCACAATCTGTTCCTATGGATGCTGTAAGGACTCCACTCATTGGCATTTCAGATTTCTGCACAAGGGGAAGTAATTCTGCAGGTATGAAAGAATACCTAAAATACCTTCCACAGAAGAGTGCTGTCTCGGTATGCATGTTGGAAATGGGCTTACAAGAAGAGCCCCCCTCCCAAGAAAAGAGGTGGAGGTAATGTATTTTAAGCATCACCACTCTAAGTATTGTATTCCTTCTGTTCTACTGAAGTTCATGGTAGAATGAATCTTATAATCTGTAAATGGTAATTATGATTTTTAAAAGACTGTCTTTTGTCACAAGGTCTTCAGAAGCTTTTAAGAGGAGATGTCAAGCAGGCGGGCAGACTTTTTTTGCCAGACAATAGAAATGTTACTTAAATCAATCTTCTACAAAAAGGAAATAACTACCACTTTACTACGTAAATATCACTGTGTTCAAATACCACCATTCCCTGAAATAAGGACAAAGGTTTTATAGAAGAAAGGTTAAAAAAAAAAAAAAGAGCAGAGGGGATGGAATTCTAAGGTTTGTATTTGTAAGACTTACCTATTTTTCAAAATCTATTAGGGGTTTTTTTCAGTTATATTTGTTTCCACTTTTGGAGACTGCTTTTATAACCTAATTTCAATAGCACAGAAGTTCTTTTATAATTAATTCTTGTCTATTAATAAAGATGATAACCACAACCTCTGGGTTTATAGATTACTCTCCAAGTACAACAGCATGGTCATGGTGGTCTCCAAGAGTTCAAGTAGCTTTCCTTCACTAAGCTGGAAAGCTTTAGGCATGAAGGAGCAAGCCTGGTAAAATCTGCCTGGTAAGCACTGGCCAGGGCTTCTAGCAAGCGGCAAGAGAAGGTGGAGACACAGACATAGCTCCTCTTAACAGGAAAAGTCTAGTAAAATACTACAGGATGAGGACATCCAGCTTTCAATAATCAAAACAGCAAGAGACAAACAGACTTTCAACACCACTTCTGGAACTATCTTATTTTTGCCCAGTACAGTAGCTTAGAGGTTTTTGATTCCTCTGTGTTGTTTGCTAAAACACAGGCTAAACTGAACAGAAAAAAAAAAATTATGTTTATCTAGACTTTTTCACATGTTATTCCTCACAAATTCCTTTATGCCCTGTAGATGCCTCTCCTTTTCCTAGACCTTTCCTCTTTAGGATTCTTCTCCTCATGCTTGATTCTGAATCAACTTTTGGTGCCACTCCAGCCCCCAGAACCACGACAGAAACAGAAAACCCTGAGCTCCCTCCCTCACAAACCCAATCTTTCAAGTGGATCCTATTGCTTGTCCCTCCCAGATACTTTTCTCTTCTGTCAGTGTCTCAACTGTGACTCCCAACACCTAGTTTGTATGCTCGTCTCACCACAAGCAGCCAGGATGGCACAGAAAGACGCCATTTCACCAGAAGAAAGAAGCATGCAGAAAAACTCTAAGGCTATGTAGTTAAGCAACTAACTCCATCTCACACTCCTCCCCAAATGCCTCCCACTCACATCCAAAACCCAGCACTCTGCTGACCTCTTTCCCCATCTGAGGAGGCTTCTTTTACAACCAAAACACAACAACACTGCCCACAAATGTGCAAAGAACAAACACCACGTGGGCCTATGTGCCTCTCTAGTAAGCTCCTCCTAGGCTGATGAGAGTTAGCAGTCAAAAAGCAAATTTGAGTCATGCTTTTTGGGTCAGAGCTCAAAATGTTTGGGTTGTTTGGCACAACAGGGCTACAATGTATTGCTTGGAGTCCTTGCAAAAACAAGGCATAAGCACGCTCACTGCCTCTCTATGCTGCAACCCTTCCGGGGCAGAGCCATCATAGCAAAAGTGGTTGTTGATTTGAAGCCGTGACAGGCCTGCTTTATATTCAGCAAAAAGTCCTTCAGGTAAGAAAAACCCAACCAAACAAAAACTATTAAGGTTTTCAAAACAACGATACATGAACATGCATCTCCTTAAAGAGGAAACTAATTAATAAACTGGAGCATACAGTCAAAATGTAAGCCACTGTTTACAGTGTTTAAGAATGAAAAATACTTAATTAGCAGCTATTCTTACAGTCTGAAGCCAAAGACTTGTTATTCTGAAATGACTTCACTGCCAGTGGTTTCCAACTAAACAGTCAGAATTGCTAGACTTCAAACTAAGTAGATCTGACCGCAGATTCAGTGTACGCGCTCTGAAAGGTGATGCAGTCTAAACTTACACATCAACATCTCTGAGACACTCAAAGCATGACATGTTGTACAAACGCAATCTTAATGCAGCGCGAGGCAAAGGTGCAAACAGAAACGTAGCTGTGGATTTAAACATTCAGACATTCATATGCAAAGATAAATTATGCCACACAATGTGTACAAAGAACACACCCATAGAATTGAAAGCTTATTAGGATTAGAATTTCATCAGATATTTATTTTTGAACTAGATTCATGACAAAAGATAAATGACACAGTATGCAAATCACTTCAGCCACCTGGAAGGTAGAGAAATTTGCTGGAGGGAACAAACAAGTAATAAATAAATAAATAGAGAATATGTTGCCAGGCTCTGAGAGGAAGAGCTACGAGAAGACGGACTCTTTTTCCCCCAGCAGAGGTCACAGCAGGCAATAGGAATTATTAGCATTATTCTTGTAACGTGAGAACAAGCCAAGCCGCCAAGTAATAGCTACACTGCAATAGTACTTCAAATACTAGCTTTAGCAGTAATACTGAGGAAAATTTCTTTTCTTTTGAAGAAAAATACATTGATTTCCATCAAGAAATTAAACCAGTCAATTCTCTCATCACATTTTTTTTGTGTTGAACTCAGCGCATCTTGCCTCGAAAGATCTCTGGCAGCCCTGCAACCTGATGCAGGGCTTTTCACTGTGGTGAAAATCCTGTCGCCACATAATATAAGTGACTAGTATTACACAATAGCTTCATAGAAACTGTAGCGCATTTTGTTTTTCTTCTGGTCAGATGAAATTGTCTAGTCATGACAAATTCACTGATAGAAACTCAGATAAGTTAAACACGGAGTGAAGGGATGCCTGAAGGTTTAATATCCATGAATACATTTTCCCACTGACCAAATGCCTGAGCTCATGGCTCTTTAAGACACTGCTGATCCTACTCTTACTTCTGCCCACAGAACATCCCACAAACAAAAATAAGGCACATTTTTACTTTTGTTTGTCCATATGACAAAGGCTTAACCTGATAGATTATATCCTTATGATCAGTTTTGAAACTGATGGTAAGTACAAAAACTGATCTTTGAAGGAAATGCTGTGCACACAAAATGGTGATTTACTGCAGGGAGAAATTTCCATGTCTGGTTTTCTCAGATGACACCTTTATTCAAACTACAGAATGGTTATGATATAGTATGGAAGCCACCTGTCCCCAGACACGCCTTAGTCAAGTTGTTCGTGTGTTTTTTGACAAAGAAAAAAAAACAACAACAACAAAAAATCAAAAACAACAAAAAATGTGGAACATGTTGTAAATGCCTGTCAGCTTCAGCTGGGTAATGCTACAGAGCATAGCTCCCAAATAAATGGGTGAGCAGAGTGGTTTTCAGAAGAAACACAAAGGTTTTTCAGAAGGCAAATTTAGGATAGACATTTTGGGAGGAAGTGAGAAGGAACAGTACCTAATGACTTGCATTGGCAATACTACGTTGTAAATCTGCTGGACAGCATGTGATGGAAGAAAAAGGACATCTGAAATGCTGAAATACTACTACTGCTATGAAAGCTGCAGAAAAGTAATAGCTCCTTGGACTGGAACGATGAAGAGAATAAACTCTATTTTCCCCACACATATACCTTGTAGTGACAGAGATGCGACGTTTTTCAATAATACCAAATTTTTATTTTGCTTTTTTTGTTTTCTCCTTATTTGCTTTTTTACAGAGAGAGGACAATTTGGTCCATCTGTTTATGTGGACTTGCAGCCTATAATGCTTCTTTGTTCTAAGCATTCATCCGAGCAGCTAGTACTGCTTTCCAGATTTTGAATTTATGGTGAGAAATTATTAAATAAGCAGATTACCTGGTCTCTCCTCTTCCCACACCGAAGGCACATCTGCTACCCAACAACTGATGCAAAGCAACATAGCTGCTTGCATCAAAGACCATCTCCAGCTATTCTTCTGTCCAGAAGACTGACATTCAGTAATATATCCATCCAAGTTGCACCCTGCACATTAGCCTCACCTCTGAATACCTCCTCAGTCAGGCCACCAGCCAGCAGAGGCTTGTGAGCAAAGTGGGAATTAAAAGGACAAGCCAGATGTCGAAGGGAACAACTGCTTAGTGACAGCACCACTGTGGTAGGAAGAGACATCTCACAGAGATCTTGTCTTAAATTTCAGCAACACATGGCCATGAGCGTCAGGCTTGCCACATGATGCAGGGAATGAAATCTCTAGTTACACTGAAAGAACAAGAGGTACAGGGCTATCCACGTGACACTACACTTACCCTTTCCTGTTAATGGGATTTGGGATTTTTTTTTTCCCCCTTTTCCCCTTTCAAGTCTGGATGCTCACAATTTTAGCAGCGCAGGAAGCACATCCCCGTGTGTAGCATCTTCCCCACAGTCCACTCCCCCAGCAGGAACCAGGCTCCTCAAGTCCCTGGGGACCAGGAGGCAACACTTCTCACACACCTTGCCTCTACCTACCCCTCAAGTCCCCTTAATGGCAGAACCTGCCAAATCCCTGTCAAAACACAGCAAGGGGGCTGAAGTTTGGCAGGGAGGCTCAGTGCCCAAGCAGCTGGTCCCATCTTTGGGGGAAAAAGCGGGTTACTGGACAGAAGCCATTTGCATCTCTGATTCTGACCTGCCATCGGATGGACCATACTGGCCAGGAATACAGCAGTTTCAAGAACATGCTAGATCCTCTGTAACTGAAGACAAACCCATGCATCTAAGATAAAAATCTAAATTAAATTAAAAAAGAAAAAATAAGTATGGAAAAAAATATTACACAAGACCTGAGTTATCACTAAAGAACAGACTGCAGAGATGTTACATCCTTATGAAATCCAACCTGACTCTGAAGGGCTTCTTTACTATGGTTGTTTTGGTATCTCTTTGAAACTGAAAACCAAATCAATTTAGACAAAAATATATCCAATTACTCTTGCTGCCGATGACTCCATCTGCATGGGAAATGTGAACACAGTTGAGTGTGAAATGATCCAGTTTGCCAGAAAACTCTGGAAAATAATTTATCTGCACTAAGGGGGCCACAAAGATGCACTTCATTTACCAAAGAGGCAACCAACAATCACAAGTAATGTTAAGTAGTACTAAAAGTTTGTGTGAAAAGAGAGGGAACAAAAGCCATATTGTAGCCTTTATCCAGCCAAGTTAAATGTAACTCCACCCATCACAACACCATTTCTCTTAGCAAACGTCCACCTAAACCAACCACCATTCACCTTAGACAAGGTTTTTCAGAAGCCTGACATGCAGGGATGCCCTTTATGCAATCCTACTTCCAACACACTCCCACACCCACCACTCCTCTCCTTTTCCTTCCCCCTGCTTGTGCTTTTTAAACAGACAAAGAATCTTACAGTCCTTAGAGCAAAGATTTTTTTTTTTTTTTTTTTTTAATAACCCAAGTTTTCAATGCTGTTGAACACTCTCAGACACATTCGCAGTATGGAGAAGGATGTTACAGACAAGACAGCCAGTCTCAGAACAAAGTAATACATTTTTTATCTCTTTTTTTCCCCACTTGATCTCATATCCGTGTATCTCCAATGCACTGTTTCTTCCCTCTTCTGAAATCCAAGAAAACCCAGAGAGAGCAGACGTCTCTCAACGTCTCTTAGAAATCTTAAGTGCTTTTTACATATTTCAGTTGAACACTGCCCTTGGAGTGCCTGTGGGAGGTATTCAGAAAAGCAGCCTTTGGTTTAGTGATGCTTGCCCCTTTTAGCTTGATCTATTGCTGACAAAGAAAAAGCGCCTCTTCCAAGGAGTGGGATGCAGCAGCTGCTATCTGGCTTGGGCAGTGAACTCCCTTTTGGAAGAGCCATTTTTTCTCCCTCGACTACAGGACATGCAGGGAGAACAGTATCTGGAGGCCTTTCTGTGCACTAGCATCATTGAAGACCCTTCTGTCCTACTACTGCAGATGACTCCTCACTTAAATTTCCAGGCACCCTCTCCTACACCTCTCAACCTAAATCCATCACTCAGCTCCTGCTCTCTAAATCTAGCATGTTAACAACTGTGAGAGGCCCCTCTAAATAGATTTAGTTTACTTAAATGATAGTTACTCATCAGTGCCACGTGCAAGTCTGCTATTACTGGATAGCTTGCTACTAACAGAAAGATAAGGAAACTTTTCATAATGTAGTGAAGTTATAGAGGAGACAGGTAAACAAATTAAATTAAGAGAAGAAGGTTGTGACAGTGAGCATCTTAAATGGAGACTCTATGATGAAGCTTGGTAGCTCTTGTTAGTGAGATGCCCATGTTGCAACATATTATAGTGTGCTTTTTGAATTATGTAATGTACCTACTACCTAGTAAGAGAAGTAGAGTATATCTAAATATACTATCAAAATCTATTCTGTCTGTAAGTCATTAGCACCCATTCTCATACTGCAGTTTCACTAAAGAAATCATTCCAAAAGAAGTCCAGGTTCACAGGACATGCCAGCAAGTCTCAGGTATAAGTCTCTGGACAAACTGGATGAATTTCCACTGTATTCATACCCTGTAGGAAAAGACATTTTCAAGCTGGATCTGAGAGACAGACCCACAGTCATGGGTCAGTGCCATAAAGAAGCACATTAAAGGACTTGTGAAGCCAAAGAACAGAGCTAATGAATTCCTACAAGAGATATAAATGAGAAAGACCCGTCAGCCGCTGATTTACATGACAACCCCATGAGGACTGATGGCAATAAAAACAACAGTACACAGATTCCTACCAAAAAAGCTCTGTTGGATCCGATGAAGTTTCTTCATTTAGCCATATTATACATTTTGAAAAGGTTGACAAGCCCCAATTATAAACAGGCAGACCTGTATCACTCTACGCTGTGACACTGCCTTCCCTGCACACCACTCTGAACAAAACTCCTCTACTATCCTTGGTGTAAAGGCAAGATTTCACTGCTGAAAACAGCAGGCTCTGGGAGGTTACTGAACTCTGCTCTTTGAGACCATAAACAAGGAAATGAGTAATTTATTTTAATCTTGCTTCTGAAATATCATAAGAGATCCAGAAATCCTCCTTCTCTCATCCCCGTTCAGTGACAACCTTCCCATGAGAACTCCTCTCTAGACTGAGTTATCCATCTGAGTAAAACCAGCTTATACCATTTTTTAAGCAATAAATTTCACTTTCAAACCTGTGATGGCAAGTACTGTGCCTTTGCTTTCACAAACCTCTAAGCAAAAACCTTCTTTAAAAAGTACCAACCAAACTCAAAGGGTCCAGTCGCTGAAACGTAATAGCTGTGCATCAGCCATGCTTCCACCACTCAGCTTCTACATGTTATTTTTTCACATTTTAAAATAGCACAATAAAGAAAAGGTATGTCCAGCTCCTTCTTGCTAGAAGGACCAAACAATAATTCACACAGAAGTTGCCTTTAATTCTCCCTAAAGAGAGCAAAGACCTAAACAACATCAATATCTAGCTTGGAATGGGTTTTTAAAAACTTTACATGGGCTGCCAATGTATACCATAAATGCCACTGATAAACTGAAGAGTTTAAACTGGAAAAGATATAAAGGAGCAGCTGATCTTTAAGCAGCCAGAGGAATACCGCAATCCCATTGTTATCCCACTGCCAGCATCCAGCACAATGCAATCCCCTTCTACTCCTGCTGTCTATTTACATCATTACAATATAAGCAACGCAGTATTCAGCAGAGGTGAAACTCTGAAGAGAACCTGAACCCAGGAAGCTGGCATAGGAGATATTTAAACCAGCTTTGTACAAGACCACACCTTAGCTGCCTTCACTAAACCAGCATACCACTTTATGCACTTACCTCAAAACCTAGCAGATTAACTAAAATAAACTTTGCTCAGAAAAGAAAACATAAGATTAAGAGTAAATATTGCACTTCCCTCAGATCCAGTCTTGACCCCACACCAGTCACAGTACAGAGGGCATTATGCCTTTTTATAGCTATATAGTTCATGGCTAGGTAAGGAGACACATACCCTGCTGCTCCCAAACAGAAACTGCAAACACTGTAAGTAGTAGTCATGTTATTCAACCTTTATTGCAACCACTGACTTCAGGATTTGGATTTAACAAGGTTGTGGGGTTTTTTCTGTTTTAGTATGTTTCTAAAAGGAAGAGGCTACAGCCGCTGAAGATTCTTGGCCTTGCATCAGTAGCTATAGAAAAAATTGACAGATTCAGGAAGCCAGGCTAATGAAAACACGCATCTGGACCTGCCTTGCGAGGGAGAACTGCTTGACCCTATCCAGGGCAGCCTCTTCACTGCCAAGGCCCGCTCAGCCAAGGGGAAAAAGCACAATGTGTGACCTGGTTTTGCTTTCTTTTTATTTGTAAGGACATAATGTGAGCAGACCCAAGCCTTGTCTCAAAAGAGCCCAGTTGCAGCTGTTAGTTAACACACTTTCCATACTGAGGCATAATTTCACTTGTGCAAGAAGGGGTGAGGTTAGGGTTTGCTACAGCAAATGAAGTAGGGCAGCACTTATCAATCACAGGAGTAACGAGAGCATAAATGCTGGGATTTTAGCCTTCGCCAAGGCTGGACGTTCATGTTGCCAGGGGCCAAGTGCATACACCTTGCAAGGGTACGAAATACCACACTGACAGGCTCTGAACTAGTTTTAATACAGAAGCAATGAGGTTTGGGGAGGATATTGCTGTTGCTGCCTGCAATAAATAATATCATATTCAAGACTGCAGTGTCTTACAGGTAGTATTTTTCCAGGCACTTACTGAAAGAAAATAATAGTACCAAGTTTAGAAAAACAAACAAATAAAACCCACTGCACATTGCCCTATAATTCCTCTGCAGTCATAAAATTCCCAGGAACAAATCATAGCTATTTATTACATTACCCTAAACTGATGCCAGCCTGGGCCCACCTTGCTCCCTGACATCAATGATCCCAATCTTATCCTGATCACACAAGCGGCTGCCAGCCAGCAAGGCAACACGTCTGAAGAAAGGTCAGAGTTTAGCTTCTATATTAAAAGAAAGCATACATGCATACATATATATATATGTATGATGGTTTACAACTGCTATTTTGTATTTACAAGCAAGGACTGTAGAGCCTGGGCAAGCACACGTAACACACCAGAAACACGGCTTTTAACAGTCACTATGCAGACACCTATATTTTAAATTAAAATGGCCAACTACAGGAAAAAAAAAACCCACCTAAATACTTTCTGAAAACCCAGATGGTTTACCCGGTATCACCCTCTAACAAATAGCTCCTAAAACAAAACAAAAAAGATGAGGAAAGAATTATTTTGTTTTCCAGCTTCTTACTTGGCTTTTGACAGAACTTCATTCACCCCCAAAAAATTAAAATTGTTTCTCATCTACTTCTTACAGGCAGGCAGGCAGCTCCTCTTTTGTTTGCAAGCGCAAAGTGTAAGAAGAGAAAATCAAAATGTTTCTCTGAAAACAAGAAAGCTCAGCACTGGAATTCAGTGCTCAGATTTTAATTTCTGCTTTCATTTAAGAAACTGCACATTATGGAAGACAACTGTTCCTTCCAAACCATAGATATGATGCTCTCCTGCACCCAAATTCTTGTCACATATCCTCATGCTCTGCACTTAGAAAATGTAACCGGCATGAGTCCAAACTGAAACTGGTTCAGAGCTAAAAATTATTTGTCATCCTAGGCACTCTGGTGCAGTCTCAGTTATGGGTAAGTTCTAGGATACACTATAAAATTATTATTCAAATTACAGTTCTTATGGAAATTGATGGGGAACTTTTTTTACCTCTCATCCAATAGCATTTCAGAATTTTTATTCTTAAATAATAATTATAAGAAACAGTAATAATTTCATCAAAGTCTAAAAACAAACCAGAATAAACAGTGAAACCAAGCTGGAAGGTTCTAGAATCAGCTTTAATGTCTTCATACCCATTTTTAGAATATTTCAAACAAGCTGACTAGTCAAATTCTTGGTCAGCTATCTACATTTTCTGCAAGTTTTCCCTTTCAGTTTTCATGTTTCAGTACAAAATACCTAAGAATAGAAGCAAAAAGTTTACAGAAAGAAGTTCTAATCAGCGTAAGTATCACTAGAGTCCTAAGTTTTAAACCAAAAATAATGGAAAGAAAAAATCATAATGAAAATGTGTGATCCTACCCACAGGTAAAGCTATGGATGAGCAGGCTTTGCTCCCATATTTTCTCAAGTTTTTTCTTGATAGCACTGTTGAAATGGGATCCCTGCAACACTCCAGCTGCTGATAGGGGGTTTTTATTCTTTTCTAAAGAGCCATTCATGTGCATGGATGGACAAGAACAAGCCATGTCAGACTCTGTACACTGAAAAACAATCTAGTTTAAAAAGCTGGAAGCCCATTTTTGCCACGTTTCACACTACAGCCCTATTTTCACATTGCAAATGGATCCTGCCCTTCTCCAGAAGATACAACAGCACATGGAAAAATGCTTTATTCTTTCCCTCACTCCCACCAAACCCTCCCCCCCATCTAAAACCATCTTTTTGCTCATGTTTCCAAATATCACTCACCATTATTAATGGCTCAAAGCTAACAAAGAGATGCCTCAGCAAATACTGCCATTCCCACTACCGGGAAAGTCTATCCTTGCTCACACTCTGCAGAGTCTATCAAAAATTCACATTGCCATCAGCAAGTAGTTGATAGAATACAACAAAATGCAATTACACATCTTATTTTATGTCACAGGAATTGAACTTTAGCCCTACATCACTGCTGCTGCAAAAGACCCTACGTCCTTACAATACCAGGCAGATGCTTTCTCATGTCTCTCAATGAAGCCCCCAGAGGCTAATTATCTGGACTACATGTTTGTCAATACAGCTTTTAAAAGTCTACACAATGCATCAGGTTCACAGAAGGAGAACTGTAACTGTCGGTGGTCATTGCCTACAACAACAGATGCCTGTTCAAGCTTAATAAATCAATGCCCAACTTTTATCCCCAGTAAAATTAATGTTCCTGAAGTGGGGAGCTGGAACCCCGCTCTGCTGAGTCTGGAAACACCATCCTGCAGTGGAATGGGAATAAAGGGCCTGGGCTGATAAATCTGCCATTTTTTTTTCCCAGCACTTTTTAAAATAAACTCTATTCCAGTTTGCAAAATTACTGTGCTCAATCTTCATAAAGAAATGTTCTGCATTGTAGATTTGTTACGGTTCAGCACTTCAGCTCGCAGCAGAAGTGAAATACGAGCACAGAGATGTAAACAACTGCACTTTAGCTCTGCCAGACAGTTATGAGGTTATGCTCATCAATATAAAAAAAACCAACAACTTGGCTCTACAGAAGACTTCTGTTTACAGATTAAGTATTTAAAACTTGAGGGCCAAAAATAATTCCCAATCCCACCAACAGGGCACACGTGTATTTGTGTATATGCACATAAATACATATAAAAGTAATCCCTTGATACTGAAGAAGCTGATTCCACACACACACACACACACACACCCCCAAGAACCTTCAAGGAAAGTTAGAATTTCTTCCTCCATCTGAAGTAGAAATGCACCAGAAGACAGACAAAACACAACCTATGAACAATACACAAGTTTCAGTTGCAAATGTATATTGGCTTCACCCGGTTATGCCACCAGCCTTTGGAGAGGAACCTTTCTTTTGATTCATTATCTTGTTTCTTATTTTACATTTGCTATCTCTGTCATCGCTCAGATCTAATACATTAAGAAGTCCCCCCACTCCTTTTCCCTGAATCCATTATCCTCATCATCTGCAATTTAATCTGACATGAAGTCCTTGGAAAAGCAGAGAAGAACATAATGGCTGGCTGTTGTTTTTACAGCAAAGCTATAACCATGGCTTTAGTCCACCCTTTGAAGGAGGCAATAAGCCATAATCTCACTGTATATAGTGGGTGCCCAGATGAAAGAAAAGCCTATGACAAGAGCAATTCAGTTGGACATAACTTTGTATGAACTACTAATTTTGCAGACTTGCTCAAATAATTGGTTTAAATCGATTTTCAGCAAAAAGAAAACATCTTGAAGCTTTCAAGAATTTAACCTTGTAGAACAGTGATTTCTTTGGTATAATAGCTACCTATTATAACAGGCATGGCTACAAGACTAAGAAAAGCCAGCTTCCACTTCATCATTTTCATATGCTCCCCATCACTGTTTTCTAGTATCCCAGAAAAGGGGTTTGCAGTCCAGAACATTGAAATACATGCTTCACAGGGCCTAAGAGAGTATCAATAATGATATACACACTAGTATAGTGCCACTTTAATTCAAAATAGAATTATGTTCAACATTTGTTTTCTAAGCACAGTACCCACTCAGTATTAATTTCATAGTTATCAAGATAGAGGAATAAAAAAACCAATCACTATGTCCTCCTTAGACTACAATTTATTTTTTTAATAATTATTAAAATAGGAGCAAGATGACATTTATTAGCGGAAAATTTCCACCTACCACTAATGAACTATGAATCTGTGGAAAGAGACTGCACCTGGAAACAGTGTATGAAAAAGCTCTGAAAAAACATGGGGAGGCAGATAACTAAGATACAGAGAATTTTCACTCCTTAACCTCATATACTTTTAAAATATAGCTAATCTAGAGCACATCATCCATGAAATACTTTGCAGAGAGTTTTCCCACTCAGACAGGTCTGCACTGTACCTCTGGCCCCTCAGGCAGCTCAGTCAGGACTCCTGCAAACCCCTCCACTGCACAGACCTATCTGTACGTGGTTTAGTGGCATTTAGTGGCATTCACACCAAACTTACATAAGTGCAGCCAACACCAAACTTATAATGCTGTGGACTGTTTTCAAGCTTTTGATGCACCTTGGATTGTTTAATACCTTTCCCTTTTAAGTGCCTGGGATTTTTGGTTTGTTACAAAAAATTGTAGGGGATCAATTATTGCAACAGAAAAAAATACTATTTTATAACACATTTCTAGGCTTGAACAAAGTCCTCTTTTCACAGGGTAGACATTTTATGTTATATAGCCCCACTGAAACTGAGAAATCAAACTTGATCCAAGATATGGTACCATAAACGGTCACAAACTTTTCATGAAATGCTTTCTTGAAATAAACATTGTTTTCTCTTGTTCTCCTTTTCCTAAGTATTTGATATCAGTTGCTAAAATTATTAGAAATTTCTTTTCATTTAGCACAGAATATGGCATCTCTTTTTTTGTTTCTGAAGCAATCCAGCCAGCTCCTGAAATTGTGTAACAGTTTTCACAAGTAATTGAGAACTGAAGAATCCTACAGACTGGAGCTAAAATGGTCAACAAGCATAATAAAGTTTACGCAGATCTTCTTTAGAAACTAAAGATTTATTTCTCTACAAACAGATTTTTAAAAGTATATACACAAACACACACAAGAAAAGCACTAATTTATTTATGACCTTTCAATTAACTTTATGCTTTCTTCTCCAAGCCCAAACCTAATCCTTAATATGGAACTGACATTTACATTTTCTGCATCTTAAATCTTGAGTGGGAAAAAGTCTAACAAAAAACTGACAAAAAAACGTGACTGCAGAAAGATTTTCAAAGACCAAGAAAATTTTGATGCAAGACAACCTGATCTGCAGCAAGGACTTCATTGTATTGTTGCTACTTTCCATAACACCTATAGCCTTATCCCTTCGACACACATAAAGCATGAACTTCAATGAACAAAATTCACTGGCAAATAACTTTTCCATTTATTAGAAACTATATGTAAAAAAAAAAAAAAAGAGTTATAATTACCCTTTAATTTAATTCACAGCTTTTCCCAACAGCTGCAGTGCTCCCTTCTATGAAGTTTGATTGACACACATTGCATATACTCAGCCCAATATGCAACCCAGTAGTCTAATATGCCTGCATCAATTCAAGGATCTTGTTCCTTGTTCACAGAGTAATAGTAACACTCTAAATCCAGATGAAATTACAATCCAAAATTGTTCTTCAGGATCTGAAAGGAAGACTCTTCGCCAAACACTGAGGCTCTTCTGCAGAGCCATCTGTCCCCAGACGTGGAGCTATCTCTCTTTCTCTAAACAGAAACCTTTCTTCCCTTGTGAGAGGCTGTTCCCGTGAGACCAGCTGGGCAAAAAGGCAGCTTGTGACCACCTCCAAGCTGACTGACCAGCCACCAGAAAGAGTAAGCTGAGCTCATTCCTCCTCAGAGCATGAGCACAACTTGGAGCCTGTCCCCTCTATGCAGCTGTCAGATGGGTGAAAAATGACCAAAACCTTCCTGAATTACTACAGCTTGAACTGAAAAAGTGTGGTGGTTTAGTCCCTGCCGGGGTCTGAGACCATGCAGCCGCTGCCCCTCCCCCACAAAGGGAGTGAAATACAAAGCCCCAGGGCTGAGATAAGGAGAGGTTTAATACAACAGTGCAACAGCAACACAGCAAACAGCAACAATAACGATAACAGTAATAACAATAAACAGAGCAAGATATCTACCAATACAGCAGTGAGAGAACAGGCTGCGCCAACCCACGCGATCGCCGATCACCGATTCTTCCCGTGCTCGCGCCAGGACGTGACGTCAGCATGATATCTGAATAACCCGGCTAGAGCTTCCCCCCACTGCTGGGGAAACTTAACCCTATCCTGGCTAAACCAGGACAAAAAGCAACTTCAAATACCACATCTATTACCTCAATTTGAAATATTTTCCTGCTTGAATTAAACTATAACTAGGAAAAAAGTGTACATTAAGAATATTCTGTAACTTACAATTTCCCATTATTTTTCTAGAGATACCTGTATTTTCCCTGAACTAGAGTTTTCTGAAAACCTCCGAGTTGCTAGCTATCCTCAACATCCCAGTAAGACTAAAGATTTTTGTCCCCATCTGCAAAATGAGTAAGCAGGCAACTAAATTTAGCATAAGAGCACTCCTTTCCTCAGAGTCTGCCTTTGCATTCAGTGGGCATCCATCACAAGCAGACATGGTACTTGCATTTATAATGTAAGCATACAAAGACCAACATATAAACTTTCTGTGAAAGCACATGACTGTAAATGGACAATTTCATGGACACCAGCAGCAAAGTTACACTTTCCAAAAGATAGTGATGAACGCTTCCCAAACTAATGTTAATTCTAATTTTCTTTCCATCTCTTCTAACGTACCAGTTTAGGTCTTCTCTGGGACAGCTCAGACATATCCTCTAGAAATGGCTAGCTCTTCTATCACCATCCTTAAACCACACAAGGATAACCACGCAGTCCCTTCAACATTTCTCTACCAATGAGAGAAAGGCTGCACTTACTCACAGGTGGCACGTAGGTTATAACATACCTCGAGATATTCTATATATTCTCTGAGAAAGTTGAATACTGTAAATATTGACTGAGAACCGGCTGACATCTCTCCTAGAATACAAATGTTTAAAATGTTCAATGGTGAAAAATGGACATGTAGAGCAGCTGCCTGGTTATTTTTGTATTATTTCAGAATTAGAGCCCTCTGAGCTTACCAGAAGAATCAGCTAATTAATGCTATTGAGAGTACCCCGTTTACATGCAGGAAAATAGGCTGTCATCACCTCTGTCTTTCTTATAGGTAGTCAGAAGAAAGGAATAACTAACTTACTGAAACTTCGGTGTTACGATTTAATTGTTAAATATTGTTCTAAGGTTAATTTAAATTTTAAACTCCATTCTCTATTTGGATTCTGGACAAGAAACTAAGGCAGTTCTGAAAGCAAAAAGGAAACATTGCCTGTGCAAAGCCAAGAACACCCATTTTAGAAAAGGAGCGGGACTTCAGTGGTGACATGACAAACAACATATCGCTCAGAAGTAAACAAAAGCATTAATCATCAGATTTCAGAAGAGCAAGAAGCTATCTTCTAGTACTGAAAGTTATTTAATGTTTAAGATAATACTGGGATTCTACTCCCAATTTTTAAAGATGAGTACAAAATGAGTTGATTAAAAAAAACCCACCAAAAAAACCCAATCAAACCACATAACCCCCAAAACTGACATGAATTAACTGCATAAAATTGAGCGCAATCAAAACCAGCTGTGTGTATGGAATAGGAAGAGGGCTGTCCAGCCTAGGGAAGATGAGCATCTTTCACCCTTTTAAACCAGTAGTGAAAATCTCAACTTGCATCATTTTTTTTCCCCCCTCAAACACTGGCACATTACAGAGTTTCCTGTAATTCTCCACTATACCAAGTGAAAAATATAGGCAAATCCAGAGCGTCTGATAATTATGGCGGCAACAAAGCAATCCCTTGGACCATAACAGTTCGGTAGGCTGTGTGTCATGCCTTTTTTCCACAGCAGTCTCTTTCATTGGAAGCTGAACATCACACCCAGGGTTTTCACAAGTTGCGCAAGAGAGGTGGTAGGGGAGAGTATTCAAAGAAATCTTTGTGGGACTGAATAAGCTATATGCTGCTCCCATAATACTTTCATGAAATTGTATGGTCAAACCACACCTTCTGGAAACCTATTTAACAGATACCTGGGAGACTCACAAAAAGCATTTATCTAGCTCTGGAGCACATTTTACAGTCTTATGATTCCAGGCTTACTCTGATTTCCAGAGTCACTGCTGCCCATACAGTACACACACATCCCAGTGCAAGACTGTTTTTCCTGTTACAAAAAGAACCAAACCAAAACCACATTCCACTCCTAAAATGCTATACAGGCTTCGTAAGTTTATTTACCAATGCAGGTTACTACCAGTAATGACAGCAGCACCGCTTGGTTTTTGCCATTCACCTGACACCACTAATGCAATCAAATTGTTCAAGGAAGCATGTACAGAACATGTCACCGCTTACAGCACCTCTACAATAAATCATCTCAGCAAAGCCAGTGAACCCCGACATTAGCTGCATGCGACTTCACGTTATTCCTGCAGGAACCTCTGATCCAGAATGTCCATGGAAGAACGTCTAAGTCAGCTAAAGACAGTGTCACTTACACAACTACTACATGTCTGTTTTGCACAGACAAATCAAAACCAGCTCTAGACACCATGTCTACAGAATGTATTTATATACACAAATGAAATACATATAGACACACATCTTTTTAAGTAATTCAGTCTTATTTTGAACATTTTCTCAGGAGTGACAGCTCTCTTGAGCAAATATTGCAGACTACTTTCACTGAATAAGCAAGACTTCACATACAGCAACAGAAAGTTTCATCACAGCAGTTCTCTTGCAAAACATTTTATCCTATAGCTGGGAAAAATAAATAAATAACAAAAATAATAAATCAGCATTAAAGCCCTGGAAAGGGTGTCTTTAAAATAAAAACAATAAAAACAGAGAGAGCATGCATGGAGAGAAAGAGAAGAAAAAAACACTTCAGGAGCACTTATAGCACAAGACTTTCCTTAACATTTAAGACACCGTTAAACAGCAATGAAATAATAAAGGCGTTTATTTCTGATATTCAGCTATATACACAGGTGGCATTCATGTGTGTGTCTATTGCAGGGTAGTAGAGTTAAACAGGCAAATAATCTAGAATAACATAAAAATTCCTTGCTTCTTATAAATCTCTTCACTGTGAGAGCAAAGCAAGATTAAATCTAGTGTGCACGTATAGCCTTACCTTTTCTTTCTATAATTAACTAGTGATGCTTTTAAAATATATCTAAGGCACTGCAAGATGACACTGTGCTTCACCCAAAAGAGTGACTGTGAGTCTCATCCACGCAGTCATTCAGTGTATTAAGGAGAAAATTAGCAAGTTCGGGTTCAGTGAGCTCTACATTATTTTTGAAACAGCAAACACAAATAATAGAAACAAAATATGCATAATGAAGTCTATCTTTAATTATTTTTAATAAATGTTCTGGTTAGTAAATGCTGACCCTAGTGAAGTTTCTCATTTACTACAGCTCTAAGCAAAGTTAAAGCTGCAGTGCTGTCAAAGAGAGAGAAAGGAAAAAGATACAGAGAAGGCACATCCTACCCTCTTATCTCCAAGCAAAATACAATCTAACTAACCTCAGATACAAAAGCAACAGACTAGGTCACTTATGAAGATCTAAACTTTATTGTAAAAACAGCCTCAGTTTAATATAATCCTGACCTGCGCTATGCAGCGATCCGAAATCTTGCCAATGATGCTTTCACCACCTTCAATACACTCGGTCAGCAAATAAATATCCAAAAATCAGCAGTTTAAGCAGCAGACCGCTTAACCTTTCTTCTGTCTTTAAAAAATGCCAGACTGTTCAGTGTTTGCTCAAGACTCTTCTTTTACCAACATTCAATTTGAATGAGCCGGTGCAAATGTACTGTTCATCCTCTCGTGAGAGGAGGATGCATTTATGTGAAACATGAGGAGAATGCCTAATGCTGAAACATACTCTCTGCATCCTCAATGAGATTTTATTACAGGGCTCTCTTTCTTCTCACTAGAGTGTGTCAACATGCCTGCAACCATTCCACTTCTTTTATGACCAGATGCTATCTGTACACTTGTATTTACGTTCAGTACTCTACAGGAACACTATATATCACACGTGCATTATAACCCAACTGGGGCTCTTTAAAAAAAAAACCAACCCTGCTACTCCAAGCACCTGTATATGATACTGACATATAAAAATATTCTGCTAATATTGCATACTGCTAACTTTCTGGTTATTAACAATAAGGTTTAAAAACGATTTTGGCTTCCAAAAGCATTAAGGGATTGGATTTTCAAATGTGCCTGAAGGTAAGGCCATGTCACAAACTAGCTCTATGGTCCTTAGAGGAAAACCTGGTAGTTTAATTAAAAATACAAACAAGTTTTTAATTCAAAATAGTTATTTTTTCTATTGTATCAGAGCTCCGTATGACAAAAATCTGTAGTTTCTGAACTTGTCAGCAAAGATTTATAGGTTAAAATCTGTTTAAAAAACCCCAAACAAACAAGAAACAAAAAACAAACTACAAAACCAAAACCAACTTCCTAGAGCCTGCAACCCTTCAAAGAACATTACTAGTGCAACTGTAATTTTTGGTTAAAGAAACATGACTTACAAAAAGACTGGCTTCTACTGAGATCTTTGAGTATCTTGGGCTGTGACAACTAGATTTCACCAGCTTTGATAAATAATAAAAGAGCTTGGCAAACATTCAGTTTTTCTAGTCCTCCACCTACATGGTTCTACAGTTCCTATCAATACATTATTTATATTTCAGGAGCATTCTCCACATGGTAATCGCCTTTAACACTGGTAGAAAAGAAGTCTCTGTTGCAAAGATCTTCCATTCCAAGACAGCAAGGAAAGAAAATGTTATTCTTTTAAAAATAGAGATTCTTAATCATAATAAAAATGCAGGTTACAAGTAATGGAACAGAGATGCTGCCATTCTAAATGAAAATCTCTTAGAAATACTGAGTTTGAGAGAGGTGCTATGTATGGCAATACCTTTCACTATCATCTTTGTTAAAACAATGAAAGGTCATTAAAACAAAGACTTAAAAATGAAACTCATCTTGATGGCTTCTGTATCTTCCTTGCTTTTTCCATTTATTTGTTTATTCTTTTCACTATATACCTAATATTCACTCCTCTTATCACGGTATTTCTCATTCTATCACTACGTCCTTACTAAAACACTGTCTCTTTATCACCACTTACACTGCAGGATTGACCCCAGGAATTTTCTGCAGTGTCTGACCATGTGGCTCAGGGGTGGGTGGGTATATACCATACATGTCCACTGACTGTCCTGGATCGATCTCCCTGATTGCTCAGCACCCAGAGAAGAGATCCCCCCTGACGTAACCCCACAAAGTACAACTGGAGTTTCAGAAAGGTCTTGCACTGTTAGAAATGAGATTTTCTTAATAGCTGCCACACAACAGGGCATGTTGTGTTGAGGAGTTATCATGGAAGGCTTTATGGATGATATGCCAAACTGGCAGCATCCCCAGTGTGACAAAATTATTCTGCTTAAATTCTTGGTGATCCTTAAAGTTTAACAAGCAAGACTGGTGGTAATTTAGAAAGAGCAGGAAGACACATAACTCTCAACCAACTTTGTTTCTGAAAACATTCAGCAGTGGAGTAAGACGCTAAAAACAAAATATTATGGAAGTTTTTTTCAGTTTTTCTAGTCTACATATTATTGTTGATGCCATTCCATTATCTACTTATCTTTTCAGTGGAGAAAAGAAGATGACATCATGTAAAGATGGTAATCCACCTTTTTTTTGGAAATAAAGACAAGGAACCTCATTTCTTTCTATTTAATCCCCAATGGCATCTGCAATAAGAGCATCTCCAGAGGAAGGCAAAGACACAGCAACTGTATTACAGAAAAATTATAAATTTAAGCACATAATTTTGGAAACAAGCTATGACAAAGTAATTCTCTCCAGAGAATTATATTAAATTGTAAACATAAATACAACATTTTCAAACTAAAAGGCAGAGTAATAAACTATTAAGTATTCTTGCATGAACCAAGATTTAATTTTTCTACTTTCTTGCTTCATCCTGAGTTTTTAAGCAGCACATGCTGATGTTGGCAAAGGCTCATATGCTTAATTAGTTACACCCAAGATAGTCATGTGCATAAGTGTTTGCTGAACCAGTACTCCAGCACTTTCATTCGGTACCTTTTTTTCCCGTTTTACTGATTGCAGTCCACACTTGCAATGAAGAATTAAAATATCTTCCTTCTCTATAGGTGGAATTGCTGTTTCCATGTGCACTGTACCTCCATACTCTTTAATGAAATGCCTATCTGGTGGGGAAACAGAGCATCAAAGGCTTTCTAGGTAGCAGAGCAATTTTCAGATTTTTGCTCATTCAGTATTTAATCACTTGTTCCCTATTTGTTCCTATTAAACCAGACTGCTGCAGGTTAATTACTGCCCCTTCAAATATGGGGGTTTTGTGGTTTTTTGATATGGAGGTTGGGTGAAAGCTTAAGGCATCCATTTATCAAACACTCCCCTCCCCACAAATCAACAGAAGGAAAAAACAAATTTAAAAAACCCACCAATAAAACAAGCAAAACAATTAAAACAAAAAAAAATCCCCAAACAATACAAATATTCCTTTCTTCCCTTTCTGAAGTAGAAGACAGATTGAAGAACATACATTCCATCTGATGGAAATTAGATCTGCTAAAGACTACTGACTGCAATACAACTTAATTAACATTATAGATATAAGACACATGTAGGAGGGAACAATCTAAGAGCTGAAAGAATGTCAACTACTTGGTAGTTCAATATTTGATTTGTTCATTTTTATTCTGAGCCAAGAAGTTACCCTCCTTCTAGTATGTCCCTCGCTGAATAATTCCAGGAAAGGTAATACGTGTTTTGTATTCAGATCAAGACTCTTCTATTTTGCTTACTGAGAAAACTCCTCTTTTCAACTGCTTTACCTTTAGTCATAATGAGCAGAGAGGTGCAGTATTCTCAGACCCAGGACTGGAAGCGCCACCCATGCACAATACAGCAGTCATTTTACGCCAATCTCTTTTTACCCCACTTGAACCCAGATAAAACCTGTAAGTCCTCTTTTCTGCTGTTAATTCTCAAATGGAAGTAAAACAGAGACTAAACCACTTCGGGACTTTCAATCTCTGTCACGCGGCCATGCTTGCTCTCTGCAGAAGGCCCCAGCCGTGGCCCAGTTTCATTCCAGGTCACATACCATCCTGTGCACCAACAAATAAGTAAATAAAATTGCATTTTTCTATTTGTACCAACCAAGTATTCCACCCAACACAGCAGTAGCTGCACGTTGTCTGCAGAAACTCAAAAGATTATGTTGACTACCTATAGTTGCCACTCAGTTAACAAGAAAACAAACTCAACTTCAAGAATAAATGTACCGATGGTTCATAAGAAACCTTGACAAAATATATAGCTAGCGGGGGGAACAACCACCAACCAACCAATTCTCATGCTGCAGAGGACTACCCCCAAAATATCAACTGTACACACAGAAATTTGTTACTAGAAGATCACCAAATCAGCGCTTAACTGAGTACTCTACCAAATGTAAACAGAAAGGACTGACACAAAGACCTCCAAAAAGGTGATCCTGGAAAGCACTTTTTCAAAATGCAATACAAAGTATAACCTAAACTAGCAGAGAAAACTAAGGTCACCATTTTGTTAATCTGTATTAATCTGCATTAATTCTAATACAGCTGATAGAGGTCCTCTACCTAGGGGTATACGTCTATTTAGGTTTGATTTAGTATAGGGTGGTTGTTCAAAAATATGAAGGAGATTGGCTGACAGCACAAACCAAAGCAGAACAAAGAACTGCAAGGGGCCATTTACAGCTCTGTTTGTGAGTCTAAGGACCAGAAATTTCAAAAACTAACTTAGTCACCAAAATCTGACTGAATTTCAACAGCACTGAGACATCTTACTCTCTGAAACACCACAGATTTTAACTTTTAAGTACTTTTTCCTAGGAATATAGGACTGGTCAGAGAGAAAGTTACTCTAGCACTGTATACCCACCCAAATCACACACTTCTTTGGAAGCATCATCATTCCTCAAGACAGTAACGCATTCACTCTGTTTCTTCACTTTACCCAATGTAAGAGTCTGATAGAGATGAGAAGTTGGGTGTAAGTAGCTACAAATCAACTGAAAAGCAGAAGATACGACAGACTTGTTTCCTATGGTCCTGATTCATAAAGATGCCAACAGTGGAGCTGCGATAACTTGCACAAGTCAGGATTTTCCACTTTACCGTGAGTATCCAGAAACATGGCTCCTCTCCCCCAGTCTTTTTTTTTTTTAATTGCATTCTTAGTTTACATAGCAAAATGTAACCTTTCTTTGTTTGTAACTCACGTTTTCCTGGTCTTCATCTTTCTGGAGAAAAGGCTAACAATGTCAGGCTTTGGAGTCTGAAAAAACAAAACAGCCAAATTTTGTACTATAACAAAAGTGTTTACAAAAGTCCCACTTTGGAGGAGTGGAGGGGTGAAGCCACTGAAAGGGATTTATGCATAGAGACTTACTTAGCATCCATCTTGCATCTAATGTTAAAGGTTCATTACCACTCTAGACTACCACCTTACCTGTACATTAGAGGTAATACAGAATGGGAGAGAGGATTTCCAAGTCCATAATCCTCACCTTGCCAGACCACTCACTCCCAGCTATCTTTAAAAAGGAAGGGCCAGTAAATAAGACATATTAAGCCTATGGCTCACATAAAGCACTCCAAGTGAAGCATCTGCCAATATGCATATTAGAAATTTTCTCAATAGTGGGGTTTGCATGTTTGCACAGCTGTTATAGATAGATGCTATCACTGCTACTTTTTTGTTTAAATAAATGTATCATTATTAAATCACTGTCTTCTTCCCCTCCTCCTCTCCCAATGTGGTTCTCTGACTTTCACTTATTGTCATTCCTCTTCACCTTTCATTTCCTTTATTATCTAATACTTTTCCCCACCACTTCTGCTAGTCTTTCCAATCTCTCTTTTTGCTGTGTGACTTCATATTTTCCATTTTATTTTGTGGTTTCCTTATACTTCACTCTCTGCCAACTTGACTTTTTTCTCTTTCCCTTTCCCTGCTCTTCATAAGAATCAGAATCATATAATATCTTGAGTTGGAAGGGACCCATACAGATGATTGAGTCCAACTCCCTGCTCCTTGCAGGACTACCTAACACTAAACCATGTGACTTAGAGCAACGTCCAAATGCCTTCTGAACTCTGACAGGCTTGGTGCTGTGACCACTTCCCTAAAATATGGAATACTTCACTAATTTGCATGTCATCCTTGCACAGGGGCCATGCTAATATTCTCTGTATTGTTCCAATGTTAGTACACATGCTGCCAAAGCAAGGACAATCGGCTGTTTGTTTGATGTCTCCTGTCCTTTTCCAATAACCCCAAACTAGCAGACCGGCTCGGGTGACAGCAGCCTGTCCATGGCTCACTCCATCAGCTTAACCACCATGCAGAAAGTGAAACCTCAAGAATTTAATCAGTTTGCTGCCACAAGACCAGCGTTCGCAAAACCAGAAGATCAAGCAATTAAGATATGAAACGATGGCTAAAACATTACAGGCTCATGGTGAATGCTCTGAAGGCCAAGTCATTCATAGATGAAACAGAGTAGCACAAAAATTTTTCTTGTGGAAAATTAGATTTTCTCTTATTAAGGATTTTTACCATGACTGCCATGCCACTGTGCACTATGTCAGTGCTGAACACACCATCACCAACTTCCTATTAACAATCCTTCTTCCTATAAATGACAAAAGCATCTCATCTTGTTAATTAACCTGCCCTGTCCCCAGCTGGGTTACAGCACAGCAGCTCCCTGAAAGGCTTCAGAGGCAGTGGGTTAATGGATGGCTACTGTCCACATCGAGGTTCAGAAGGCTGGTCTCCACCACCTTCAGTAGGGTATTAATTACATTATTCTTGGACCCAAAAATACAGGACTGACAGCTGATGTGGAATGTCACTGGCTTTTCCAAGAGTCCATTTCACTGATTGACTGCACTCAAAGCTGTGAAGTTCTTTTCAACATTCAGCTTAATTATGTCTTTGCTGAGGCTTAAAGACCATTACTTCTTGAAATGCTTGTCATGGTCGGCCATCTAAATGTGTTTATTTTGCAGAACATGAGTAAGTGATGCAACTAATCACAATGCAAGTGTTATGCAGCTTCACAACAATTTTGTTGTCTGGCGTAATGAGCAAGCTCTGAATAGGTGCTTGTCTGTTGGTGCTGTCTCTCAGAGAATTTCCATTCATTTAGTAACTCCAGGCTGGCAGCTAAATCAATCATGGATGGCCAAAATGCATCCATCCACCAAAGCCACAGACCTTCATTTAGGCATATGCAGTTCAAAATACACCCAAGCTCCTGTTGTGAAAAGATTTTGGTTTTCAAGATTAAAATCTGTAGACAAGCTGAAGACCTGAAAAACACGGTCAGAAGAAGTGGAGATTCCTACCATTGACATGTCAACAGCAACAGACAGATGAGAAAGGCACTGATGGCAGAACAGCACACAGCTACCTTTCCACACAGCATGCAAAACTGTGCCTAATGCTCAGAAAATAGTTTTGCACTCATGTTTGCAAGTGCCAAAACTAAGCGTGAAGTCTCTTTCTTTTCTGGTGCTAAAACTGTGTTAATTAAAATTTGTAAGAATATCTTCCGGCCAGAGAGGGAGAGAAGGCTACTTTCTCAAGTGGAGTATTTTCTGATGTTCAGACTATCCCAGCACTGGGCAACCGGGTTTGCTCCCTTTTGAGCACAAAATCTTGTGAAGTATTTCCCCCGTACCTCCCTGAGAAGACAGCCTGCTCCCTGTTTTTTTGAGGTGAGAGTAGCTTTCTCCACTTAGGATGAAACCCCCAACTGCCAACCTTTAATTTTCTACTTCCAACTCAACAACCTAAGGAAAGTGTATACACAGTCTCTGCAAGAGGCTGAAGGAAAATCAACTTATTTCCTGCCTCCTGGTGAGTCACAGCAATGCTAGAAATGTAAAAAAATATTTATTTTATTTAATCTACATTTTTCTCCACATTTTCCTCGAGGCTACAGATCCTTTGGAAGTCCCTGAGCAATATTAGTTCTTTTCCTGCCCTCTCTGCTACAGTATTATATAGAGTAATGTAGAATTTGCTTAGTCTTCCTTAAAATAGGTGAAACTGCCAACTGACAGAAAATCAACTGCCTCTGGTACATATAGTGAACTCAGGCAAAACAAACTGGGAGCTCAAAGCACTGCTGAAATGTATGAACTGTGGGGGAATATACAAAAAGTAGGGAACAGGAAATAAACACGAACCCATACACTACTATGAAGGGCACAGAAGACAAAAATGCGGTTAAGCAGGAAGTGCATTAAGAAGAGAATAATCAGAAGAACACACATTTGAGTACAAAATGCAATTAATTGAGACGGGAAATAAGAATTTAAAAGTAATTATTATATTTTGCAAAGGCAGAATAAATGCGACTAGATCACACTGTTCAGTGCCTTGTGGCTTGGGGGTTTTTTGGTTTTGTTTGTGGTTTTTTTTCATCTTCACTAGTAGATCCTCACACCCCCCATGCCCTCTCAAATCAATCAAAAATAGTAATTAAAAAAAGAAATCCACTTCAACATCCCAATATGCCTGTGGGTAACACCACATATAACGTCATGGAAATAGTTAGCAGAAAAATAGTCAGCTATCAAATAACTGACTGCCGCTCAAAGCACAAATGTTCAGGACTTGGGTCCTGGTTTCCTACAGGACGGAGACTTTCAGTAAAAGCCACTGTGCAGTAAGCATTATCGCACCAATTGATTTTAAAGACCAGTTAAAAGCTATTGCCTGTGACAGACCAGGTAAGCCAAACAATCTGTGTTCAGGGACTAAGCAAACTGCATTTGCACTTGAAATATTTTGACCTCGGTTCCAATAACTGCTCCCAGCAGAGGTCCAGCAATGAATACCGAAGCCCTTTTCCTCCTGCTTCTGTCCAAGTCTACAGATGAGCTCCTGCACGTGCCTCTCTTTCACAGTTAGAAAGGCAAAACATCTCCGCAGACCTCAGTAACAACCTCCAAACTTGTCTGCTAGAGGGCAGGAGAAAAAAGACACAAAATCTCTTCCAACAGAAGCAGATTTGGTAGCCTTCAAGAAGCAGATGATGTAGTAAGATGTAAGGACAGCGCTATCACAGTTTTAAATCGTGAGTAAATGTCAGAAAATAACAGACAAAGAGAAGCATAAGCACAAAACAAATTCTTAAAATGTCAAGTGTCTTCCTGCAAACCAGATTACTGCAGGGCATGGGGCGAGCCAGGAGCAGAAGCACATGAGCTTAAAATGCAGCAGCAGCAGTCCATGAACAAGAATAGAGATGATGCTCACCAACCCCATGCTTGCCTCAGGATTACCTCTTCAGATCTCAGCAACACTTCCAGCAAAAGCCCCATCCCAATACAGGCCCCCATCCCAATACAGGCCCCCATCCCAATACAGGCCCCCATCCCAATACAGGGCCCCATCCCAATACAGGGCCCCATCCCAATACAGGGCCCCATCCCGTGGACTACTGAATTTCATTTTCACTGCAGCACAGCACACCAGAATACTTCATAGTGTTTGCTTTGGTTTGGTTTTAAAACTGGTCAAAAGATACTACACATGCAGAGCATCTTTTTTAAAGAGAACTGCTTCAGCAATCAACAGTTCAGTAATAAACAGCTGGACCTACAGCTTTGACTCCTCTAGTACAAGTGTTTATGAATCTTGGAAAGAATTTTATTACATATTTCTTTACACTAGATGTGCATTGAAAGCCAATTTTCTTCCAGTAATGCTTTTGGAGACAGTTCACTTTTCTTCCAAAAGTCCTATTAATCTTGTAAAAGAGCATAATAACCAAAATCCAACCAGATATAGTATAAAATATTTCTGCACTTTGACATATTTTTAATTCACTTTGATGTCTGAGCCACTGAGCATTCACTTCCACGATCATTCACACAATTAGGTTTACAGCAGAACAACATGCTAAGCTTCCACAGAAACTGAATTTAAAAACTAGTTACCAATACACATTCTCACAAAAATCTATAATACAAAACTGATTCTCAGCCAGATCAGGGAAGTTAACAGATAATGTACTTATCTAGTCTGGGTAGCAAAATCGAAGCAGTAAGGCCCCAAAAATCAGAGTAATTCTGAGAAATGTAACATTTGGAGAAGGCTGGTGCTCTGCCAGTCACACCATGAACAGAGGAAGACAAAATTCATTAAATAAATTATTCATTAGTATTTAACAATTCAGCACAGATCCAATATTTCTCTTTTGGCTATAAGAACAGTGCTACAAATCCATCCATTTGTAACTGCACTGCTGAAAAAGCTAATGCCATTTATTGACAGGTTAATTTATAATGTCACCTTAATTAAAAAAAGATTATCTTATCACCTTCTGACTGAAATGAAACTGCAGGTGATTGGGAACAATGTACATACAGGCTAATGAATGATTTGAAGCGATTCAATGTCCAATTAACACCAGTATCTGGTTTGGGGATTTTTTTTCCCCTGTCAAAGCATTAGCCCTATATTAATTATATTTTTAGTTAGTAGTAACAGAAAGTTTCGATCTCAACGTTATCCTTCAAGCAAAAATACAGAAAATAAAATAGTCAGGACCTGGAATTCACACAATCAGATGCAAACTCCCCATCACTTGTAGGCATGCAAAACAGGGTAGGAAACTTTTCCTAGCCTGATTTCAACAGCTATCCCAACACAACACTAACTGGAGAAACGAGATAAGTGTCCCTTGCACCCAAAACACAGGAAGAGTGGCCCATCTGTTTCCATCTGGAGGATCCTCTCTGAAGCCAGATTCATGACGTACCAAACTTGGCTTGGTCAAGAAGGTGGCTTCTTGAGGCTTTTTAAACTAATCTTTGCCAATAAAAAAATTATTAAATAATCCAGTCATCTTCAAGATTAAGCACAGCTGGGAGATTTGGGACAGGGGGACTTGGGGTGTATGGAAAAAGTATCCTTTGACTCATTACAATATCAGAGCACGTGAAATGAGTGGACCAGCATTTGCCTCCTGCCCACTTATTAACACTGGATTTAGATTAGTCAAGCAAAATTTCTGAAGTACAATATGTTTTTTGCCAATAAAATGTTCACCACTACTAACTCTAAGATAAAAAATGAGAGCAATTATTTAAGCCCAAACGTGGCTTGGCATTTTAATACTGTAAGCATGGGTGGATTTAAGAGTATCTTATTCACATATCACATGCTAGCTCTGTTGTTATTTAGGAAAGGTATAGTGTCATTTCCTTAGGGCATTCTTGCAATTACACCAGGCAAGAGATGTTAACTTGGTGTACCAAATGGTCACTTGCAAACAAAACAAGTACTCATTCCTGAGAGTGATTCAGAAGCGGGGTCAAGCTCTGTAGTTGCCAGTATTTTGTTCATCAATCCTGGACTCACAACATTTACTGAAAAAATTATTAAAGCAACTAGGGGGAAAAAAAAAAAGCGCCAAGTACCATCTTTGCTGCATGACTGTGTGATATTATCCTATATTGCTTCCCCTTCCTTTTTATTATGAGTGCCATTGTTGTACCTTCTGACAGAAAATTGGATTAACTGCAACTATCACTAATTTGAATCTAAATACTGCAAAGCTTCACAAGAAGGCTTCAGTGACCACACGTATGTTCCTATCCAAAAATCTACAGGAAAAAAACAACAAAATCATACTTTTGCTTCTCATGAATGCTCAATTTTAATTAAATGTCATAACTCCAACTAGATCACACCTAATCTTTCTTTTGGAAGCAAGGCAGAAAATCTATGCTTCTGCCTCTTTTTAACAGTGTTTCCAGGTTCCCCTTTGCCTTTTATTTACAACAAAGAGTTCTTACCCTTCCCTATGAACTAATGCAATTTTATCCCACCCATGTAGCAGCTCAATGCAACTGCTGCCAAGCCAATAAATTAACAGACTCTTGGACTGATCACGCAAGGTAATTCTTTTTTAGCTATTTTATCACTAACCTACAGACATCACTCCCCTCCCAGACCTGAAGCTCAAACTTGGCTCCTGGTCTCCATTAATGTGCTCTTGCCTACCAGTTTTAATATAAGGAAACAATATATTAAGCTTCTTTCTAGACCTTGGCTCCCCAAGATGATCAAATTTGATTATTTTCTGCTGTAAGAGGTCTGCGCTGCAGATTTAAAGGTTCGGGATTCACATTCTGCCAACAGTATACCTAAAAGAAACTCAGAGTTGCAAAGTACTTTTCAGAAGGAAAAGGGGAAAATTAGGTGGGTTGTTTTTAAAGTTACTTAGCATTCTGAAAGTTAATCCAAGTCTCTGTTAAAAAAACCCTTTAAGATACATGGGTAAAAGCCAAACTGTATGCATCATGAGCAGATGCATTCAACCTTCTGCTTCTCCTTACCCCAGAGGAGCTCCTAATCCAACATACTTTCACTGTCTCACACCTCTCTCTTCCTTCCATAATTATCTCCCTCTGCCCCATGGACCAAATCTGGATGCTCTTCCCTGAGCTGTGCAGTCTCTATCCTTTCCCACCCAGTTCTGTTCCCAATATCCTTGCCTCCTGCACTGCCTGCACATCTTTTAGCACAACCAAGACATAACCAAAAGAACAAATAAACACAATGTAACATTTCTCTCCTACTGTGACTAAAGAAAAGAAATCTTCACTGAAGGTATATAAACTAATGCCCTATTAAGAGCAGCTGCAAATATTAAATGTTGTCAGAAAGCTGATGGTTGACAAAGTATCAGCACAAACAAACTGCTATGCCAGCTATTTCTAGCCTTTAATCTGTACCTTCTTTCACAGAGATGGAGATCACTTTTTCAATACTATAATGTGCATTAGGTAAATTAAGCAGTTGCCTGAAGGCCACTAGAAACCTCTCACGCGCGAGACAGTAAAGAAAACAAAAACATAGCTTGAAATTATTTATTATAGCTGTAATAAAAATCTTTTGGAAAGTACTGTCCACGCTTGGTGAACTAGTAATGACTACACAAAACTAGAGTTGCCCAAGTTAAATCTCACTTAATTTCTAAATGAAACACTTTGAAAAAGCGGAAATAAATGAAATTAACTCAATGGAGTTTCTCTGAAATGTCATGGGAAGCAAATCCCTCTGGGCTTACTCATACGTCTGATCTTAAAATTGTTTTCAGTTTAAGTCACAACATGGCTTCTCCCTTGATTTGTTAGGGGACATACACTGAAGTTAAACAAGTAACAACAAAATGTTAAAATGCCTCTTCTGTTCAAAATGCCCATATCTTACCTGGGAAAAAAAGGAAGAGTATCCTTTATGAAGGCTACCTGGGACATACAACTAGTTTCACGTTATTTTTTCCTTCTGGTTATTTTCTTCTTTGAAAGCCCCATTTAACAAGTTGAACAATACACACCATGCAGATTCACCAACAGTATTTCTAACAAATTTCATTTGCATGGTAATTAGCATACTGGGGCTCTGTTCATGGGGAAGCCTGACCAAAAACACCAAACTCTTATTTTCATAGTTTCAGTTTTCTGGAGCAAATGAAGACTCTTAATGTAACAGCTAAATTTTTATTTCCAGATGGAACATTCAAATTTTTTATCTTTTTTAAATGGCAGATGTTTTAAGCTTGGCTGGCTGCTCATACTCTTTCCTTTGCCATGAACAAGCCAACATCCAAACATCACCTATCATGCAGTTTCACCATTAGCATCATTAGAAGGCAGGGTATTTCAGGCTGGATTGCCACAGAAACTCAGAGAGGAACAGAAGGGTACGAAGAGCATAAATAAAGCCTGTCCTCTATTAGTGAATCAGACTTGCTAAGGTTTTCCTGAGTGTCCTGAGGAGCTTTCCTAGACATAGAGGAACAGTGATGATTATACCAACTGCACAAACCTTTCTGATAGACATGAGGCAAACTTCCTCTCTTCATCTGAGATCCCGTCTGATCACTGCATGCCCTCCTTGCAATGAACTTGGAGACAGGAGCGGGTTGCACCTGAGCCAGAGGCTGAGGGTGCAGACCTATGTGTTTAATTGTAGCCAACTCAGCCACCAAAAGGAACAGTCCCTTTGGGCAGCCCTCCCTTGTGCTGCATTTAGCAATCATGCAGCCATGCCCTGAGTGAAGGTGGGTCGGGGTGTCAACATGGGGTGCAGACAGGGAAGCAAGGGAGGGTGAGAGATGGGCTAGCTTTCTACTGAATCAAAATGCTGGTCTAAGGAAACACAGCCAGGAGCTGTGGAGGAGGAGGAGAAAGAGCTTGGCCATTTCTCTCATCAGCAGTACACATCTAAACCATACCATGCATATGGTGAAACCACACGATACATCAATAAAACAGAACTGGCAGAAAACAAGTCTCACCACTTCCAGGAGATTTTCCTTGCTGCACCTGGTGAATCCAGTACAAGTGTACGTGCCATCGAGGACATTGCTACCTGAATGAGAGCTCAAAATCCTTCCTCCCAGCTGCACCCCTTCCAGCGCAGCCTCCCTGCCATGGTCACACCTTCCCAACTGCCTGGGAGCACTCAGCACCAGCAGCAGGAATCCTTTTCCTCCTCCTCCTCCCTCCCTCCTCTAAAATCCTAGTTCCCTTGCTTTCGATCCACCATTACTTGCCAACTGCTCCCTGAACGTATTGCCTTCCCTCATAGTTTACACATAGATTATAAATAGTGCAAGTTATACATGTGAAAATATGATGCTTATTTTGACAGTCGAAGAACAAAAAAAAAAAACAAAAAAACAAACAAACATCAAAAAAGGAACAACAGAAAAAAACCTGCATAAATCAATGGAGGGAAACCAGGAATAATGTTTCACAGACAGCAGAAGATGGGAATTCTATTTAAAACAAGAACTCAGGAGCCAGAAGTACCTCACATTGAACAAAGGAATTGGAAACAAAACCCATTAGAAGCAATCCAGCTTTCTCTGAAACATATACACATCATCGTTAACAATAATAATTTGGCTCTTCGTGTGTAATCACTGCATGCTAGCCTCACTTTATATTCGTAATGGCCGTTAATGTCAAGCAGAATTGTGCACATGGGCACCACGTTGCCCCCATGTTGCTGCTCGGTCTGCAGTCTGCTTCACAGAGAAATCCACCTCTCCCTGCCACTTCTTCCCTCTAATCCAACTCACGAACGAAAACAAGGAAACAGCTGGGGCAGCTGAACTGAGCCACATGTAGCAAATACTATTTCTTTTCTTTTTTTTCCTAATACAAGAATTTTGTGTTATTAAGGCAGCACCAGAAAGGTAAATTGTAATCATCTGCTCACACAATACTGAATTAAAGACAGCGCATACTGGAGAACTGCAAGGACAGAATCCACCACAACCCACGCTTGGGATTTTGATGACTGATTTCATAGATCGCCATCACTTAAAAATGGCCAGGAAGATTAGGGATGTAGAAAATGATGAAAAGAAACAAGCACTAATCCAGCATAGATGATCCAGGATATCCCACCTTTCACTTTACACAACCCACATGGGGCAGGGGAAGCATAATATTTCTCCTCACTACCATTTTGACAATATCTTCACAAGCTAAAATTTTCACAGGAAAAAACTAAAAGGTATCACCTCAGTGTTGTAGGAAAGATTCAGATAGAACAAAAAGCATTAAATCACTCTCATCAACGCACATCAGCTATATAGCAATTATAATCCTCAACTGACTGAGACACAGAAATAAAGGGAGTCTGAGTGCTACTACATACAAAGTTAAGCAAAATGATGAAGTACATACTTGTTACCATGGCTTATAGTAGCTCAGATGACCCACCAAACTATAAAAACTAATGTTTTCTTCATATATGAGGAAAACCACCAGGAAGCTTCCAGGAACCTAACTCTAGGACACTGAAGGAATTAATTTTACAGAAGTATCTACAATAAAACAGAGAATAAGCCATTCAATCAGACCAATGCTTTACTTTCTAGCACATCTTATCATCTTTTCTAAACAGAACAGATGAAGTCAGTCCAAGCCACACCACAAAGGTACAATAACTTCATGTTAGAAGGACACAGGCAGATGTATTTCCTGAGGTGGACTTATTTCACCCATTTGTCCTAAAGCTACATCAAATCCAAATCCATCACTACAGCTACCAAATCTAAAGTAAGATTTCACATAAAAATGGATAGAATTGTGAATTCCAAGTGGTTTTGCCTTAAATAAAAGATAAGCAGAAAATGCCTAATATCTAATCTTTATCTCTCAGGTTTATTAAAAAATCCTGCAAAAATTCATAATCCACTGCCAGTCCCTCATGTATCTCTAATACTCATTATTTCCTCTTACAAAACCCCAGCTTGAATCCACATCATCTCAAGATACTTATTTTTGCTTTCCTTCCCATAGTAACTTCTGATCCTGCTATCTTCTTTGCAATGATTTAAACAACATACTTAAGAGACCTCTAGATAAGGACATGGAACTGAACAGTCCTCCAGAAACCTTGCTTGTCAGTGTCTGTTATTTTATATCATTATTTAGCCAAGTAATATCCTATTACTTTATCAAGTATTTTATTACTGTGTTAAGTATTATGTGACATAAGGCTAAGTTCTGTATATTTAAGGTTTAGTCTTCTATTATATTAGAACTTAACTTTCATAACATATTTTAATTAGTAATTCATTTACTTAGGTCATGAGAATTCAGCAGGAAGTCACCAAGCATTTCCATCTTGTTAAACAGAAGTTTTCTGGCTGATTTCATTCATCCCATCCCCAGCTGGACAGAAGGGGGAAGGGCACAAACAGCTACAGGGAACAAGTCTTCTACATGTGCGAGAACATCTTTTCACTGCAAGCAAAGCCTGGTTCCTGGTTTGACATCTGTCCCCAAACCTTTTCTGTATCACTAAATATACTTAACTTGTCTGTAGTTTCCATCTCATTTTACTGGAAAAATACTTAATACTTGAAAAAATGAAAGAATGAAGAGTGGTGTAAGGAAGGGCATCACCACCACCAGGCAGGTAAAGAAAAGCAATGAATCCCACTGGAGCTGGGGGGGTCTGAGCTTATGTTTATAAACACACTGTACTAACCCACCCTCTGGTACAGCACCCTGGCCCCAGAGGTCTGGAATTTCAATACATCTATGATTATCTTTGTTACTAGAAGTTTCCAGCTCCTGTCCCTTGAAAGATTAATAAATGATACTCACACAAGACTAACTGAAGCATAATCAAGATACACTTGCATTTGGAAAAACTCCTACATTAAAACCCTTAGAGCTTTAGCAGTGCACACACACCCCCACGCACACCCCAAAATATATATCTGGCACACTTATGCAGTTAAGTAGCTAATTGTTAAAAAAAAAAACCAACCTTGACTACACATTTTTATTTATTTATAATCAAGAGAAGTTCATTGAATAATCACATAAAAGCCATACTCCATTTATCTGAATGAATTCTACAGCAATTGACACCTCTCCTTTGTATGCAAAAAAAGTACACTGCAGTTACAAGTTAAGCACCGTATTTTGATTTTTAATTTGGTTTAATGAAACTCCCCATCACTGAGAAACATTATTTGGCATTATGGCAAAAAATCCAAAACACTGCTTTGCAAGTTAAAAATTATCTTTCCATCAGTTATTTCAGCAGCCAAAACTAGTCTCCACTTCCTGCAAAGATGAGATAGCCTTTGCAATTTTTCAGTTGCTTCTTCACATTATCATGCAGGTTACTATGGAACACCAAATACCATCATGGACAGATCACACACCTTCACCCGGCACCAGTAAAACTGTCTCTGCTTGAGCGATAAGCCATATCTGAAATCATTTTTAAAATATAAGAAGGAAAAGCTCCAAAAACTCCTGCAGTCTTAACGCAGCCTTCACAAAGAGAGATCACCATTCATTCTTCACTGGCATACCTGTGACCTCAGAAAATACTTAAGGAAAAAGTTATTTTTAAATATTATTTTTAGGAACCTAATTTTTGAACTGTCTTTGTGATACAGTCTTTACAGAACAAGTCACAAAATGTTTACGGAAATTAGCCTCTAAAAACACTCAGTGTTAAACATTAGTATTTTACAATAAGTCATCTATCACAAAGATATTTCATAAAAATACCATCTCTAAAAATAATCCATAAAAATATATTATGAAACATAGATATTTATAACAGTATTTATAATAAAAAGGATTATTTTATAGCAAAATATTACTCATAAAGACATTCTCTTTGAGTTGTGAATTTAATATCCTTAAGTTAGCCTGTCTGTGGAAAAATAAAATTGTGATGGATACATGCTTCCATATTGAAAACATTTTGACAGTTGAGATTACAGCTTTCTCTGCTCAATATTCCATTAAGTATTTGCTTACTAATCCCTTTTTGGAATGCTTATCTAAACCAACTTCCTATTCAAAATACGACAATAAAACCCTAACCACACCTAGGATCTGAGCACTGAAGAAAGACAATAAAGTGTAAGGTATGTATTCCAACTGCTGTTCTTTTGAAAAGGAAAATGAGGATTCAAAAATTAAATGGAATAGGCATAACTCATTCTCCCACATCAGAGGAGAACCACTGTCACAGTGTCCTGGTTTAGCCAGGATAGTGTTAAGTTTCCCCAGCAGTGGGGGGGAAGCTCTAGCCGGGTTATTCAGATACCATAGGGATGTCACATCCTGGCGCCAAAGCGGGACAAGGGGTTACCGCGTGTACTGTGGGATTTGCTCTATTCTCACTGCTGTATTGGTAGATATTTTGCTCTGTTCATTGCTATTACTGTTATTGTTATTATTGCTGTTTGCTGTTGCACTGTTATATTAAACCTCTCCTTATCTCAGCCTCGGGGGTTTGTATTTCACTCCCTGTGTGGGGGAGGGGCAGCGGCCGCGTGGTCTCAGACCCCGGCAGGGACTAAACCACCACACACAGGAGGTGTGAGATTCATAAGCAAGGTTCAGGATTTTGAAAGCATCATAGAAGTTAGTTGTCTAGATGCTGATACCCTTCCACTTATTTGAAAGAATCACGTATTACACAAGCATATAGGTAGGAACTGAGCACTAACTACCTGAGGGTAGTTTCCTTTGCAACTTCCTCCAAACATCAGCATATTAAACAAACATACTCAAACCTCTAAAATAAGGGAACAGACTCTTGGTCGCTCCCTGCTCCAGCCCAACCCAGCCCTGGCATGGCAAGGGATGGAGCCTCTCCCACAGGATGACCACCTCCATGCCAAGGCCAGCCTTGGGAGCCCCCCGGCCAGCCCCAGGAGCCCCCTGGCTAGCCCTGCTGCCTTCTGGCTTTGCTGACAGGCTAGCAGGCTACTTTCCAGGCAAAACTGTGTGCAAAAAAGTGAACTGATACAGACTCAAATAAAAAAAAAAAAAAAGCCTGCCCATCACGTCTTCCCCTTAGCCCAGTTGCATGGCTAAAAGCCATTTGTATTTTAGAACTGCAAAGCAACTATTTTGGTATACGAGACAAGGATCTGGACAGTAAGAAAATAATACATCTGAAACTTTGTTAGCATTTTCATAAAACAAAGTCCCAATTCTTTTAAAGATTACTGAAGGGAAATGAAAGGGGGAGAAAAATACTGCTTAGGAGGGGGAAAAAAGGGTTAGGAGTGAAACAAAGTTTCTGCCTGAAGCAAATGGGTAACTTAAGAAAACAAGTCGCTGTGTCCCACTTTTACTTCATTTTTAAGGAAAGAAGTTAGCACTGTCCTCTTAGAAGTAACAGCAGAGTTTGGGCTAGAAATACAGAAACCGCAATCGCTTGGAGATTTATGACTCAGCTAACAATGCCATTCAATTCAACAACACAGTAAAACCATTACAAAGTACGGTAATGTGCAGAATTACACAGTGGATTAGAGAAAAACAGTAACATTTTATCATGGTCATCTGTATTCGGGTCTCTGAAAGAAAGTTAGTAAATCTACAAAAATAACAATACATAATCAGTGAGTATTTCTGGTTTGGGTTTACTAAGGACAGGTGTCTTTTTGAAACTGAGCTTTAAAATTTGTTGCAAGGATTTAAGCACAAGTTTGAAACACTCTTAGTAATGTACGTAGCTTCCAATTAAAGCAACATAATACATATAGCTTACTTCTTTTGGTAGCTTTAAGGGCACATGTTACATTAACTAATAACGTAAATGTGATTTATTAAACACAAACTAGCTCCGAATTGACTAAGCACCTTTTCTTTTGAGCATTGTACAGAAGCTACCTAAATGGAGTTCCTTGCCCAGGATATAGTCAATGTGCAAGTGAGAAGTTACTACTGAGCAGCAATCAAAATAAATGATAAAATGATTAAACAGTTGTCACCCTCAGATATAAGACTGTACAATGAGAGAGGATCCTATTATTTCAGAAGATATATTACTTGGAAATACAGCAGTTCATGAAGTTACACAGCCATATATAAATTGTGAAAGCAGAAAATTTAATCAAAATCATAACTAAAAGAAGTAGATATTATGTTTCTTGCAGCAATAGTAAAATAGAGATGGCAGATAACTAGTTTTCTGGGACATAGATGAAGGTATGTATGATATAATCTATCATATCCAAATACAGCAACACTTTTTAAAGATACCTATTTTATTTTAGCAGGAGATAGTAAACAGGGAAAAACCTAAATCAGATTTGTAAAGCAATGTGTGTGTATGTATATCCACACGCTGTGTGTATTATGTCAGAATTAACCAGATTAGATTCTAAATATCTGTGCAGAACCTCATCTACTTGTTTCTTTAAAACGTCACGTTCCCCACCACCTATACAACTCCTAGTACTTCAATCTCTGAAAACAAACCAGTGAACACATTTTGCCCTGTCTGAAGAAACAGCCCAAACTTTGATGGCTCCTGTCTTTAATTGGAAAGAGATGATTACACCTGCAACAGAAGCCAGCAATGCTGAAGCAGCGTTCAACTGGATAATTCAGCACTGCACAGACACATGCTCAAGGTTAGGGAAAAAAAAAAAAAAAGCAGTATCTTGTAATCAGTTACAAAGAGTGGTGAGAATTTCTTTACCGGTATCCAGGCTGAAATGTCCTTTCCTAATCCGGACTTCAATTCTAATATTTCCTGTTCCCTCAGTTGGATTCATCTGTTCAAAACCTTACGCTTCTCAGCACAGCTGATGGGCACCATTCTGCATGACAACAGGGACCGTGTCCTCCCAGACTATGTTTACAATATATATTTCACCAATATTTAATATACATACCTTTGCTCTGGCATAAAGATGACAAGCAACCTAAATCTCAATCTAAATCCAAGCCCACAAAACACAATCTAATAGGAACTGTCCTTGCATTGAATGCCTTTATGGTTGCCATGGGTATTCTCCCACAAATAATTTTTTTTAATTAAAATGGGTCAGAGCTTTGGAGAGGGTCTAGCAAACAAGAAGGAAAAGAGCCATCTCTGGTTCTTCCTTTGTCCAGAAAAACAATATCCATCATCTCAATCCCTTGTAACAAGTTGCCATCTCCAACAGGCTCAAATGGAAACTCCAAGCCCCTCAGACGTACACCACCATGGCCAGCCTGCTTCAGAGCAGCACTCTGAGACCTGCACTAGACTTTTTCTGTAAGTAATTCTCATTTAGCTTTTCTACTACAAATGCACATGATATATGTTTACATAGTTTCTGGAATAAAAATACACAAATGAAGTTACATGTGTTTAAGTACAAAGTCATTTTTCAGGCATTTTCCTCCAGGGCATGTTTCTTCCACCCCAGCATGTTCCCTAACTCCCCAAAGTACCAAGAAAGAGGAACAGGAAACACAGGTACTGGAACATTTTTCTGTTACATGGTATTTGCACTGGTTTTGCTCACCTGAGCAGCATTTTGCGACAGGCCAGACCAATTTATCTGTAACCAAGAACCACAGCTGAGATCATGTGCAAAACCAACACCCGGACAAGGCGAAAGAGTAAAACAATTTTCAAACCTTTATATTATTATCTGATGATTGGGGAAAAAAATTGCTACTGAATCATGGTCTAGCTTTCAGGTAGTCTGGAAGAAGTTTCATGGTTTCCTTTCAACAGATTCCCATATCACAAATAACAAATGGAAACACATCTTCAGCAAAGTTGACCATATCCACCTGTAAGATCACAAAAACTGCAAAACACGAGTTCAGAGAGTACTTGGCTGCTTATTACTTGTCAGAGTACAAAGAGGCAGCCGGGGACCTATCAGTCTCCTGGCATTGTCTCAACACAGCAGACTAAAACCACAGCTACCTGCCACCGCCTCTTTAACAAAAAACTTCCACACTAACAACAGAATTGAGAAAAACACCACTACTGCCTCTCATTATGATTTCCTCCAACTCCCAGCACTTTCTGCAGGCAGGCTCTTCTTTTGCTTTGCCTGTTTCTGTGTCTTGCTCACTTTCTCTTCTATTTCCCATGTTCCTGCTACTGCAGCCTTCATGCTTCCCTATTTTCCATTATTTTAGTAATTTTATTTTTTCAAGCTGCATTTCAACAGATTCTATATTTTCAAGAGTATAATTTATCTAATAATGAGGATTGGCCCCAATTTCAGCCAACAGCATCCAGGAACCTGCACAGATATTCTGCTTTGGCTCTCAACAGCATGCCAGAAAACCAGAAGTTAAGTTTAAAGTGGCTTTCAGCTTGAAATCTTGTTAAACGTGCACATTATAATTTCCTCATCCACACACTGTGATTGTAGAGACCCAGCTTTCATCCTCTAAAACAGCTGTCATTCCCTTTCAGCCTTTTCTCAAATTTCAACCACAGTCTCTTTTCTCTACACTCATACAGTGTCTTACCCCATTCTTTTCCCCAGTATTCATTTCCTACCTTCTTTCCTTAGCAAATTATCCTTCAGTTCTTCTCACGTAGATCTGTCTCCTTTCTTTTGGGAGCTCTCCACATCTTTGAAGTTCCCTTTGCCATTCTCCCACCACCTTCCCTTCCTCCCACCTACAGCCTCTTCTTGCTTCTGCTCACCAAAGCCAAGAAGCAACACAGGCGTCATACCAGGAGCACTGACATACCACCACATGTACAGGTACCACCAGTGCAGCCCTCAGAAGCTGGTCCCGAGCATGAGGAGCTGGGCAGAGGACGCAGGTGGGTTCCATGGACCTGCACAGTCCTTCAGGGGTTGAAGGGGCTCCTGGAAGTGAGTGGGTCCAACTCCCGCTCACTGCCAGGTCAGGAGATCAACTAATGCCTCTCCTGGCTATGCAAGATGGGGCCTTATAGACCCAGCTAGACTAGGCACCCTGTATGCTTTAAATATTCAAATAAAAGCCACTTTTACCTAAGCAGATAACAGAGTCACTTCTCATTTTCATCGAAATGGTGATTTTTACTGTGTATTTTATGTTCATCTATATTTTGCCACACTTAACAGTAGTACTGTGGGTCGTGTGTCAGAGCACAGGATGACAAAGAGAGAAGAATACCTTCTTTTCAGCTTTTGACTGCAAAATACAGTGTAATGGACCCTCATGAATTCAATTCATGCTAATAAGACCAACACTGAATTATTAAATTATTGCGAACAAGTTCCAGAACAAATAGCGTAAAAAGATTCTTAACTACAAAGTGTACTTTGCTGATCTGTGTTGACAGCTGTAACACAACTATAATTATTTATTATACTCTGTAAATTACAACCTTTTCTAGAATATGAACCTTCATCATAATATCAATCATTGCACTTCTGTTGAGCAATGCTGAAACCTGTTTTTTAATTGTTTTTCCTGAATTCTTAAGTGAGAAAATTAACAGAGATGTTCTGGCATATATAACAAAAACACCTGCACAGTGAAAAAAGGGAGTATTTTGTACCAATTTTCTCGTAAGAGAAGAAATTTTCCTCATAAAAATACAAGACTCCTCATGATATGTATTTTCCATAAGATGGAATGGTTCGAGGGGGAGACGAGATATACTGGGATGCCAGGAAGATTGTTATTAGCCTGATAGCAAATAATTTATGCCTATTTATACCACGTGGCCTTCCAGTGGAATCTGCAGACTCAGATGGGAAGAGAGCACAGCACTGTACTTAGGAATAAGCAACATTTCACTAGTATTTCAAGGAATGTGTAATTAGCTTTTTTTATTTATTTGATCACTTCAGTATCACTCAGAAAAAAGGTACAATAACTTGAACTGTTTCTGTAGCTTTAGTATAACAAAAAATAAAACATAAGCCCACATCTGACTTGGACCAGGACAGCACAGTAGGAGGAAGGATACCAAGCCAGTGGCAAGCCACCAACCCAACCTGTTTTGAGTTGGAGAAAGGTCACCTTTTACCCTGTCATCCAGCCTGCTATGACCCAATGGAACAAGTAAAACTGAACCATGCATCTTAGGAAGGGTAACAGTCATATGCTTGTATTTATTTTGGGAGAAATGGCTAATTAAGGAATGGCATGCTGTACACTGAACCTGTTAAGAACTGCCATTATATTTCAAACAATGACAACTAAACTATTTGCACAATTAAAGATATACAAATCCCTCTTTAAGCATTTAAAAAGGCAGACAACGCCCATGAGCTTAGTGGGTTTCAGGCGTTTAAAAAGCCTGACAACGTGCATAAGTTTGGGGGTTTATGGCCTTTTAAAAAGCCAGAACTGACTGTGTTGGAAGGGACAGTTGAAACACAGAATTTCTTTTTTAGGTGATGTTAGAAAAGGCCTATGCAAGTCTTATACGATGTTCAAATGATATTGAAATCTACACTTCTTAATTATACTTCTGTAGTACCCTGTAGCCCAAACCACACCAACCCATTTTTATGGTGCATGTATATAAAACACAGCATTCTAGCATGGCAATCCAATACTACATCAAGTTACATAAAACCGTTAAAACTGTCTGTGGTGTTAGAACGCACATGCTGGACGGGAGGCCTTTCCAAAAGCAATACTCCACCTCGGATGGAAGGGGAGGGCTGAGCTAAGGCTCTTCTAGCAAAGTTCCATGGGCCCAGATTAGTGTAACAATGCCACCTTCTGCTTAAAAGCAAACATATAGGAAGTTTCCTCTTCCCTGGAAATGGCTGCATATTAAAAAAAACACCAAAGCAAACAAAGCCCTTGCCCACCCTTAAACTGTCAGAGAGAGAACTGGCAGGTGCCAGGCAGCAATGGGGAAATGGGCTGGAACTGGAAAAGGTTACTGGCTGCATGTATTTTCTCAAGGCAGAATCAGGTCTGCCTACATCATTCTGACAATTGTCTAACCTATCCTTGAAGGCCCTTAAGGAGGAAATGCCACCTGGAAATATAACAGACTATGTGTACTTCATCACTCAGCCTGCTCACAGAAATGCAGAGCAACATCAGACCTCTGCAGAACTTCCAGTTTTGCAAGTGAACTGGTGACAACTGGAGGGAAGTTTTCCAGCTGTACTCTGCTTTACTTTGTGTCACTTAATCCAGGTTTCCCTTCTATGTTCATTACATTATATCCAGAGCCATACCGGAAGTTAAGAGGATGGATTCTAAACCCCAATGTATTTTATACTGAAGCTCTTTCTGTAGTCCTCAACAGTGGAAATGAAGGACTGCTTACTGCTGTACGTTTTTCAGAAATACAAGGTTTTCTTCTCGCAAGCATCTAATTTTCTTCTGAAACACAGCGACAGACTGACTTGGTTTGATGTGCTTTGTTCTTGATCAGACTCTTTTCTTCCAGGAGCCTTCAAAGAGTGTAACTATTTTTCTCCAGTATTTTTCTCAAAGGAAGCCAAGCCAACTAGTCTACTTCCCCTTCAGCTTTCACTCTCCCTTAAAGGGATAAAAAAGAAAGAATAAAAAAAACAAAGAGCGAACAGGACAGGGAGAGACAGCAGCATGTTCTTTCCTCTGCCCATTTTCCTTGGCCCTTTCCAACCTTTAGGGACTTAGTGAAATGAGAAGTTCCAAAGAGCTGTATTATCCTGCAAAGCAAACCCTCCTCCTACATGAGCTGGCACCACACGTGTCACCATGAGAACCTCTGTCTCAAACTGTCAGCCACTTCATACAATTTGGCATTTGAAGTGACCTACAGGTGACCAGTTAAGGCTGGTCAGTACCCTCTGCAAGTATGGCTAGCAGTGAGCTGGAGAATATTTCTTATGTGGATGTTCCCACAGATATGCTGGATGGTTTTGCATCACCTATAAACTACATCCCCTGACTTGATTTTATGATCTACACTATCATCTACTTGTGTATCTTTCTGTCATACATCCTGAAATGAGCCATACTGAGGCATTTCTTATGTAGTGCATCTTTTGTCATATCCATTTTACCTCCTCTATTTCTGCATACAGAAGCAGTGCTTGTACCATTTCTCAAAGGTTTTTAATTTTATGCATTTTAAGAATCTTTAAAAAAAAAAAAAAAAGCCCGCGAGACTGCCAGAAGCAGTAATGACTTATTCACTTCCACAGACTTAATACCCACTGGAGTATTTGCAGGTTTTGGAAGAAGAGGTCCTATCCATCATTGTACTTATGTAAGGCATTTGTCATTGTGAAGGTCAGCAATTCTTTCTACATTATTGAAAAATACCACAGACAGTATGTAATCATAAGCTTTGTTATACAGCATTTTCTAATACCATAATATTCTATTGTCTGCTCCAAGATGAGTAAAAAAACCAATATCCCCATCTCTTACAGATACATTAAACATAAGCTTTTTAGTCAGCATATACAACTGCTCATCTTTGTGCTCTGAAGTCCACTGAAAGACTGTACCATTTGCAGTGCTTTTACTGCTTAACACTGGAGAAAGATGAATTGCTGTTGAGCACATTCCTGAAAAGACCCAGAACCAGCATCTTTCCTTCTTTTTGCAATGAAAATACACTAGTTGTAGTATTTCCATTTGCATGGTGATAAAAGCATTAAACTTTGAGCTTTAAATTCCTGCTTTGGGGGATTTCTCTGGGCTTAGTGCAACAAAAACTTAAGACTCCTTTTGCCCACTCTTTTCTTCTTTAATTTTCAGTAATCCCTGCTCCAGCTTTGGGCCATTCAAAACAGCAGTGTGTTTCTGAACAAAGGCCCACATATTTTTTCATTTCTCATAGCTAAAAAGTGATTCAAAGATATTCAACAGATTAGTGAATACGGACTAAACACAATTTAATGAATAATAGCTTGCGAGAAGAAAACCTTGTATTTCTGAAAAACGTACAGCAGTAAGCAGTCCTTCATTTCCACTGTTGAGAACTACAGAAGGAGCTTCAGTATAAAATACACTGGTGTTTACAATCCATATGTATTCAGGAAGTATCTACAATAAATATTTTAGAATTACCTAACATAACAAAAGATCCAACTACACTGAAGTATTTTCCACAGAAGTCAGTAGACAGGCACAAATTCTTATGCCTTCAGAATTTGTCCCCAAGAGGTTACATTCAGTCATCATTATTACCAGATGTTTCTTCTTCCCAGATTCTGGGATCAAAGAGTCCCCTCCCTGTGCATGTCCATGTATTAAGTGAATGTTCTTTCTGAAGCATCTCCCTCTCTGACTGGCTCTCACTCTGAAGTGAGATAACTGTCTAGCTTCTGAGATTTAAATTTGTAAGAAAAATACCACTACACCCAGAGAAACCTAGGACCCCCCAGAAGAGCATTCTCCAGTACTTTCAGAAAAAAATAAAAAAGCACCATCTCTGGGCAAATATACCAGCAATAAATATAATTAGAGATCCTAATTTCATGATAGGCATATATAAACAGAATATAACAGAATTTGTTTAAAAAAAGGTTAAAAAAAAAAGTAAATATGACAATACCTTTTTTCCTTCAAACACAGTTTATCACTCTCCTTTTCAGAAGAATTTCAGCCTACTCTCTATATAAAAAGTCACCACACTACAACAGATCAGTATTAATTAGGAAGACTGGCAATGCTCACATATAAAATAATGAATAATCCAACTTAAGGCAAGACAAAAACAGCAATTACCTGGATCTAAAACTGAAGTCTTCTGAGACTCCAGAAACTAAAACCAAATTCATGCAGCATTTGACTTCTCCCCTGTCACTCTCAGCAAAGTTACAAAAAGATTACAATAACGTTGTATGTAGTATCAGATACAGGAAAATAAATTTTTAAACAGGGAAGGAACTGACACCATTATATACTATTTCCAACACTTTTAACCTATTAAAACTCAGTCTCACCATTATTTCCGGTAAAATGAGAGATTATCTTCTAGTATTAATTTTCATTCAGTACACATTCAGTGACACTTCCGGACACAGTTTAATATGACGCTTTAAAACAGTGCTAATATATGTTAAAGAGATAATATAATAAGCCAGTGTGTCCACCTGCAATTACACTTGAGCAGTATCTTCAGTCTAAGGATATTCAAGAAAGAGTTTTAGACTGAGAATTTGTATTTAATGAAATAAGAGCATTATACCTTCTTTCTGGAACTGCAGTGGAAGATACGGAGTTCTGTCACAGAAGGGACTTCCTGCGTAGGGACCAACACTTTCCCAAGCCGAGTTGTTTTCTGCATAGCCTGTGATCGCTTGTGAAATCCCGTGCAAATCTGCACACAGCCCGTGAGGCCGTTGTTTTCAGAAGTTAAGAATATAGGGTTTCCGTGACAGATCCAACAAGGGCAAGATTTGAATTTTTTTTTAATCCTAACATTTACAATTAAAGTAGATGCACACTGACAGGCTCGCAACAAGAATATAAGTAATCACCATTTAAATCCCTTTGAGTTTTGAGAAGGTAACTACAGTTCTTGCTCTACTTTCTGAACTAAGCAATTCTTCATGCAATTTAATAGTATTAAAGAATAGGTCCATCCCATATTGCCAAGCAGGCAGGCTATTCAAGGAAGTTATAGCTTCAAAGCTGTATTTTTGTACAGATGTCGAGTCAACAGTACACTAGAGCCTTCTCACTTCTCTTTCCTGAAAGAAATAATGAGCTGCAAAAAAGCCAAAGCTCTGGACTGCTCTGCAGTAGCAACATAATAAAGAAACACCAAAGATTAAAACTCACATGAATCACCAGAAGAAACATACATGTTAATAAAGGGTCTTGTTATTAACAAAGGCACCAAATATCAGGAATTACACAAAGGTGAACACCACATATGTTAAAATATCAGAAAGTCATGCACAAACTGTAAAAATGTGGAGGAAAAATAGGACTTTACAACACAGTCATTTCATTAAAATCTTTTTTATATCAGCTGATCTGCCAGTGAAAACCAGCACGCTGCATGTCAGGGCATGGTGCAGCAGAGATACAAAGGCTATTCAAGCTTTCACAAATTAGGAACATTGCAGTAAGACCGGAACTATCAAAACCATGGCCAAGTAATGAAAACACACTGCACACCAAGGTTCTCCAACCTTTCTCAAAAAAAAACTCAAAAAAACCCCGCCAAACCCCCTCTTTAAAAAAATAACAGCTTACACTTCAAGGAAAAGGAAACCAAGAACCAGACACAATGATGTGACAACTGGTATACAACAAATATTTTTGTGGGATTTTTTTCATTTGAAAGTATTTTTTCTCAACACACTAGTAAGTGAGGCATATTTTTTAGGAATTTTTATAAATATATATATGTACTCTCAATTATTTATACAGGCAGATTATAGAAACACATTTTCTGTGTTAAAGTAGACTGACCTTGCGTGTTGCACAATACATACTCTGTTGAACTAGCGGGAGCACAGACAGCTCCCAATCAAGCAGTAGGCTAGCAGACTGCACTCTGCATCAATCAACATATTTTACACATCTGTCAGACATTGTTCTGAGGGCTCCTACTGTTTGAGGGTCAAGCTCCTTCCTACTACAGTCAGTACACCCAGGCAGCGCAGCAATGCCAGCCATGAAAAGTTTCCATCTGCTACTCCAACCATCCTATTATTTTACCTCCCAATAAACACTGAGGCAGAAATAATGACAGTTGTCAGGTGGACCTTATTGGTACATTTCATCTTTTTGAGATTTATTTTAATACAAGTAGAAGATATACTAAGCTATATACCTGGTTGAAGTAGTGTTCCATAGAAGGTCTAAAAAGCATGGGAAAACATTTAATTTCTAATATGCACTAATTCTTATACCTGAGCACAGAAAACAGTACCATTGTCAAGTGTGAATGTCAGAACACTTATTTCTTTAACTAAATCCAAAATAATTTTGAGGCCCAGTGGCATGTCTTGCAACTTTGTATTGTAGCAGGAAAGCACGTCACAAGGAGCTGGATCTGCTGTTGTGATGCTGCAGGGCACACGATGAAGCTGAGGGAGAAACAACAAAGGAGAATAGCTACCAGATGGCAACCATAAACCTAGGACACAGCCAGCTACCCCTCTAGCATATTTTACATACTGACAGTTACAGTCACTTATAACATTGCCAATACAACCTGTCCATCTACACTTGCCCATAAAATGAGTTGAGGTCAAATTTTTATCTCAAGTAAGTTATTTTTTGTGACGTAGCACTATTTTATTTTACTGGATAGTTTGACACAATTCATCTAATGTACCTGACATGAAAATCTTGAATTCAAGCAGAAAAAGAAATAATTACACAAGAAAAATCCTAAATTACAGCTTATTATAGTAAAATACTCAACCCTGAAAGAAAGAGTAACTTACATGCCAAGAAGTTACAACGCAGCATGAGAATCTTATACTAACAATCAACATCAAATCCGTAATGCAATCAAAGCTTATAAAAGCTGCATGCTCTTTCTGGGTAGATCACATCTTCCTTACAAGGTGCATTAGATACACATCAGAAAGATGAAAACACCTCTTTTTTAGCAAGTCTTTTAAAATGGGCTGTACCTGAAAAATTTTAAATTCTCCTAAAAACCTGTGAAGAACCTTTAGAAGCTTTTCAGCACCATTTAAGAACATAAAGTAGGTCTGTCCTATTTCCTTGAAGGAGCAGGACTGCAGAATTAGTATTTAAATGTGCAATTAGGCATTACAGGAAAAGGTATTTCAGGTAACAATATCCATCACAGATGAACCTAAGAAAGGTTTCAACACCAGAAGAATCCTTTGGAGGAGTTCATAAGATTTCATTCATTCCCCCATGTTGAGAGTGGTAACGGAATAAACAGACTTGTTGGATTTCATGTAATTAAAAAAAATATGCAGAGTATAGAGTAACTCAGATTCTCAGTCAGTCTAATCCATTATCACTATTTACTTTATTCAAACTGTGAAAACTTACATGAAATAAGGATCTGGCCTAGGACTTATTTCTAGTCTTTTAGGAACCCAATCTGAAGCAGAAGTACTTAACTGCTTTAAGACAAATTGAAATTACTTATGTTTTCTGCACAGAAGAAATATTTAAAATAAAAAATCATTTACAATCTATGAGCAAAAGCATATACATTCTACTTTTTTGCCCTGCAAGAAAGTATAGTAAAAAACAGTGATTTATCCAGTTCTGAAGTGCAAAGAGTTACGTGGAAAGCCTCTGCAGTTCTCTTATGACACCCACTCTTACAAAGCCGGGAGTGAGGTTGAAGAAGTATACTCAGGTACAGCACCAAAACCACCCAGTACACTCCAGCACTGCTAAGAAGCACTAATGATCTGTGAATGCACTCTTAAGTACTGGCATGCAAGTAAGACATCCTGAACAATCTTCTCTGCATCCAAATTTGTCACATTTATTACAGCCTGAAAAAAATCTTTAGAAACTAGGCCAGGTTTTCACTCAGCTAAACTTGGCCACAAACACATACACAATCTGTCAGGGATCAGCAGCAGCATCACAAAGAAGCACAGTCTCTTTTGTGTAAAGCTGGGTAGTCATGAAGCCTGCAAAAAGAACAAGGTATCGGGGTTTAAAAATAGCCAAAACAAGAAGCTGTCCAACAATCAAAGCTACTTGAGTATAATTACCCCAACAGACTGATGCCAAATTTGAGAGCACAGATAAGAGAAGGAAAATACTTTTCTTCAGCCTGCACTGTAACAGATAGCTGGAATAACATAACCAGAAGTATAGGAATCTGTGAGATACAGAAGGGATACAGGCTATAAACTATTATCTGCAAAAGAAAATCATGCTGTTTTAGATGCAAGATTTCAATGGAATTGGAGACCCATTCTTCCTTTCTTTCCTTATTCTATTCCCTCTTTCACATGGCCATCATACTGGCCAACTTGCTTAACCTCTTGAATCTGAGTGCTCCAGGTAGAAGACATAATTTGCTCTCATCCCCAGGAAGATTTTACACTGCGCTAGGTTTACGATACTCTCTAAACATATAGTGCCAAAGTTTCACAGTTAAAACTCCTTATAACAGAGTATTTGTTTTACCATAAGTATATTTAGACACAGAAGTGACATAAAAACCTCATGACAGCATATGACAGGCTGGATTATCTGACATCCTAAAATATTTGTGGATGGAGGGGAGGGAGATAAGAATCACCATCCCAGATGCCACACGAAACCTTCCATCTCAAAACATCCATTCTAGGTGTTGCGGTTCACCTGCTAGCACCCTGTCATAGAGCATCTGTAAACTCATCATTTCAACAACATCTCTGACAACAAACGCGCCAAAATTTTTCAAGCAACGTTTCCAGTTATCTAAAGGAAAGAGACGGAAAAACACTTTGCTGCAATCAGTGTTTATGCCATTTCCCTGGCATCGTCTAATCTTCTGAATTTTAGAACATAGCAAGTAGCATCATTTCTTTTTCCTGACTCTGAGTCTTCAAAAGTGCCATCAGATAACGACTCATGAGACATCTACAATCCATTTCTCCAGCACTGTTTGCTGATGTCCCTTGTGTTTTAAAAATGCATTAGCAAGAAAATGTTTATTCCCACCCTAAATTCAACTGACCTTTCAGATGACTAGGTTTCTCTAGAACATAAGCTTCATCATGCCTCTTCTTTGCTGTCAGTTACCCATCAGAATTCAAAGCTCTCTTACTTCTAAAAAGGTCCCTTAGGAAGATCAAAAGCCAAGCCTCTCTGTAGCAAAGATAATTCAGAACTACAATCTCATTTTGACTCTGAAGACATATTCACACTTTACCAAACGTTTTTCTTCTCCAGCTCAGAATAGCAGACAAACTGGCTTCAGACTACCTAGTCTTTACTGCTGCTACTGTGAGCTTACTGAAAATGGTGCCCATTGGCCTGACAAGGTTCATTTAAGGTGACTGAAGTTATCTTGTTAAAAAAAAAACAAACAAACAAACCAACCCACACAGCACACTAAAAAAACTGTTGAGATTTTAGAGACAAAGTGCAACTGAAAATCTATCCCACAACAGAGTTGTTTACAAGATCTTGTTAACTTGCCTCTAATGCTGAAAGTGTGGTATCAAATCGGCACATTCAGCTTTTACAAATGTCCTGTTTGCTCAGAAGTGCGGCATCTGTCCCCTCCACGCTCCTCACCAGCTCAGTGACACCACTGTTACAGAAAAACTGAAAACAGGCAAGTGAATAGAACCCACACAAAATTAGAGCCAAACAAAGACTCATTTCCACGAACTTTTCTACCCAGAAGAAAAAACAATGAAGTACAATAGGAAAAGCAAAAGTCGGTTTCATGCCTGAAATTCAACGAAACTACTGAGTACAACAAATACACAACCTTGAAATAAAACTAATGACAATGTGTCTATTCATAAGCTTATAATTAAGATTATTCTTAAGTGCTTTGTCAAATCAGTTCCTTCATGAATATACAATTAAAATTCCAGGAAAAATGTGTACCATCATAACAACTTATGTTGCTAGAAAAATATAAAGTTAAAGATTCACTCATATTAAAGAGAGAGCTCCCAAACTTTTCTGGTTATATTCTGGCCTATTTTATTAAACCTGAAGTTAAAAAAAGTCTTAACAGAAAAAGGCTTTGGTTTCTGCCAAATTTGTTCCAGCAGTTTAGTATTTCAGCTTTCCCTGTTGTGTGTGCACTGCTGACAGCTTAAGAAAGTCTTTTAGCAGACATTAAGTATTAAGCAATTAGAAATGTTTATCTTGTTCTTTTCACACAAAAAGGCAAATGCAGGTTAAAAGGGTAGAAACACACACATACACAAAATTAGACACAGAACGCAGATGGTCAATCTGTAAAAATGCATCAAGCCAGCACACACCCCCCCACACACATTGTAGCTGATCAGAATCTCCAAAAAGTAAGAGGCATTATTAATTTATTTGTTCAGTATTTCTAACACTAACTTACAGTTTCATCACTTGGACGATTCCTCCTCCTTCTCTAATATACGACAAATAACTGCATTTATCACCTTAAATACACACTCTAACAAAGTCTGTTCAACACTTGTTTAGGTTTCAAACTGTTCTGCTCATGCAAATGGCTGTTCCTAAAGATAAAATCCAAAACAGTTTAATCTGAACCGCTTCAGCTGGTGAGACCAATTCAGTTCATGTCACCTGCAGACTTCAGTCCTGCAACTTTTCCAGATACATGAACTCAACTGTTCAAGAAAGTAAAAAGAGATTTCAGCTATGCAATGTTTAGTAACGCCACAGAATTTAGGACCTCTAATTTGCTACAGTGTACTTCACCTGCTCTGTATTTCAGTAAACAGGATGCTTTGGACTGTTGTGGTCTGCCTGCTAAACCTTTCAATTTTGACAGATAGCAATTGGTAAACAACTCCAAGGTACCAAACACCCCCGAGTGCCCTGATGATTTATGGTGGCTTAAAATATATATATATATATATATATTCCCTCTCTCCAAAAACATTATGTCCTGCTTTTCAAAAAGAAAAAAAACTCACACAAATAACAAACTGGCTGCGTATAAAAGGCTATATCCAAAGTGCTGCAAAAGCAGAAAACAAACGAACACAGATAGAAGCATTATCTTCTTCCAATTTTGTACTATTATAGTCATTTTAAGTGCTGCTTGTTACAAGAGTGAGCTTGAAATTTGGAGGCAGATGCATACTAATTGTCAGTCAACGCTCTCTGTTTAATTCTATATTATTGGGTTCATCATTTCTCTTCTTTCCTTTTTAAGTGAGGTTGAACTTTTACAATTACACCTTTTATTAGTGAGATATTTGAACTTCCCTAAGCACTAATACTGCTGCAGTGTTTAGGCACAGCCCTACATGCACACATAGAAATATACAGTAAAAAGCAAAATGAGACTGCATTTCAAATAAAGCTATTTTTCACTATTCCTTGCAAGTAAACTACAACATGCAACTTACTTGTAGTAGATGGTAGTGTCCTGCATTTGCATTGAGGTAAAATTATCATTAATAGATGATGGCAGTCAGCATGCTGGAAACCCAGAGCACAAATGGAGAATCAAAGAACATAGGCATTAGTGTACATTGCATGAACCTGTACTATTTCTCGTGAGATGGAGAAAATAGTTTCAAATTAAGGGAAAAGCGCAGGTTAAGTTGCCAAACCCGTAAGATTAATGATTTTAAGGGTGGTTCTTTCAGTTTTACATACCCTGTCTGTATACCAACTAGATACAGAAAAATAAGACACAGAGTGGGAATGTTAGTCCAAATGTTTAATAGAGTCAAAAGAAAATTAAGTGGAATGCTTTCATCACTAAACGGCAACAAATCCCAGGTAAACAACAATTTCAATCATCTAAAATGTTCACACACAAACACAGATCTCCCACACTGACTTAAGTAAGAGAAGAAAGAGAGAGATCATATGAAAGCTGAAATGGATCATAGCTGGCCAGAAAGGAGTGCTCCACACATTAGAAAGTTTTAAAAAAGCATGTAGAATGGAATTGTATTATTCTAATAAATTATAATATTAAATATATTACTAACTATATATATTAAAAAATAATGTTTGTGATAAAAATTGTGTGACAATCTATCCTGACAGTCAGGTTACCCAATAAATGCCCAGCATTCCCAAAGGGAACTTTACACTGAAATCTATGGAAGTTTCAACCACATGGATTTTAAGTTTGAAGGAAAATAAAAAAGTTATCAATTCTGTTCTATCCTCATTTCCAAAAGATCTGATAAATGTTTATTTGAAGATAAGCTATCTATTATAATTCATATGCAAGTTACACTGCCTGTCCTTTTTATTATTCTTTTGATCACTCATAAGAAAAGACAGATAAACAGCAGAGTAACTGCTGAAAGAGCAATCCTTCCAGGAGAGAGGACAGTAGTATAATCACAACAGGAGGAGGACACTATCTACCTGCAAGTAGCTTCTCCCTCCATTCAACTGAATGGGGAATATTTCACATATCACCACCAGAAAGTGGAACACAGGAAAGACCCCCCTCACTTTGTCTCCTCTCTTTACTGAGCAACTGTTTATTGAACTCCCACAACCTCTACCCTTGAGGTGTTTCTAGCTCTATGGTGTAGGCAGCCTGGACAATACAATTAGTCAATGCAGTGGGCACTGTAAAGAGAAAATCCAAAATGGACTTGGACAGTATTTTGCTGTTGAGAGCTAAAGCCCTTTTTTTCCCCTCCCTAAAAAAAACCCAAAAAACCCAAATCAAAACCAAAATCAAACAAACCACCTCAGACAAGAGTAAGCTTATTGTTGAAACGGATTTCAGAAGTGTGTTAAGAACTTTCTAAGCTCAAAGAGAGATTTTTTTTTTCCTACTCTGGATCCCTCATGCAAAGCAGGTCACCCAGTAACTTTAAAAGAAAGACGAGGATATGTGGCCTGCACAGGAAAATACATATTAGACCTTAATACTTACTATTGAAATCAAGGGACAATTTCACTTTATGACTAGAAAACCAGACAGAACTTCAGAACAATGAAGTGAGCCTCGTCTAAGCAAATTCACATCTTCATCCAAAAAGAAAGCTACTTCAGTAGGGACAACGGGCTCTCTGCATCTGCCAGAGATACTCAGTGCTTCCCATCATTATGTCCTCCTGCAAATGCTTAGCTCTGGCAATGTCACACAGCTGAGAATAGCATTTACTATAAAAAAACAGTCCTTCCCTCAGTCTGAGTTTTCCAGAGACCTCGATCTAAAATAAATCATTTTCAGAAACCAAAGCTGGAGCGAGCATATTTTTCTTGTATAAATTATTGACAGGTTAGATTTTTCAAAACGCTCTGCCTTCCGACCAGAAGACAGAACACTTTAACCCCTCAAGATCTTTACTAGCCCTTTTCCGCATGAGCTAAATACAGTTTTAATTAGTTATAAAACAATGCTAAAAGTTGCCAAGAAACTCCCACTTCATTCATGAAGATCAACAAAATAAATGTCTGTGCTAGAAGTGTCTTCTAAACTTTCCCTTGCTCTTTGTGCTTTATTCTGTTTAGGAAATATCCATTCCAGAAACATTTCTCTTTGAGCGTTTGTTGTTTGAGGAATGCTGGTACCGTTATCTCCTAAAGGGAGAAGGCAGATGAATAGAGATACTCAGCTACTAATGCTTGTTACAGACCTGTTTTTTGTAGTCTGCCTTCCCCAAACCAATTTATTCATTTCAATCACTGCATATTAGAAGAGGGCTCAGATTAGTTCCAGGTAATCTGAGTGAACAATACCAAAGCAGAAATCAAAGTAGATCATAGACCTGCCAACAAGAGGACTAACTGCCTGCTCCAATCTGAGCAAATGCCTCTATGAAATAAAGTATAAACAATTTTGTGAGAGAATCTGTAAGGGATTCAGCAAATGTGTATGCAAACTCTGGTATTGCCCTGATTCCACTTCTGTAGGAGCAAGCTCCATATCCACTCACACTCTCACCAGACAGCAGAAACAAGTTCCCCATTGCCAGGTCCCACACATCCCAGTCTCCTTGTCCAAGCAGCCCTGCTCCTTCCAGCTTGCTCCTTCTATCAGAAGAGCTGCATTTGTCATCTCCTCTCTTACCTTCCCTTTTAAATCACTTCCAACCAGTACATCAATACTTTATTTCTGTTGATTTTCATTTTTCCAAATCAGGATCTTTCCTTAGTCCTCCATCCTGTTATCCCGTGTCTTGTGCCACCTACTTTCCCACACCTGCTCCACTCCACTGCATGCAAGCTATCCACCTCCACAATCTCTGTCCTGCCATATGGTTGTCTGGGTTCTGCCACAGCAAGTCACCGAGGTGGGGCTGAGGCTTGAAACCAGGACCTGTCAGGACAGGTATAGCTGTACCCTTCAAGTAACTGAAGACCCCAGTTTCCCTGCTGCTTCATAATCCCATGTAGCAGACAACTGGCCAGCGAGAGCTGCTGACTGCACAGAAGGCAGGCGAGTTTGAAAGGCGAGCACACCTGCACCATATGAAGACGACCAAGGAACCCCTCCTGTAGACCCCTGATCTCAAAGAGGCCTCACTGGAGGGCAGATGCCTGAAGTCCCTGTCTGTTGCTATGCAATAGGTCCAGTTTCCCTGATAATAATTCCTTCCCTGTCCACACTCCAGCAGAAGTTCTTCTTGGTAACAAGATGCATCTTCGAAACACTGAACTGCTGAAGTCTTTTATTATATTGGCCATACTGAGTTGGATGTTCACAGGAAAGGCAAAATACACATCCATTATGCCATAGCTTTTTTTATACATTTGAAAACTTATATTCCTCCTTGGTCTTCTCCTTTATAGGCTTAACAATACTAATCCCCTATTATGATCTCCAATTTAATGCAATGTTTCTCAGATCCTAGCTTGTTTTTCTTGTTTCCTTCTCAATTAAAATTGGTCCACATCTTTTCTATGTCTTACCAAAGCTGAATAGAACAAAATAATTACTTTTCATGTCTTACATAAAGCCCTGCTTAAACTTAGGGTGATGTTTACACTTTGTACATGACATCCTCACAGAGTACCCTATTTCCATATGTTTTTTTTTCCTTGGCCAACCATATTGAACACAGACCTTCACAGAACCCCGAGGTCCCCTCCCACTGCCTCCTCCTGATGTGTACTAATCAGCTCCAAAAAAAGTGACACATGGAGCTAATACTACAGAACTTGAAAGCTCTTGGTGTATCATAAAGCTGATGCCACAGGAAAGTCACATCTGGTCCCAGATACAGCAAGTACAGAGTACTAACAGAAACATTCCACTTTATTTGGGGTCTTTGACAATAACTTTATATTTTTTATGCATTCACAAAGACCTATTCTCCCTATATCAAACAACTCTGTTTGTTCCAAAAGTTCATAAATCATTTACCTTAAGACACAGTTAATATGCAAAGACCTTATTATCACCACAGCAGGCAATTTTTCCCCAACAGTTCAGAGAGACTGAATTTGGTAGGAGAAAAAGAAAGAGAGTCATGAAAATATGATATGGCCAATGGGGTGTCTGGTTGAAGAGCACTCCCGCACCATGCACAAGAAGTCTTTGGGGACTTCATTATGTTTTTTATCCTGACCTCTTCAGTCTTCTTCCTTATTCCCATTGTCACAATAAAAATGACAAAGCTCCTAATAATAAATGTGATACATAACTCATATTCACAGCCATGACATCACAGTCAATCTGGGTAGATTAATGAAGTGAATAACTCCTTTTAAACAGCAGAAATCAATATTTAAATACAACAAAATGAATTATAGCTCAGTATATTACCTGCAGTGTCAATCATACCATTCAGTTCTTCAAAACAGACTTTATTTTAAGCTGCAACAGTCACCAGCATCATTGCCTCACACTTATGCTTGCCTCTGCTTAAAAGATTCTTCAGAAGGCAAGTCTGGAAGAATACATTTGTATTTTTTATTTTAATTAAAATTTTTTCTGGATCAGAAAATCTGGGCTTCAAACCTATTATCAAGTCCAAAAGAATCATGAATAAATCTAACCAGATTTATCATAGCTTCAAGTTATGCCAAGATGGTTGTAGATAATCTGAATGAGCAGGATTTTAAAAAAAACCTATCAGTTTATCAGTCATTCCTCTGGTTATATCAGTATCACAATACCTATATTTTTAGGACTTCAGATGCAAGGACACTTTCTACTGCTCTTTGGTCTTGCTGGATTCACACTGCTTGGCTAAAAATTCAGGTTTTGCTAAATACATCATAACTGTAACAACTGACACCTTAGTAGTTAAAAGTCTAACAATATAGGAGAACATTTATTTGCCTCTTCTCAAATTGCCTACTTGCTACTTGCTGTGAAAGTGCTCTCCACAAAGTTAGACAATGTGGCTGAGCAGAAAACCTGTGGGCTGTTTTCTCTCTTGCCCAACAGCTTGCAATGTGACCTGCAGCAAACCACCTCCCATTTGAGTCTCTGTGGAACAGAGGTAACATGCTTGCTGCCTTCATGTGCTATATACCGCCAAGCTACAGTCATGATGCACACTGCTCAAAGGTGACACATTCAATATAAAACTCACACTTATCTCAGCAAGACAGAATTCTGCCCTCTGAGGATTCAAAAACATATTTACTCATTACTGAAATTGCCAAAAGACACATTCAATACCTGTTGATAAAGAGACTGAAAATGGACTTTTAATATGGCAAAATGACACAGGAATGGCAACTGAATTCAGCCATTCTGTACATTCAGTACATTTTCCCTTAACATCATTAATGCAAAATTAAATGAAAGCCAAAAGATCAGGACATCAAAACTGAAACATTAACCTAAAGAATGTTCAATAGGCGTTTTCTATTCTACTCACTTCCTTGTAACTAGGTAACAAATGATACTGCTTACATTAAGAAAAGCTGAATTTTCTACATGGCTATGAGATGGGATCCCTTGTCTCCACAAAACACATAGCAGACTCCTTCAAGCTTTCTGAAGAAGACATCCATGTACTTCAGATCACTGATCCACAAGGAGGTAAGAGGCAGCAGATGCCCTCAAGACACGAAGGCAAGAAATGCCTCACTGAGAAAAGTCAGACCCCGACTCTAGCTGGAGAGCAGACAATGCACTAACCAGAGCATCACCCCAAAGGCCTTCATTTCTGAAACTTAATCCCACCCTGGGACCTTAAATCTTTCTTGTGGCTAAAACCCAAGAAGTAGTAAGATCAGTCCACCTCTCGGTAACCATCTTTTTAGATTCTAACTGCACAGCTCGATCATCTGCCTCACTGCAAACTCTACATGCTCCTGAATGAAAAAACCCAAAACCTCCAACTGTGCCACTCTGAAATCCATTTCACACTCTTTGAAATGCAATTCATACTTTAAGTCAACAGAGGAAGGCAAAAGGCAGAGGCTACTGCAAGAAACATTAAAGATATTCACAGGACTCATGAAGAAGAAACTATTTCATTACATAAAAGCCTATACTGAGGGACTGCATAATGCATAAGTAAAACTGGAATTGGGTATTTTTTAGTATAAATTTTCTGAAGAAGATTCATGTTTGGAAAGTGACATCAATGCCTACAGTCTAATTATGAAGGATCAGCGTGCAAGAGAGACAGAGAACTTTGTCAAAATATCACTGTCTTTTCCCCAGTAATTAACAACTCGAAAACGAATTATCTGCACTGCTTACAGAGTAAGAGTTCAATGCATCTTATGTTTATTGCAAACAACAAAAGCTACACTAAACAACAGGGCAGTTTAATCATTAATCTTCTTAAAAGTTACCACACCTTTGGCTATTGAAAATGGGAGGACTTAAGGAGAGTGACTTGTCTTCTGATACCCCTGAGGCCATTTTTAAAGAGAAAAAAAAGTTTCATCAACTAAAGCATTTTAAAAAAAAAAAAAAAAACCAACCTAAGGCAAAAGATATTAAAAGGGGTTTGTACTAGAATTCAAGTTGAGGAAAAAAAAGTTTTCTTCTCCTTTAAAAAGGACCGATTTTGCTAAACTTAAAATAATTATGTGCTCAGTCAAGCATGACATCTATAAACAGATTCCTCATCAACATGCCCTTCTGTTACATATAAAAGTTTAAGTTCAAAAGTATTTAGGAGGCCAAAAGAGAAACCTACTGCTATCGAGGCTAAAAATATCGGGGGGAAGGGAGTGTTTTTTACAAAAAACAACACTAGTATGCTGATTCCCTAGTAAGTGATGGAGCTACAAAAATAACACATAAAATACAAACCTAAAAGTAGCTCTTTTCTACATCTAGGTGCCTTTTTTTTTTTTTTTTTTTACTTTGAAAACACAGCATTAATATATTGAAAATAGTAGATAAAGCAACCAGCACCAAAGAGTTTTTAAAAAGCTATCCAAGAAGAATACAGTTAATACAGTATGGATTTAAGAAAAAAATTTATGTCAAACCAATTCCAAATAATGTTCTGCAAGATTAGAGATCTGATTGATAATAGTTCTCCAGTGGTGATTACCAACATGCCACTTTTGATTGACTTTATTTCTAGCAATATCCTACAATCTCCAGTGTTTTCATTAAATTACTTGAAAAAAAATGATTACTTAGCCATCTGATGATGCAAAACAAGGTAATAAATAATTAAGCTAAAAAAATCAGGGGTATGGATCACTGAAGACAGTAATTTGACTTCAGTAATCAACAAAGCTCAAGTAAAGAGCCACAGATTTGCCAAAAATTTAAGAAATTAAAACTAAGAAGGCTGAAAAACCTCTAAACAAGATTTAGGGATTGAAAGAGCTAAAAAACTAAGGAAACTTCCCATGAAAACCTTCAGAGAAAATAATAAAATTAATCTTGAATCTATACACTGGAATACTAAAGAGACTGTATGACCTCTGTTGCTGTGGCAGCTCCTCCAAGACAGCATCAGAGAATAATATCCAATTTGGGTGCCCACATATTGAAGAGGGTTCAGAAAAGAGCCACAAGAATGACTGAAGGGACTGAAAAGCATGTTTTACAATGAGCACACCAAAACATATAACCTCATTAGCTTGTCAGAAAGAAGGCTAAAATGCAAGTTAATACAAATTGAGAATAAAAGCTCTCTAAATCAAGAGTTGTAGCCATGTAGCCATGCCGTCTCACAACTAGAAAAGGTCACCATATAGTCAAAAAAAGATGTGAAACTCCCTACCCTTTAGAAGTACTCAGAAGAGGAAAAAACAAAGGCCAAAAGGCAGCATTGCTTTTCAAGAAAAACAGTTAGAACATGAAATAGCAAAAGGAATGGAAAGGGCACTAATATGGATTTCTCTCTCCTCTGCCTATCCTGTGCTATAGCTGACCAAGAGAGCTAAGGTGACAGCTCGATCAAACAGAAGAAAAGCTTTGTTAACATGAAGGTGCCTTAGTTAATCCACTGGATTTATCAGAAGAAAAACCAAAGCTGTCAGCAATCCCACAGTATAAATAAAGATGATATGCAAATATACTGATGACAGCAACATTTCAAACAGTATTTACACAACTGGTTGCATATTTAGGCCTTTTTTTTTTAAAGAAGTCAGCTAAAAAGATGAATGTACAGAAACCAATGGCAATACACTTGTTTTCCTGAAGGCATTAGGCCAGCTGTGATTCTCTACACAACCCTTTGAGATGCATATTTAAATGAATATTTATATTTTTTTCTCTGAAAAATTATATTTAGCAAAAAACCCAAAAACCAACAGATGTTATTGCTTTTCCAGATGTAGGTTTCTGTCCCAAATCATCACCAAGCACTGAAGGTGCCCCAGTTCATTCTGCTCCTTGCCAGGCAGGCAGCAACAAACCACAGACCGCAAGTTGAACCAGGTGGTGGCACCCACGTCAGTCCGTATAGATTTTTTAATACTTTTCTACTGGGACACTGTTACCTCAAAATCTTTATGCACATGAAGTGTGTGTTCACAGAGGCAAGCTTTTTACTTCAATTGTACAGACATCAACCTTTATTTTGTGAGACTGCTTTGTAACATGATCTCAGGGGGGATCTTAAAATTTACCACATCAACTCCCTTCTAGCTCTACACAGCAGGAGCTACAGGAGTTGCATACACTCTTCCGCTATCGCTACAGACTGCCTGCTATTGCCAACATCTACAAGTAAGCCACAGCATTATTCCTAATAGCCACCCTAAAGGGAAAAGTAAATAATTACAAGGGTGTGGTCAAGCAATGGAATGGTTTGACCAAAGACCTAGATTGGAGCAGAACCCAGAGCATCTCAAATTCAGTACTGACCTTGCTTTGAGAAAGAGGTTGAACTAGAGTTCTCCTGAGTTCCCTCTCCACCCTGAATGACTCTATGTTCATTTCAGTCAACATCAGTCTGGACTCTGCTGACTCTCCTTCCATGATAATATAATATTTGCTATATAAACTGAGTGCAGCAGAAAGCCCAGGTACTTTGGCAAGTTTCTCTTCCTCAGATGATAACTTCTGCAGTTCATGCTAAAAGCACGCTGTCACTTCGTATGACGTATTTATCCTCTTTTAGAACTTTTGCTAGAGAGCAGTTTCACAGAGCACGTTGCCAAAGTGACAAGCATCAACTATACTTTTCTATTTCTGGACAGAATTGCCACCCAGCCTCATGCCCCCCAGACTGCCAAGCAGCTGCTCTGCTGCTCACATGGCAGAAAGCCTGAACCAGCAGGCAATTGTAATCATTTTCTTGAGGACCATGCTGTTTTATCAGGTTGCCTCTCATTTCTCCTCCCCTTGCACATTCCCCTCATTCCCCCACTTTTTATACAGATCTGGTTCTTTTCATCTTTTATGCCACTGGCTCATCAGAAAATCACAGACTGAAAATAATACTGCTCCTGTTTTCCTTTCACAAGTGCCCAACACTCAAATCCCAACATTGGATAACTGCCATCTTTCAGATTGTTAAAGGGTTTATTATAAACAAAAGTTTTAAAAACCACAAGCAACAACAAAAACTACAGCCCCAGCTACATGATACGATTTCAGTCTTAAAAACCACAGACAAAAAACAGATCCAGGAACTGTTTGGTTAGTCCAAAGGCTAGTAAAAAAAATGAGCTTAGACAGAATTGCCCCCCAATTAATTCAACTAATTTTATATCTTGCCTTTTTGAGGGAGAAGTCATTTTTCTGCAAACCACTGAAAGGACCTTGTATGTGTGTCAAATTACAAATCCAGACTTATCCTTGTCCTATACCCATTCCTATTTTATGACTGTACCTGCACCTGTATTTCTCTTGACATCGCTGAAGGTAACGACTGACTGTTTATGCAAGGTAACCTGTGCTCCTTCAGGAACATTTAAGTATGAACAAAGGGGCTGGGATTCGCTTTGCCTAACCTAACTGCCTGCACTCCATTTTAGAATAAAGGAAGAGACAGAAATGGGCACTGGACATAGAAAAAGCAACAAATCATCCCTTGCTAATACCTCACTCAACCAATTACTACACAAAACTAGCCAAACTACCTCAGACTAGACGCTAAATTTCTTGCCTGTTCCCAGTCTGTTTCCAGAATGCTTGAGCTCCAGGTAAGCATGTGCTTCGGCATGAGGAGAGTCTGAGTAGGTGGGCACAAGTGAGAAAAGTCTTCTTGACTCTGTATACTGTGAGACTCCGTGTCTGTGGATGGGCACAGAGACCAAGAAACATAGGAAGCAGGAGTGCTGGAGCCCACCCAAAGCCAAGGAAATGCAGCAGCCTTGATCTGGTCATGAGGCTCAGGCACCCCAGTCTGTGAAGCACTCACAGGGAAGTGCTGCTCAGCCAGTCCTGCACATGTGTGTTGCAGCATTATTAGCAACTGACAATTCTGCTAGTGTAGTCTATGCTTCAGAGTTTATTCATCTCATAATTAAGTTCTCATAAGTACCCTTGAGTTAATTTGGAAGAGCACATGCGCATGATGAGAGAGGGAGAGTAAGAAAATTATTTAGAAGAGTATATACAGGAGTACCATTAAAAAGACAAAGCATTCCACAATCACAATAGTAGTAATCTTACAATAATATCAGGTATTTTCTTAAAATTTAACTCATCAGGGCAGAACTTCAGCATCCACCAAAATACTGTGCAGTAATAATCCACTATAATCTATGTGTTTTATAGCATCTAAAGGGAACCTGCCACAACAGGGACCATGTAGAACAAAATTCAACGTGAATGTAAAACTACTTTTCATACTCAAGCAGGGGCAAATCTGTCAAATGAAGCTCAATAAAAACGACAGTAAGACTGAATTAATACAAAGTTCCTCATCATTTCAAAGAACAGAATCACTCACATATTTATTCTCTGGTTTTGGTTCCACACACCTCACCTTCTCAAGGAAGCAGCCTGTTATCGCCAATAGAACATCAAGCTTTGCAAACTTGGTATCATTAACTGCACAGAAGAAAAATATGCCTCAAAACACCTGCTTTCTGGACCGAAGTGGGGAGAGGGCAAAAATTTGATCCCATGTATCATCTTAGTTCAGATTATTTTGTATCTTAGTTGAAGCTGTAGTACCATTATTAATTTTGTCACAGGAAGAAGAGTCACCGCATACCTTTTCAGAAGCTTGGAGGGAAAACAAGGGTCACTCATTTTAGGCTCTAGAAAGTACACAATTTCTAACAAGCTTATTTTCTTCTTATTTGTGTAACTACAATACTAGTCATACAGCATAAAACATTACCACTGGAAATTAAATACATGCGTATGGAAGTAAGCAGATGCATACTTAATGCTACGAAATGTTACAAAAGATTTTTGAAGAGCACAGAGATAATTTCTACATGGACCACACACTTAACTTGCTCTGGGCTGGGGATCCTTCCCATCATTCCCAGAAAAAGAGGTAGCTGCAAAAACTTGTTGAAAATCACAGGAAAATTAGTTAGCCTTTCTGCAGGTTTACAGTGAAGCAGCAGCAAGTATAGCGTTGCCCCCTTGCCCAGATGCCTTCCACAGCTCGAAACTGAGAATATTCTGTCATTTTTATTTCTTCAGGGACAATTCTTCAGTAGATTTTTAAAACCATGACATTTCAGGTAGTAAAAAACCCAAGTCACTAGTGCAGTACTCAATTTAACCCATTCTGGGACTTCTTATCTCCCAGTCCCAGTTGCTTCACTTACTAGTCTAGTTTCTCACTAGAGAAATCATCTGGGAAGAGGAGCAGCAGAACACTAAGTATTTTGTCCATTCGATTACTGAATGTTTATAAAGAAAAAAGAATTTCTCTAGCTCACCTAGACAGAATAATCACAAGGCTGAGAAAAAGTTTTTAAAGAACCTTATGAACAGAGGTAACAAAATTCAAAATGTTATCAGTATCACATTTTTTGACTACACATTTGTATTTCTTATTATTGGCATTTTTCTGTACACCTCAAAGACAACTAAACCAAAATTTCTAGTGGAACATAAAACAATCTGGAAAATGGGTGTGGAGAAAACTCCCTCCCTCCCCAAAAAACACAATGGGGTCTTATAACACCAGACCAATTTTCAACAAACGCAGCAGTATAAACTTTTTCATAACCGTGAATGTAGGTCACATGCACATGGTTTGCTTTAGAAGTTAAAGAAAACTACTCAGCTTCTTGAACTCATCTGGTATTTGGAAATGGTCTTTGCAATTTTTCTTTGCCTGAAAAGCAAACTCCCCCGGACAAGACTTTTATTCAAAAGCTATCGATTATCCTACAAGAATTATGTCTCAACCAAATGGAAAATGAGGTTTGTTTCACTCCCATATGGAATCTAGTAAGTATGCCAAAATAATAAGCTTGCTCAAAAAAGGAGAACTTCAGTTTGTGTTAATTTAGTCCCTCATCTACCCAATAAAAAATATTCTTGCTAACGCCCTGTGACAGAATAAAGAAAAAATAAGGATAAAATGACTAATAAACTAGCATGTAACACTGTATTTATACTAAAGCACAGTAACCGTTAAAAGGATTTCATTTCTGCAACATGAAAACATGTCAGAAGACAAGGAAGAAAATCTTATATCCACTATGGACAGTTACTTTGGTTCATGCTTTCATCTTTAAGTAGCTTCTCTTTGCCTTGAGAGAATTTTTTAAAAATCCTGCTATTTCTTATGCATGTGCTTCTCCTAAAAGTACTCTGATTTGAATGCCAAATTACCTTACGTGCCAGACAATTGCTTTTTATAATAAATAAAAATGATTTTCTGGTTATCACCTTGATATTTTTCTAAAATTACATCTTTTGTTTACTCAACAGATGTCATATTCTGCTTTTAACATCTAGGTATTTTTTCCTATGAGATATTAAAACATAATTATTTCCTGCTCAGCAGGTGCCACACAGCATTATTCCACGGTTAGCAAGTCTATTTGATGTATCAGCTCAGACTGGAAAGCTTCTTTTTATTTTTATAAAGGATTCAAAAAGAAAAGAAGAACTGTAGGGAAGGTTAAAGAGCCTTACCAACCACTGAACCATTTTAACTTTCACAGCGTAATTTTCAAGGTAACTTTCCTTAATCCTCTCTACTGTCAAAATCGTGCAACCTGAGAGCTTTCAGCTTGCTCACAAAACAACTAGATGTAATGAACTAAATGAAGCAGGTGATTGGAAAAAGCCAGTATGGATTTACCAAGGGTAAATCATGCCAACTAACCTGATCACCATCCACAACAAAATAACCTCTTCTGTCAACACAGGGAGAGCAGTGGATGTTGTTTACCTGGACTTCAGCAAAGCGTTCAATGCTGTTTCCCACAGCCTTCTCCTGGACAAACTGGCAAGATACATACGGGAGGAGCAGTCTGCAAGATGGGTAGGAAATGGGCTCACAGGTCTCACTCAGAGGGTGGTGATCAATGGTGTTTACTCAGGCTGGCAGCCTGTCACAGGTTATCCCCCAGTGATCACTACTGGGCCCCATGCTGTTAAACATCTTCATAAATGATCTAGATTATGGCACTGAAAGCACACTCACCAAGTTTGCTGATGACGCATCAAAAGGGAGATCCATCTTACAGAGAGACCTACGTAGGCTGGAAGAGTGGACTAACAAGAACAGTATGAAGTTTGACAGGCAAGTGCAAGGTCCTGCACCTGGGACAATATAACCAAAGAGCCCAGTACCAGCTAGGATCTGTGTTGCTGGGGAGCAGTCTTGCTCAAAGGGACCTGGGAGTCCTCGTGGACAACAAGCTGAACATGAGTTAGCACTGTACTGCTGCAGCAACAAAGGTAAATAGGACCCTGGGATGCATCCACCAGGGCATTACTAGCAGAGACGGGGATGTGATCATCCCACTCTACTCAGCACTTCTCAGGCCACACCTGGAGTACCGTGACAAGTTCTGGTCCCCACAATTCAAGAAAGATGTTGACAGACTGGAGAGGGTCCAAAGGAGGGCTATGGAGATGACCAAAGGGCTAGAGAACCTGCCCTGTGAGGAAAGACTGAAGGAGTTTTTCTCCCTGGAGGTGAGAAGGCTCAGGAAGGACGTCATGACTGTACTCCAGTACTTAAAGGGTGACTACAAAGAGGACAGAGGCTCTCTCTTCACAAGGAGCCACATGAAGCAGACAAGGGGCAATGGGTACTAAGTTGCACCAGGAGAGGTTTCATCTCAACATAAGATAGACATTTTTTTACAGTGAGAACTATCATTCACCGGAACAACCTCTGCAGGGATGTGGTAGAGTCCCCCATCACTGGAGGTTTTCAAAATGCAATTAGACATGGTGCTAGGTAATCTCATCTAGGCTCCCATTCCCATGAAGGTTTGAACCAGAACATCTTTCAAGGTCCCTTCCAACCTGGGCTGTTTTATGATTCTATGACTGTAATTTATGAAAGTAAATACAAAAAGTTTTATAGCTACTTTAGCTTTATTCTATACCCCCCCCCCCCCCCGAGTATAAACATCTCAAGATGTTTATATCAGTGGGACTGTTCTAACCTGTCTTTGGCAGGTTTCAGGTTTAGCCCATTGTCCCATACTACTGCCTCTTCCCACATTTATTTTAACTTCCTACAAGAGTCAAGAACAACATTTCACATCACAGGTCATTTTAGTTCAACCACCCAAAAGTTTTCCTTTGGATGACATTATGGTAACTGAGTTTGCAAGGCTCTGTAAGGCTCATGGTAGCCTACCTTCAGAGATGCCATGATCTCATATTTCTTAAATTTCTCTGTCTGAAGGAAGTGAGACTAAAACCTATGAAACAAACCAATGTGACCGGAATAGAGTAGAATTACATACTTTATCTAACATATTTTTAGAGAAATGTATTAAACCCCTCGATTCTTCTTAAAAATGTTTTGCTTTTATATTTTTTCCCTTTTTCTTCAGCAATCACAGGTTGTTATCCTCTTTCTTCCAAAGTAATTTACATCCAAGTGAATTAAAGAAATGAGATACTATTTCTCACAAGCATTCTCATCCTAGAGGAAAAACAAGTAAGATACAGTACTTCACTACAAAAGCAGTCCACGTTGTTCCTAGATCATGTGTTAGCATACAAAGTTTATATAAATGTTTCATTTTCTGAATTATAAATACATCTAAGCATGGCAAACAATACACTGCAGTCTTGATAAAAAGGTGTTAACAAAAGAAGGCTGGCCAAGTAAGATGTGCGTTATCTTTGATCCCTGAGCAGAATAAAGCTATGAACAGCCAGAGTGCTTCACCAGGTATTACCCAGAAGGAAAAAAGGAGGAAGGAAAAAAAAAAAAACCACACAAACATCCTACAGCCCTAGAAAGGGTGTGGCCCTCATAAGGCCATAAGGCACAGTCTCCTGAGTCTCATTTGCTGAACTTTGCCAAGCAGCCCGACTAATTTAAAAAAACAGAAGGGACTTATCCTACTCAGATCCACCACAGGCACTGCCTGGCAATGGGAAGCCAGGCTGGACTCTTTCCACGCAGTTTATCAAAAGTCCCCCAAAGGGGACGACGCAGGCCAGCTCAGGGCTTGCTACACCCACTGCTCTTGCGCTGCTCCTCCACAGCACCCATGCGACGATGGCCACACAGCCCCTGGGGTGACAGAGCGGCAGACAGGGAGACATTGGCAAGATGGGTTGTACAAGGGATGAGAAAAAGTCACCTTGCCCTCTCCCTAATGCTGAACAGAGTAACAACAATGAACCACTCAACCTCCACAATACCAGCTTGCTCACCTGTCTGAAAATGGCAGCTACATTAGTCTACAATTTCCATAAAACTTCTATTTTGAGGAAAAATTGATGGGGTATTCAGATTATCTGTAGAAAAGTCTAGGTAAATTCACTTAATTGTTGTTTCATATTATAATCTTACTTCATTGCTCTTTTATACTATATATTGCCCTCATAAACTACATATTCATACTATACTACATTGGTTCTTCTGAACTTTTAACTGTCTACAAAAAAAAAAAAATGCTTACTCTGGGGGAAAATAGTTTTAAACTCTGAAGTCATTGCTACGCATTTTTACTTACTTATCCAATTCAGCTAACAAGTTTCTCCTTGAATCTTGTATACAAAAGACATGTCCAAAACTGAAAATCCTAATTTCTCAAGATGTATTCCTTATAAATAAATATATTGTTAATTCCCCCCCCGCTTTTTTTTTTGTAGAAATTTTGTAGCAGTCACATTCTTGTACTACTCAGTTCGTCGGGTTAAAATTTTGGGAAAACCACCGATATACAGCTTTAAAGTAACCCCTGCTATGCAAGTTTACCATGAACTTCATTAAATGACAGATCTGTAACCTTTATTAAAAGCAGGTATTTCTTAAAATACACACTCTGTTATACAAATCCTGCAAACTCTCTGGACAAAGCATTAAAAATCTCACCTTACAGAGTCTCAGAAAAAGAAGTATGACATAAAGAACAGAGTAAATCCAACTAAATAAATTATCAAAAGGTGTCTGTTTTTTCTATACAAGCCTGATTTTATGTTTTTAATATGTATAGCTTGTCTTTCATCCTGAAATACGCAGGTTCATAATCTTCATGAATTCCCTTTTTTCCTAGCTTTTAACTTTTGGAAATAAAATCTTTGTTCCAAACAAAAGCTTTGACAGAAATCTAGAAAATAATTATGAAAAAGCAAATTTGCAAAATTGAAATTAATTTTTTATTTTTATTATGCAGTAATAAATAATGAAATAAGCCAGACACATTTCTTATGTCTGACAACCAACCGCACAACCAAGTGATCCCTTACCAGTTTGTGTTTTTTTGATTTGGTTTTGTTTGTTTGTTTTAAAACAAGGGAGCAGCTCTCTCTTTTCTTTCTATTACTGTTCCCAATAAGATGGTGTCCAAGCAGTAGTTGTCTGAGTATCTCTAATTCAGTCAAGGAAGAAATCTTTCTTAAATCTTAACAGGGGAAGAAAATTGCAAATAACAAACCGCAATTTTTTAATACATCATTATGTAAACTTTTACATAATTCGCCACACTGCTGAATAGAAAAAGTTATGAGAAAGCAATCAACACTTTTAATAGATTATGATCAGTCTTTCCACACAGCAAACCATCTTAACAGAGTCCTTCTGAAAAACATGCTTCAGATATCAAGGATAAATTCAGTTCCCAAACAGATGCTTAAAAATAACTTTTGTGCTTCTAACCATTTCGACTGCACCATTCAATTACGCATGCTTTTCTGAGTATCAGTCTGGAAATAAAATATAGCTTTAAGTATTACCCAGAAGGAAAAAAAGAAGTAAAAAAAAAACCCACAAACATGCTACAGCCCTAAAGAGGGTGTGGCCCTCATAAGGCCGGAGCTCAGCACCGCCTCGCAATGCGGGACAAATATCCCACAGTGACAGCGTGTGCATGAGAAAAGAGCTGCATTGTGCACAATAGTAATGTTAAGAGCTAAATGTTAGAATTTTTTTTTTTTTTCAGACATCCTCAGGCAAAGTAAACATATCAAGAGCAAAAGGGAGAGCAAAATAGGACACTGCTAATTGAATTTAAGTGGCCTTTATCTCTACTTTTCAAACACAGAAGTGAGAGATTTCTAAAACACAGTGAGCAGCTGGAGGACAACCAGAAAGCAATGACATGATTGATCAAAACCTCCTCAAAACATATTTACTAAGGTAACAGAAACAGTATTCAATACCCTACAGCAATATTCAGAAGATATTGGGGAAAAGAATGTTTCTTAAAGCTTTTTTAAATGACTACAATCACATCATGAGAAATTTTCAGCTACAAATGACAATTATTTAGAATGTCTAAAGAAAACCTTCAAAATAAGATTCTCTCTTACAACATTAGAATATAAGAGAGATCTTAGTGTTGACACAGCCACAGAAATAGATGTTAACATCAATGCACCTTTGCCGCTGTTAAAACAAATTTCAAGTAATGACCGTGTGCATTGTTAGGGCTTAAGGGAGGAATTAAGCCAGTCAGGCACACTTCCACTGATAAGAAAAAAGCCAGCCTTCAGCATATGGGCAACCCTACCATCAAATATCACATATTTTCTGTCCCAGTCCACACAGCCAGGCTGCATGTAGAATGGCAGCTACTGAAAGCAGTGTGGAAAACCTACGACTGAACTCCAGAAATGAGATTTTCAGCTCACACAAGACTAATTTTTAGAAAATATGTATCTCTTTAATCCAATTTAAGGATGCAAGTTTTTAAACCACTCATTTTTAATAACCCTAAATTCCTAATTTAGAGAATCTCTTTCTGTGACCCGAAACAGTGATATGTCACGGCACTACCAGCCATCTGATTACAGGGGCTGGGGAGGTGCTACCCAGCAGACATCACATCAAAATAAAAGCTGGCCTCCACATTTATATCTTACTCATAATTATTTATGTTACAGGATTCATTATACATGCCTCACATGAAAAGAGTCTACCTGCTGCTGTTTAAGTTTTGTACACTTCAGTAGCAGGCAGATTTTTCTACTGATGATGTTCAACTTCTTGGGTTCAGAATATGCAGTACAGTAGAAAAATACTGGAGATGCACAGATGTACAGAGGTGTAAAGAAAAAAAGACTATGGGAGTACTACCCCATGTAGGACATGCCTACCTTAAAGAGAAAAAAAACAGAAAGCACCAAAAACCTAAAAAAGTCATCCCTAAACAACAGGTATCTTCAGCCTTGCCTACACCAAGACTTTCTGCTATGCAAGGAGGTACAGGTTCAAACTTGATTGCTGCACATAGGTTGATGACATTTTTTAAGCATGTCTCTATCTAAGAATGCAAAAACCACTAACATGAGAAGAAAAACCATGTAGTCCATTTCTCACCACTTGCACATATGAATATGTATGTTCTGGATTCTAGGTGGATTGTTTGGTTTGGGATTTTTTTTTTTGTTTGCTTTTTGCTTTAAATAGGCAATGCCAGTATTTTTTCAACTAATTTGAAAAGACAGGGAGTCTGTATGTGAAGTGTAACAGAACAATGGCATAATACAGCAAAATTTTCTGAATGCCTGCATTCATTGTCTAAATTCAGAAACAAAAGGGGTACTGCCATCTTCTCCTGTCAAAGGCTGAAAATTACACATTCAGATTCCAGCAGAAGACTTGCCAGAGTTTAAGAGAAATAATGATAGCCTGTTCATCAAATGGCTGCCAGGTACAAAGGCTTTTTATACCTCTTACATCCACTATCTGAATGATGCTTTTTAGGAAAAAAAAAAAAAAAAAAAAAAATCATTTGCTTTGTAAGGACTTTGAAGTCCCCGGGCTTTTCTTCTTCTTCTTCCCCCGTTCACTTCCTCCCCTCCTGCAAAAAGAAACTTCATAAAGGAAAAAGGAGTCTCAGTTCTGAAGTCACTGGTCAGATTTTCCTTTGCATTGGTAGGAATTTACCACAGTACTAACTGCATTGCATCAGCATCATATATGATTTGATATTACTTCAAACTTGATATCTTGATATATTTTAATGTTTTCAGTCTGTCATACAAAGTGACAGTAATGCTTCTACAAGGCAGTTGAACATAGCCTTTATTAAAAACTCAAAGTATGAGAGTAGTTCTCTTTGAATGTTTTTATTTTGTCCTTGCACTTTTCAACAGATAGCTTTCAAAAGTATAAAAAAATACATTAGGTAAAGCTTGAACTTGCTTATATAAGCCAAAACCACATAAACAAGGATTTGGTTCTCTTCTAACTTACTATCTGAAAAATAATTATCTGAATAGCCTCACAAAATGTTTCCCGTAAAACACTTTTTACATGTAAGCAAAAAAATGCAGTCTTTTTTTGAACATAATCTCTCTCGACTATTTACAACTCTTAAAATTACTCTCTTTCATATTGTATTAAATTCAGATTAACAACGCAGGTATCTCAACAAACTTCTTCCAGTCACACTATGGCTTGCTGGAGCTGCTAAATGCCTTAAAAAATTACACATAAAAGTTAACAAAAGTATGAAAAGAAGCAACAAACTCAAACTCCTAGGGAAAAAAACCCAAACCAATAAACAACAGGTGACTGGACAGTAAGGTAAACAACAAGTGCTTATCACCACAACATCCTCTGAACTTGTACTTGCAGAAAAACTGTCATCTGCATTGCAGTGCTGTTGAAAGTGATTTTTCTCTTGTATATCTGACTCCACTATTTCGCTCAGGTTTAATTCTGTTGCATTAGTGCGCTGTATAGTTAACGGCCAAGCCATATGAATTTCCTGCAGAATCCAAAACTGTAAGACAGACATTTTTTGACAGCCACATTTAATTTTAAACATGTTTCCAGCTGTGTCTCATTATGTAGATGTAACTGGAGAGTTTCAAGCTCTGTTACACAGATTCACTTTTTGAAATGCAACATACTGTGAATAATAAACATAGAAACACACTCCTAGTATCATGAGCTGCTGAAAGCTGCCCCAAACCTGTAGTGCAGGTAGCAAACACAGGTGCTACCGGGGACTTGACTTGGGGAAGCAAGGAGGAACTGCTGCGAGTGATACAGCATTACATGTCCCTAGGAACTCATCTCCTTCCCAGCCCACCAGCTACGGGAGACGCTGTGACAGATGTAGTCCTTTGCAAGAGTCCCACTCCTGAGCTTCTTACTAAGTGATGCACTTTGAGGCTTATATGCAAAGGAACATTGGTCAAACCTGAATGACTACATTCTCTATTGATATTTCATCTTTTTGGGAGAAGCAAAAATGACAGCACTGAAGACGAAGTTTGTCACTAATGAAAAAATTAACAAATACCAAAAAAGTCTATATTTGGGAAACAAAGGGATCTATAGCTAATACAGCTTCCCTCAATACAAGATGTGGAAGATACTATGTCATCTAGCCACCAATCTGCATTTATGAAATTAAAAGTAGATTGGATCATCTTTGTCCTCACTGACTCCCTTCTTAGTGAGACCAGTTTTGAGTAAGGGCAATGAAATACAGATAACCTGGATGGACTTTCTAATACCCTTGGCCAACACAGGTAAAGAACAATCTCTGATAGGGCAGAAAGCATTACTTTTTTTTTTTTTTTTTGCTGTTTCCTATACTCATACGCACACTTTCATTTCAAAGACTAATTATTTTACATGGACCCAGCACAGCTTGGACTTGCCAGAAAATACAGTGCAAAGACTTGAGGGAAACAAACTCAGTGATGGAGTCAAGCAAGGTAACAGCATCCAATTACATCACACTGTTTGGAGGCCACTTTTGTAACAAAATAGGCTTAGAGAACAAAGGATACAGCACCAGTCGCACCAGGCTTCCAGCAAGTTGGTTTAGCCTTGGTCCCAAAAGCTTATGATCTTTTAATAAGGTCTAAGTTTCCTAATGGCATTCAGACCTCAAAGAACATTCTGTCAATAGTAGCAAAGCTGGTGCCTCCTAGTTCCTTCAATAATACTGAAAGCAGTAGTTAAATCCCTCATTCCTAGTAAGGACCTCACCTTGGTGTTGCTCCTGTCTTCTAGATCTTCTTAGAAGCCAGAAGAAAAAGCTTCTTAACTACTGTTGCTAGCAGCTATATGGGAGGAAGGAGCAAAGAAATTGCAAGCCTCTATTTCTACAGCAAGCAAATACTATTTGCTTCTCCTCTACAAAGATGAGATCATGACAATGAGGAGTTGAAGCTTAAGTCTTCTATAATACTAACTTTGGGTGAGGAAGTGACTTGAAGATAGTGGGACACATCATGATCGATACATTAATATTTTTCAGACTTCTGGGTTTTTTGGAGGATGGGGGGAATTAGGTATTGCAGCTGTTCCGTGATAAAAAAACCAACCCACCCCAAAGAAAACAAACAAACAAACAAAAAACCCAAAAGAAATCATTGCCAAACAATCTGTAAGACTCCAGTGCTGCACAAAAAGCAAAGCAGAATTCAAACAAAGGATCTCAAAACCTTTTCACCCTGAACTGGCACATAAAATCTCCAGGGAACTCCAAATTGACTTCTGGTTGGATTCAATGTCTGAGCAGTGGGACTGACTTCTGGCAGAAAAAGCAGCACCACTGACTAGGTTTTAAACACTGCTTTAAATGTTCACTGGTGTCTTTATGGACAACTTTGATATATATGTATATATAAATTAAACATTTTTAAATATATTAAAAACTAATGTCTTTTTATAAGACAAAAAGAACATAAAACAAATATTCAGGATTTGCAGGTGGATGATGTAATTGTGTTACCCAAACGCCATTCCCATCACATGAACATGCTTGCTTTCTTTCAGAGGTCCCAAGAATTTTGCTTAACAAAGCCAGCCAAGGAAAGAAAAAGGTTTCTTCTTCACTGTTAGAACGTGGGTCTTTTTGCTGAAAGTGCACACATGAAAGAAGATTCCCCTCTTCCTCTATTAACTATCTGGCGCTTAGAAAACTGCCAAAGCTTTCTGCAGTATGTTACCAATATGTTCAAAATGCTCCTATCAAAACACACATTCTTTCTCTCCAACATTTTTTCCTTTTATAGTATTTTACTCACCACCATACTAGAAGACAATCAAGTATCTTGGCTTATTTTTCCTTCTACAAAAAAGGAGAGCAAGCCCAAATGGTTGAGCACCTCAGCAATCACAAAGGAAACTGGTACTTAAACAACATTAATTTAGATCTCTTGACATCTCAACCTATACTTTATGAAGTCTACACTCATGTTGTTGGAAAACACAACTAGAAATAAAATATTTCATATCAGATGTAAAAATGCATTCTAATCACCTGAGGAAGTTATGCTACAGTCTTAAGCACAGTGTAAATATACTTCTATTATACTCATTCCAGTTTTAGCCTCTCCGTATAAACCCCTGCAGTAGCACAATGTAATAGAGGCATTCTCACCTCATCGGGTCTTCTTCATTCCTATTCTGTCTTGTCACCTTTCATTAAGCAGTATCACCACAGTACAAATAGTTCACCAAACAAAACTGCAAATAAGATTAGTCTGCCAATATTAAAATATATTATTAATTCCACTTATTACTATCCCTCTCATCTTTGCCTGAGTCCTGACTGTTCATTTGAAGCTTGCCAGTTCCCAAACCTCTTCACTTGGAATGTTTTAGACCAAAGAGTTTTAGCACTTATGATCAAGTATTTATAAATAAATACTTAATTGAAAGTATTCAACAGTTTCTTTTCTCACAAATATTGAAGAATAACATAGTATGCAAGACAGAGCTGCAAATCAGTAAGATTCTTCTGTTGTTACATTCACTTAGTTTTTTTGCTGTGGTTGAAGACAAACTACTCTTACAAAATCTATAAAACTATCATCTTGTTACACCTCCCTGCTCCCAGGATATTTGCTTTTTACTAAGCATAAAGAATATTCTAATTTCTCATTGCATTATGGATTCCTGCCTTGTCCCTTTCTCTGCCCATGTAAACCCATGACGCATGAGATGAAGATGGCATGAGTGGGAATCAGAGGAAGCAGGAGAAGAGCCCAATCTACAGCATAGGAGGCTAGGATGGGCAAGAGAAGCAGATACATGATCTGACACAGGCTAGCTGGCAGCATTAAGAATAAAAATTAAAAACCCAAGGACCAAGAACAGAAAATTAATTCACTACCTGGGAAGCACTGTGGTTAACTACATTATTTGTACTTACTTGCAGACTGGGAGGGTAATGGATAGGTACTGAAGATGATGAATCTGTGCAAACAGCTAGGAAGGAAGACTGAAAAATTAAGTTTCCAAATACTTTTAACAATGAAGAAGAATCCTTTTTCTTTCCTCCACATTCTTTGTTAGGCAAAATTCTTGGAACCTCCAAAAGAAAGCAAACATGTTCATGTGATGAGAACATCATTTGGAAAATACATTAGCATTCCAAAACACTAGCAGCTTTCTGCTCTGCCCTTGAACCACAAGTGACTGGTGCCCCACCACTTGGAATCTGCCACCTGTTCCAGCAGACAGCAAAGCTTGAACCTAACACTTCATATCTCACAAGACCCTAGCTCAGACAAATGGTCTAATAGCAAATAATTTGATACACGTATTTAAAGTTTTAAGAAGTTATCTCTTGATTTGAGGTCCTCTTCATACAAGAAAAGGCATTTTTAATTAACTATGTTTCTCTGAATACCACTATCTGCATTTTGCTCATTTTGTAAATGCTTTTATACCCTTATTTTCTGTGGTCCCACACTATTTAAGACATTTTCCTTGACATCCCTCAACTTTTGTTTATATTCCTTTCATCACACTTAGTTTTCATGAAAATTTCACATAGTTCTCAGACTTTATAATATGAACTTATGGGTTTTAAAAGTACTGCCCTGTGAAAATCCTTTTCTTTTCTGTGTTTTGTCACAATCCTTTGTGCAAGACACAAAAATACAGCAACCCTGCACACTAAAGTTGAAAAAGGAACAAGAAAACCCAACATGTTATTTGTATGTGCACAACTCATGAAAAAACACGAGTTTGATTACTACTTGATGGCAACAGTGCTGCACCTATATAAATGGTCTAGATATGAACAAACAATGAGTGTCATTCCAAAGAGGATGAGTATAATGTGAAATAAAATTACTATACATAACTGTGATGTATAATTAGAACAGTCATCTCAAGGGTAACAATTTCCAGAGGAAACGGTGAAGGTATTATATTCATGTAACAGGAAACTAGATTAGAAGGATCTATCTCCATAATTATCAAAGGAAGGAACTAATAAATTTCCATTCCTAAGTTTCTATATAAAAGTATTCATTAACAGTATATTAAAATGCATTCCTGTAGAGGAGTCATTGCTATACAACCTCCTTTCCTGTGGGAAGACTGTTGATCATAAAGAGTAACTCAGAAAACATACTTTTATTTCTCTAACATACCTGTTTACAATAGAGGGGGGAAAAGAAAGAAAAAAAAAAGTTTAAAAAGTGAATTTCATACTTAAACAGAGATTATGAAAGAAGTTTTTACACACTTAATGACAGTCTGAGTCACACTAGGCACATGACACTATTCTTCAAACCTGTATTTAGGATTCTGTGTGCACACACAGATCCTCCCTAAATAACACAACACATCCCTCTGCACAGATGTCTTACAAGAAGGTGTCCACGAAAAACTGATTATTTGATGAATCCACTATGCCTACCTAACTGCATCACAAACTACTAAACTGAAGAAAATAAATACTCCAGACTACAACAGACGTTTATATTCTAATAGTGACCACCACTACTTCTGACTTTGAATTGGGACAGTTAGGGTGAAATCTGCTGTACAGAAGCAATAGCTCACAACAATGGCGGACAATTAAATTTGGCATTTCAATTAACAGTCTTTGATGAAGCCAACTGGCACTGGCTAGAGTCAATTATTTGATTTTTTTTTTCACCCCTTGCCAAAAAAGAGCTCTTCAGCTGGTCAGTTCTTCTGGGAAAAATACCTGCTGGCTGTCATTTGAATCTAGCAAGCATCCATCAAAATAATATCAAGAAAATCACTGAGACAAAAATATTGATTAAATAAACAGCCATAACAGCATGAAGCAATTATTTAGTTCCCCAGCTATATCAGTATGCATTTTATTCTTTGCATATTTGTTCCTAAGCTCTGCAGGACATCTGGCAAGCCTTAGACAAAGGAGTAAATGTGAAATACGGTAGGGTTTTTTTTGCTTGAGAGAAAACCTGTGTTTTTAAATCTCAGTTCAGGTATTTTTCCTGTGATTCTGCAGTTGAGCTGATTTACTAATGAACCAAATGAATACTACAGGGATACACCAAATTAAAAGAAGAAAATAAAAGCCATTCATTTTGTAATGCAAAAAAACCTTGGTGGAAAAAACAGCAGAAATTAAGAATCAAAAGTATTTTCAATTCAGAGCTACTGCAGCATTATTACAGATCTGATGATAATTTGGCATTTATCTTAAAAGTTTAAGAACCTGGATTACTAAAAAAGGTTGTTATGGCCTTTTACTTTTTTTTTTTTTTTTAATTTCCCAAGCCTTAGAATCAGAAAAAGGTGCAAGATTTAATGTCTAAGATGGAAGCCAACTCGTGAAAACACAGTTATTTCCCGTTTCTGGAACATACAGCGATAGGGCCTGACCTTGCAGATCACAATACAACTTTTGTTTCCCTATCAGAAGGTAACTCTGCTATCAAAAAAAAAAAAAAAAAAGAGATTTTCTATTTCTTGAGAAGATATAACAATTGGAGATTGGGAAATTTTAAGAAATACTGCAAAATTTTTCTCCCCAGCCTATGCAGACCATACAGAAATCACTGTTTGGAGATTACAAGATCTGCTGTTCAGCTTATTAATTCTACTTTAAGCTAGATATCAGTCTATTTCATTACATTCACAGAAGTTAATTTTAGTCATGATCGTGATTTGCAGATAAATCTAGACTGACAACTCGACTGCCAGATTTCACTACCAAAAATTCAGAGTTTCTGCATGTTCAGTGACGTATGATTCTTGTGATTCATCATACAAAGACTACAAAAATGGAAAGAAGGGACAATTACTGATGTAGCTTAGACACTAATTCCCTTTAAAAACCCAAACAGAATTACTATTATCAGAGCTACCCTGACACCTGATTACATAGGACTGGCCTTGGTTCCTCAGTACAGCTCCTTGACTACAGCTATGCCAAGTTCATGTACATCGTTTCTGGCACAAATACCAGCATCACTGTTCTTCACCTTTGAATGTCACAGTTAGGCTCAAGATCCTCCTTGTCTTACCAGTAACAAACTTACTTTTTTGGGGTTTTTTTTAAAGGACAATTAAGAAAAAGCCATGCTCATGATGTTGAAGGCTGAAACATCTAAGACTAAGTAACAGATGAGAAAGCTGACAAAAACCAGGGACAAAATTAATAAACATGTGAAAATCATAGAATCAATCATAGAATGGTTTGGGTTGGAAGGGACCTTAAACATCATCTAGTTCCAATGGGCAGGGGCCATGGGCAGGGTCACCTTCCACTAGACCAGGTTGCTCAAAGCCCCGTCCAACCTGGCCTTGTACCCTTCCAGGGAGGGGGCAGCCACAACTTCTCTGGGCGACCTGTTCCAGTGTCTCACCACCCTCACAGTATATAATTTCTTCCTTGTATCTAATCTAAATCTACCCTCTTTCAGTTTAAAACCATTACTCCTCAACCTATCACTACACTCCCTGATAAAGTCCCTCCCCATCTTTCCTGCAGGCCCCCTTTAAGTACTGGGAGTCTGCTATAAGGTCTCCCTGGAGCCTTCTCTTCTCCAGGCTGGACAACCCCAACTCTCTCAGCCTGCCCTAAGGGAGGTGCTCCAGCCCCCTGGTCATCTTTGTGGCCTCCTCTGGACCCACTGTAACAAGTCCATGTCTGTCTTGTACTGAGGACTCCAGAGCTGGACACAGTAACTCCAGGTGTGGTATCATGGGAGCAGAGTAAAGGGAGAGAATCACCTCCCTCAATTTGCTGGCCACACTTCTCTTGATGCAGCCCAGGATACAGTTGGCTTTCTGGGCCGCAAGAGCATATTGCCAGCTCATAGTTAACTCATCCATTCACTACTACTCCCAAGTCCTTCACCGCAGGGGTCCTCTCAAACCACCCTTCACCCAGTCTGTTTTTGTGCACGGGATTGCCTCAACCCATGTGCAGGACCTTGCACTTGGCCTTGTTGAATTTAATGAGGTATAAATAGTAGACAAGACACTCTAATTACAGGTATTACACATCCAGTGAAGGATTTGATTTATAGAAAATAAGAGTAAACTAAATGCAAGACCATCCTCAAAGCAGAAAGTTTTGTGTTTGCAGGTCTACAAATAACCTTCTTAATGGCAGTGGAAGAGTGCCAGGCTTAAGTTGCACAAATAATGAAACTGGAACTCACCAAGTCAAGAAATGAGAAATAACAAGGATGGCAATACAAGTGAAGGTGGGAGGAAGACAGTAAGGGCTTTGACAACAAGAAAAACTTTGTATGCCAAGGCTTACTCCCTTTCTTTCTTGGATAAATTCTAAATATTCTCAACACTTGCACATCAATAGTTACCAATCTAGAAATCACTATGTCCTTAAAAGGAACACCCCAAACACTGATCCCCAGATCATGAAAAAGTAAGACAGCTTGAATGGAAACCTTAGATACAAATTCCTAAGGGAGCATTTAGAAAGCTCAGGGGGAACCCAAAAGAGTTCACCCTATCTTATGTACCATCATTATCTATCATGAAAGAACCAAAAGCTACAACGCATGCTTCTGTGGACATAAATACAGCGTATATACACAGCAGAACAAAGTGAAACCATTACAAAGGACGTGGCTATTCTGAACACAAAGCATGGGCACCAGCTGACCTCACCAACAGCTTCACTGGTCTGACCCTGGGCTCCCATATCTTCCTTTTATCACTACCTCATTCTCTTTAGACTACTTTTGCTACAGGTGGACCAAGCAAAGCTATGAATTCTGAGGTACGTTTTGTTCACACATTGTTTATGCAGCCTGTACATGTGCCCAGGCCTTCAGAAGGGAATATTATAAACAAATTAATGTAACATGCAAATCATAACCAGCCCTGTTGCCTCCCTTGCACTTTTCTTTCAAGACCAGCACACTGCCAACAGCTTTCATCCCTGCAGCTGGGCCAGATACAGAAAGAGTTCAATGGAGGTAAAGGTTCAACAAGGTAAAGGAAAAAAAAAACCCAAAACAACACTCCTCCATGGTGCTCCTGCTTATTCACAAGGCCATTGTTCTCTCCAAAGAGCCTCAGTTGGCAGCACTCCAACTCTCGCTCCCTTGCCGCGTGACGAACGCCCCAGCGCAGGGAACCGGACTGAGCCAGCCCTGCCAGCATCAAGGCTGCATGCCAGCTCCAGCTTGGCCTTTCAAATCCTTCCTCTCATGAGGAACCTACTCGCTTTTTGTTTCCGAGATTAGCTCGCCCTAAAGAGCACAACTGTTTCAGGTCTGGAAGGTGCTCATGGCTGTTTTGCAAAGGTACAGCCACATTTAAAGCCCTTGGAAAGAAAGCACACCAAAAAAAAAAAAAAAAAAAAATTCCAGTGCCTCCAAGCACTTTGTGGCTCAGAAGGTTTTCTTTGATTAGGCGTCACTACAGCAATTTGCAGTAGTGCTCCAGGACTTACTTTTGGGACTAACAATAAAAATCTCCTCCAAGTTTTTAGATCTGTAGTGGATGGCAATGTCCGTTCACATTCAAGATCTATTGCTTCTTCCATTGACCACATCTTTTTAGTATGGAAGCTATTATAAAAGGATTACACTGCAGGTCACTTATGTCACAATATTAATGGCTTTTCCAATTTCAGTGTGAAGACCTTCCCTCTTCCCCCACCTAAAAGCTTGGTCCTCCTCTCGTGCATTAATGAGCAAGCTGACAAATGGCACACCTAGCGGTTTTGGATGTTTGGAAGGTTTTTTGTGCTCTCTCCATGACAGACGTGTTTAAAAAACAAAAACAAAACCCTTTTGCTTCTTGGGCAACAAACATCTGGTTTTGTAGTTCCTCAATAATTCACAGCTAATCCAGCCACACTACAATCCAAAAGGCTGCTCTCTACTTTCAGTAATTTAGGAGCTAACATCTTCTCTGCAGAGATTATGCATGGCTTACAATTCCACATACAGCAACATCACTAGGAATAGCAGTGAGAGGACAAGAACACTCAGAAAATATGTTAAAATTCAGGTCAACTGCACAGTAAACCTATGTTTCTGTAACATCAGTAGTCCTCCTCTTTCCTTTGCACCTCTCTGCCCAGCTGTAGGCAACAATTCTCATGAAATACCAACAGAGGCAAAGAAGAAAGAGGTAAGCTAAAAGATAATTTTACTTGTACAGCACATTCCAGATTAATTAATTCTGATAGCAGCATAAAAGAATAGCTCCTGTTTCCTTTCACTCATACATCAAACCCTGAAGGCAGAAAGGAAATGTTGAGGTTCTGATGTTGAGACCTACCCTTGTGTTCAAACCAGTAGCAACAGCTCAGGGAGCCACTTGATTAAAAAACACAAACAACCTAACACACAAACAACACAACAGTTCTACCACTTGCGGATAAAGGCCATTCACCCTGGGGAGGTGCCTACAGAAACATATACACAAAACCTCATACATTTAACCAATAAACATTCATTCCTTATATATATTTTTTCAAAAAAGAGAAATCAAAGTAAGCATTTTAATAAGCAGATAAGCAGGCATCTTGTGTCCTTCCCTTCATTTTAAGGAGGGTGGGATTTTTTTGTAGCTTTATCTGTGCAAATTATAGATTGAATGCCTGGGGATAAAATGCATACACCCTAGAGTTCTCAGAAACAAAGGATCAAAAAAAACCAAAATGAGATCTATCAGATCGTACTGGAAATATATGTATTGGCAGCTTCTGGCATGGAGATTTCCAATAGAGCCCCCATTAAGCAGCAAGCGAGGCAAAAAGTCAATTTTAGTAACAGTTACTCATGGTCACCATTCTCATCACAGCCAAGTTTATTCTTTCACAGTAGTGTTCTCAGTGTACATAACCTCTATGTATCATAAAAATGGAAAGACCCAGCTTCTATCAGTGGATAAAACCAGTGCAGTTAATCCACTGCTGTCAACAGTGGCCATCAGAGATACACTGCGGTCAGTCGAGACATCTGTACCTGACACTGCCTCCATTCTCACATCCACATCGGTTTATTAAGGCTAAGCAGAAACCCAGAAGAGAAGCAGCCCTTGTGTGTTGTTATTTACAACTCATGGATTTTTAAGGTTAGCGCATTAAAGCAACCAAGGGTACCTATAATAGCGCTGGATGCAAATGAAAAGAACTGTGGAATTTTGGAATTATCAGGGGAAAAAAATAATGTTCAGTGGTTTTTTCATACTACCAGGATGTTTTGCAGAAGGCGGGGTTTGTTGGGTTGTTTTTTTTTTTTTTGTACAGAACAAATAAGGAAGTGAAAGGGCTAAGAATTTTTTCCAGTTCTTAATACATGAAACATACAGAGAAATGCACAATATGAAAATACATGGAGTTTTTGAATGCAGCCAGAAAATGCCCATTAAACAGCTGAACATTTCACAATCATTTTACTGTTCAGTTGCAACCACTAATGAGATTACCTAAACTCAAAATCAACAGTAAATCCACTTTCCCCTCGGACTGTTCAAACACTGTTCTCTGCCACCTGAACATCTCCTCCTATGGATAAAATGAAGCTGATTTGGCTTTACCAGCGACACTGCTTCCTCCCAGTGACCATGTGCTCAGCCTTACTAGCAAGCTTCACTCCACAGACTGCACAAGGCCAGTGGCTACTGGAAGCCTTTAGCAAGCAAACATCATGTCAGAAGCCTTTACTTCAACAGTAACACAGCTCCCCAGCTCACTGCTAGTTGTAACAAATGGTCTAAAAATGTTTCATAACAGGTTATCCCTTTCATAAGAGCCCTGTTACATTACAATAAGCAAGTCTTTAAAATTTCCGCTTCGTTCAGTTCAATAGGTGCACAGCATGCACATACGGTGTAGACAGCTTGTGGATGTAGTAGTGCTTTTATTACATAAATAATGATGAACAAACAAAAATATGAATGTAAACTAACATGTCTCTAAGTAAAACACACGAATTTTAAAAGGATTGCTTGTATTTTAAACAGAGATACAATGTCAAGTCATTTTGGCATTCTTAGGCTTATTCCCACAGGGTAGAGTTATCAGCTACCTTGGGAACAGAGTTATTTTTAAGGATAGAAAGGTCATTTTACTATTTGACATACATTGGAAGAAATGTGCAGTTTCAATCACTCTAAAAACTTCCATGAATCCAGATCAAGTTGTTGAAATACCTTCATCTTAAGTTGCACCCCCTCTCCCACAGCACGATTCCAGAAACAAAACAAATAACAACAACAAAGAAAACTCACCTCACTCATCCCAAAAAACCCACTGGATAACTATTTATCAAATTTCTGCTCAAAACATGTTAGAGAACAGATGTGAATTTGGAGTTCCTAAATGAGTGCCTTGGGCACTGCACCATACTGTGCATGGAGGAAGACTGTCATTTCCACAGAATGAAGTGACTGAAATATTCACAGACAGGAGAATTAAATAAATGGAAACAACAACAAAAAAAACCTCAAAACCCCCACAATTCTGGATTTGAACTATGTAAAATCAGGTTTTTCAGTTCACCTGCCAAACCAAAAGAATTCTTGCACAGCACCTACTACAGAAAGGAAAGCTGACTGAAGTACTCATGTTTGCTACTCTAGTTCAATGCTTTAAATCCTTCAGTTATCAGTAGCAGATAATACTTGTTTATAAAAAGATCAGATCAAAAACATGTTCAGTAATTTTCTATGAACCGTTTCGCATAATATAACTATAGTATAATATTCTGTTTGCATCACCAAACAGGTGTTCCTGCTACTTATCAGAGACCAACTACAGATGTAGAGGTGATCCACGAAGACTTTGGAATGAAATAAACCACTCATTAGACTCCAAGAGAAGACAGAGAGGGAGGGAAAGACTAGATTGAATATTCACTACAGTGATTCATAGGCAACTGACTCTTCTCTATGAATAAGCAGATAACCTGAATGTTCTTTAAATGTTTGGTGTTGTAAAAAGCTGGAGGAGTTGAAGCCCTAATAATCTCTGCAGAATAAATCACTTAAAATCTGAGTTTGCAATGGAAGCCTCTATTGAAAACAGCTATCCACAGATTGCATTACTTTTGGTAAGCCTGAAGTGATCTTTCTACATTACTAACAGTCAATGCAATAGTGAACTAGATTACGTCCAAGCACTGAACTATGCACAAAATCCCATAGCATCTTTGTTTCATTCTCCAAAAACCCTCTATCCCGGAATTGCTTTGTACAAATTTGCAGAACTTTGTGCAAAAATTGTCGTCAAGCAGGTTCATCTTCTCCACAGAACAAGATCCCACCTTGCCACAGACATCTGACAACCCTGAAGAGGTTCAACCACCATTAAGACTGCAAAGAAAAGGCAACGCATGTCTTTTTTACTCAAAACAAAACTGTAATTACGCCATCTCTTACTGAATTAACTAGATATTCAAGAATAGCGACTTATAAATTAAAACAGGTCATCTTAAAATTCTAAAGCCTTGTTAAAAGGCATAACCTTTTTACCTCATAAAAATGTAGAATGTCTGATGCAATACCATCTCAATAAATGCTGCATAATATGAATAGAAAAATATGCTAGCGAATTATTACAATACAGTGTGACTATGCACTTCCAAATAAGGTTCGACAAGCTGAACGCAGCAAGATTTACATTCGACCATTATTCACACACTCAATTCAGTTTTACAGCAGTACTGCAGGATGTGCTGTAGATATGAGACTCCAGTGGCTTTGAAAATGAATAACTATTTGCAGAATCAAATATTCATTGTCAAATACATGCTCAGCACAGGAAAAAAGAAAACAAACACACAAACAGGAAAAAACAAGCACTGGAAGGAACAAACCACACATTGACAGGTACCAAGAGTGGACAGGCTTAGCTAGGAGCCAGGTACCAAACTTGGCTCTCAGTCTCTAACTGAAAGCATAAACAACTCCATGCCTACCACATGCAACTCCAGCTTCAGGGGGGAAAAAATAGCCAGAAATACATACTATTTTGAACAACCAACTGTCCTTGCAAAATGAACACAATGCACTGGGACATGTATACACATGCAGAAAAACAGACTACTTCAACCACAGCCAGGCACAAGTAGGCTTTCATCCTGCTCCTTTTCATGTTCATTCCCTCCCTCCTTACAAACACCCGAAGAATAGCAAGAGTTAATGGAGAAATAAGTACATTTTTAAAAGCAGCTATCACACAAAACAAGATATCAAGTGTAGCTTCACAGTATGTAAAGATGCTCCAATGGAAAATGATTTGCAAATCACAAGAACTACATCTCTCAATGTAGTAGGCTAATAGCTTAAGTCTTGGGCATCAGTTATACTCACCTCCTGATGGGAAGATGTCACTTCTTAAAAATAAGTATTTGATTATTTATCCCTTTGATCATTTTGGGTGAACTTTTCAGGCAAGTTGAGAGGGTTAAATCATGCATGAAAGACTGAGCTTGCATGTAAAAGCCACTTCACTAGACAGTATTCATTTACCACATACTTAGTTTTGCAACTTTAAATAGATGGTAAAAAACACTGGGATTCTGCATTGGGCACTTCATTTTTTCTGAACTGAAGCAAACATACAGCCCTCAGAAGTTCTGAGGCATCATTCGCTCCCAGGAGGAGCTTACGCAAAGACCTCTCAGCTCCCAGGCCTAAAGGGGGAGAACAGCTCTTCGCTCCATCTAATGGTGAAAGGGAATAAGCATCTCCATAAGGTTTAAATTATCTACCTAGTAAGGTCAACTCAGGGTAACTTGTACACATTATTTTATGTCGTACTGGAGCACGCCTGGGCTGTGTGTTGATAAGGCATGGCATAGGTACACAAAGCTGCAGAGGAGGCAGAGGAAGTCACAGGTACATTCCTGAGGAAGGCAGGTCATGTAGGGACAGCTGGTAACCACTGCTGACGCTAACTACTGAAACAGGAGCTAGGGTTTGTTCTCATGCCCGTCTCTGCTTTCTTCCCCAAGCCTCCAGACCCTGCATGGGATGCTGACTGCATGTGTTGGACCTCCTGCCATAGGAAGGTGATGTGGTGAGGGCAAGCAAGCTGGGGCAGGGCCAGCAGTACCAACTTCACACAACAGCACTGGGCAGCAAAAGGCTTGAGCACCTCCCACTGCCAAGCCCACGGCAGCGCAGTCCCCTTCCTGTGCCCCTGGCACACACTTGAGTCTGCCATCAAAAGACATGGATGGGGGAAAGAGCAGACTACACAGCCAGCCTTCACTCGCTATTTAATGTTTTCCTAAGCAGGTGTCATTACGGTGACCAAAGGTCCACGCTGTTTTTCCACTGAAGGACTATCAATGATCTCTTACTCTCCAGGGCTTCCAAGAGCTCTCAAACAGGAAAAGTGAGAGTCAGGGCAATTTCTGTGTTATATAAGGTCTAAGACTGCAGTGTTTCCGGATGACTTCTGAACCTTCTTTATGGTGTGAAAGTCTCCCGAAATGCTGTCCCAGTCTGGCTCTTGTGACACCCAGTGGCTCCAGGCAAGAGGCTCATGCAGCAACACAGCCATCTTTGGGCATCACAAAGCACCCACAGGTCTGGACAAACTGAATGATGTACCGTTTGCTCTCACGCAACGGGTGCTACACTGAGCATCAGGGGGATGAAACAAGGCGGCTTTGCTCTTCACCAAGCAATCAGACCACAATGCAGAAGGCACTGGCACATGTACAGCTCCATGCCCACACCCCGAGCACAACTGATTGAGAAGTGCTCACACCGAACACTGCCTGGTGCTTACTTTACAATGACAGTGTTCACATTTCCTTCACAATCCATCAGCTCCTGAACAGACAGTAGAAATACCTGGCTTGTCCTTTTAAGAAAATAATTAATTAATTTGGAAGTACTAAATCTTGGTGTAAAAATGTTTGGGGTTTTTTATACATTGATGATCAAGGGAAAAGACTTTAAAAAAAATAATAATTCTGAGTACTCAACTTACATGACTTTAGACAAACTCAATTTTCAGAAAATACAGAGCAGCTATTCCTTCTCAAAAATCAGATCTTAATGCAAGTTGGGCACTCAAAATTCTCTAGTCAGTTTGGAAACTTTTTTTAGAAGCAGAGGGGAGATTTCAGTAGATGTGAATTGGTAGAAAAAAAACCACCAAACAGAATCAGAGTTATCTTCTAATCTGAAGCAAGACAAGGTGCAGAGTTTTACCCAACATAACCTTCCTTCAAGCCAAGTAACACAGCACAAGTTAATTCAAATATCTCCTAAAGATAATTACATCTGAAATCAAGACAGTCTGATTGCTCTGCAGGTGCAGAAGGTATATTTTATTCTAATTCCCTATACCATCTGGCAACTTTACAGTCTGGTCATCTTCTGGCAATTAATATCTAAATTTTATCTAGTTTTGTAAAATGCCCTATTTCTGACACACATTCCAAATGCCATAAGGATTTAAGGCAACATCTGTAAATGTTATGTTGATGAAAGCAAAAGCAGTAACAACTTATCTGAAAATGTTTTCTCCTGCTGTATCTTATGCAAGTTTATAGGAGGAAAACAAAATCATACTTCACTTCTGTCTTTAGGAAACTATACAAAGTAAAGAATACAAAAACTGTCATATGAGAGTCCTATGTTATTTTTAATAAAAACATTAGTGATCTGCCATTTATATAGCTCACTTCTTGCTGTGAATGTTACTCATTCTCTTTGCAGAGGAGACCTCATCCTCATTCCTCCAACTTTGAATGTAACATGACATACTTAACATGAAAAAACATATTTTTTTTATTTTATGCACACATGCCATAGAAGAGAATAATTTATACTGATTTCTCTAAGTTTCTAAAAAAAGTATGCTTTAGAAATTTAGCACAGTGGGAAAAGAATAAGGCTCTGCATTAACCAGCATTTTTCTTTTCCTATGGTTATGTGCTAGTACTTGTTGGGGGGTTAGCTAACATAAGGATTAGTTATTGTTATCATTCCCTTACGCAATTAAGATGCCTAACTTTTCATTTATACTCAGAAGAAACACCATCAAAGCCAAACATTCAAACTTTCAATGTCATCTTGCAATAATCAGTGTTGAGAAGCTTTATAATGGCTTTTTTTTCTTCCAGAAATGTACAAGAATTTTTCTTATAAATTCTGTAAGTTCACTATTTCTTTAGAAACATGACAGCAAATAAGCACATACACAAGCTCCGCTATATGAGAATTTTTTGAATTATGTTCCAAACACCACAGAAACAAAGCTACTCAGAAATACGAGATACATATATTCAGTACCTCAGCATCAGTTTGAATAGCTAAATAAAAAATAGATACAAATATCCGTTACGAAACAGGAGTCAAGATGGAAAGCTGCTTCTGCACAAGATAAAAGATTCTTCACTCTCATACCATAATGTAAGTACCAGGGAAAAAGTACACATTCAGAGGCCAAACATTTCAGGATTTATCTATAGATAACTAGACTAAATTTCTTCTAATAGTAACTAATCACTAGGTCTTACAGTTCCTATAATGTATTGGTCAGAAGAAGAGCAATGCCATCTGTCTAGAGGTGCAGCAACGAGCAAATTAAATTGGCTATTTATTACTAAAACTACTGATCTATTCATATAAAAAAGAATGAACACAGTCAGAAGTGAGGCAATGCATTTCCTCAGAGAAACATGCCACACAGCATTTCATAATTTAATGGGCAGCCAGTTGGCACGAGAGCATTACTGATGTCAAACAATTCACAACTTTACACAGATGCATATACAAGAAACACCTAGCACAATTTGACCACAGACAAATAGGGCATTCAAACTTCTAGGCTTGTCAAAGATTAAACCAAATTTGCTAGAGCCAAGCTTTGAAAGCTCTCGAACATATTACTTACCATATAATGCAGTTGTAGTAGGTAGGGCTAAAATGTGCACAAAATTTGGGTTTTAGCATGGGAAGTGGTAAAAAGTGAAAAACATCCTACTTGCAGTAAAATGTTCAAAGTATTGACATAGGCTGCAAGAGAGACGGGAAGTTTTTGATGCATCTGATTAATGACTAAAAATAATAATTAAAAAATACTACCAGCTTTGCAAGAGCAGTTTGAGGTAAAGATTCAATTCTCCTCAACAAAGAGGCAAAGGTATCTTCCTTTCCTTTATACAATCCCTGTGCTGAGATGAGATGTACCTGGCTATATCTGGACATTCTCTAGCTCATCTTTAATGTACTTGTTCAAGTTATCCTCTGTTGCTGCCTTTAGAAGTAAAGGCTTCCTTTAGCAAACAAGCTTTCCAGAGTTAACTTTTGTTTTGTTACACTGCCAGCACTAGATATATCTGAATTAACACTGCTGTAATAACTCCTTATTTCTTTTAAATAGCCCCTCCTGACTTGACTTCTCTTGGGTATATTAGTGCTCCTACACTCATAGACTTCCAGCACTTGAATTTCTTTTTTAAGAGTTTGAATTTTATTCTTTGTTTCAAATATTAAGAGTTTCATTGTATAAAAAAATATATTCAATTTTTTTATTTATCTTCCTCCACAGTGAATATATTCACTATATTCTCATCCACATTTATGAAACATATTCCCTTTTAATCTCACTTTTATTTACCTATTCTTAACAGTTAAACTATACTTAGAGATTGGTGTTAAACAAGAATTCAGTTAAACAGTATGTTTATTAATTCAAATTTTCTCATTAAAAGAATTTTAGCTGATTGCTTCCCAATTTTCATTTTGATCTCTTTTCTCCTGCTCACTCCTTTAAAACATATGACAAAAAGGGTATAAGGAATATAAGCATAAGAGCCTTCACTCTTAACTGTGATGTATGCACATGTATTTTTTTAATGAGTTTCATGATCCTGAATTAATAGAAGTAACAAAACCCAAGGGATTGTAATGCAGTAAAAGAACGAGTAAAAGAAGTAGTAATGGAGGAAGCATACCATGCAAATCACTGCATTACACAGCATCAAAACAAATGTCTCCTTAATATATTTACTAGTGATAACACATGCGATACAAATCTTATTTAAATCCTGAGATAAAACTATACTGCTTATCCAATTTATCAGTTAAAAGCAGTATGTCATATAAGTCTGTCTTATTACATGACTTACTGTCTAAAAAGGGTAGTTCCTTATTCTGTTCTTGGATAAGTGTCTAACTTTAAGACAGTGTTTTGCAAAAAGAAGTTAACATTTTACTCCAATGTTTCAGTTATAATACTGTTTTTAAAAAAAAAAAAAAAAAAAAAAAACAAACAACCAGCTTTCTATCTACTTCTCCTGCTTTCCATTTCCCAAAGCACACTTTTTTCAATTTTGTTCATCATCCTCTATTTTGTTTGCAAGGAAGAAGGGGAAAGGAGAGTGCAAGGAACTTACATAAAGAGAAAATTGCATAGCTATGAAGTTCTACACTTGGCTTCAGGGAGATTTAAATTATGGCTCAGTAATTTAAAACACGTATTCCAAATAGCATATTGCGATAGACTGTTCCCAGTCCCCACCACATGCCATTCAGAGGAAGGAACTGTGAATGACAGCTTTAAATGAACCTGCTACCAACGTCCTATAGTTTGGGAGGACTACAGATGAGCCAGCTGGTAACACTTGCCTTCTCCAAGAGGCAAGACTGCCCAGACTGGACAGTCACCCTCTCAATATGGGTAACCATCCTCTACGGGCACACAAACTCCTGTTACACCAAAAGCCAGTTTATCATAGCACTTAGGTTGCTCACCTCTAACTGAATTCATCTTCAGGATTGTAGCAGGTAAGCATGGACACACTCCTATGCCTCCTAGCTAATGGGTGATAACTTCTGAAAAAGGCATTAACCAAAGGGAGTCTGCATTATCTATTATCATTAATTTTTAACCAATCCTTTAGAAATCAAAAATCAAGACAAAGAATTCAAACAGTGCATTTTAAAATGCTTTCCCTTACATTAATAAAATCAAGTCAACTTCTACTTAGCATAGGATTGGTATCCTGCACCTCTGTCACACCTCTACAAAGCTGTTTTGTGCCCTCCCTTCTAAACAGGGCAGCAAAACACCTTAGCACCCAGTCTACTGAAACCATATGAAAGATACAACTTTTTTCTGATAAATTATTTTTAGAAGATTTAATGGTGTTGGAAGTTCTACTGCCTCACTGACCCAAAATGTACAAAGAGATTTGCTGCAAATAATGTTTTCTTTCCTCTAGAAATCTCCTCCCAAAACCACACAAGTAATCCAAAAAGTCAACCTGGGTTCTCCTTCTTCCATATCACTGCTCAAACACAGCGAGCCAAAACACAGCCTCACCTATACCTGTACGACCCTGCAAACCTTCCTCTCACTGTGGCAGCATAACCAATTTTGTCAGCTGAACTCAGGAGGAATTTGCAAACTGAAAAAAAATAAATAAATACACACACCCCTCCTGATGACCAGAAAAGAAACATGGGGTTTGCAGATGTACAGCGTCCAACAGAGCCTGGAGAAAAGTCACCGTGCCCGTGCCTGGATTGCCTGCCTTGGCATATCACTTAAAACTGCCCTAGAGTCACATTCCCTCCTTTACATTTTGCTGCTACATACCAATTTTAAAGCTCCGTATTCCCTAACTCTTCCTTACTGGATGCAATTTCTAAAATGATGCCAATTAAATTTCCCTCTAACATAACTGGAACATGTACAATTAGCAGGAAACAAGTTTGACAGGTTGTAAAGAACTGCCAGAGCTGACCTATCAGCCCAAAATCAGCGATTTCTCCACATAGCTTTCATAGATCTCAGTCTATACTTACTCTTCTCAGAAAAATTCCTCACAAGTTCTAAAATGAAAGTGTTCCCTCATCCCTCAACAGATGAAATAATTTAGACAGCCTTCATGACATTTACTTTGCACCTCTCTTCCCCCCTCTGGACCTACAAAAACAATAAATATTATGCTCTAATGTTGTGTGCATATTTCTAAAGCCTTAGCTTTAGAAATACATTCAGGATTGTAATTATCTGAGAAATAAGATTTCAAACACTGTTTCTTTAAACACAATTCTTAGGCCAGAGTTTATAAATAATTGGCTAACAGAGCTTTCTGTGAAAGTTTATGAATGGTATCTTATTGCGTGTACCAGACTTCTTGCTAGCAACTGGAACGTTTTTCTTCTATCCTCCAGATAGTATAGATAATGATAGTACAAGAGTTTAAAACAAAAGAAAAAAAAAAACCACACACACAAAAAACCCCAACCAGCCAACCCCACAACCAAAAAACCCACAAAGAAACCCACACCATAACAAACCAAAACAGGGTGACAGAAATATCTGTACTTATCATAGGGTGGGAGGAAGACCCATAGAGTAAAAGTTATACTGAGACAATAGTGAAGCTTTCTCATTCCCTGGGCTTTTCCAGTGTACTTAAGAATGACCTAAATACAGGCATTCAGAGCCCACATCTCCAGCAGCAAGCCACAGCGGAATCCTGAGGCAAGCAGTCTTTCACAGAAATCAAATGCTAAATTTGGTAACACATTTCAATATGCTTAATAGCAGGGCCAACTGAAAAAAGGATAAAGAAAACAAAAACTAGCGAGCCAAACATTTCTGGTGGCTTTCATTTTATACTAATGTTCACTCACGCTTCCAACTTCTTAATATTCATGTGCTGCATATTGATAACACATTACTTTATATCCAAATGTTAGGGAAGAGCACAAAATACACAAGTGCACAAGCTGAGCTGCAGGTGCAAATTCCAAAGACAGGTATGGCCAAAGTTGTGACACCAAGGGAAAAAATGAGGTATAGGGTTAACTGAACTGAATGTGTTTCCCTATTCTACCTCCTTCCTGCAGGCAGACATGTTTAAGGGAGAGTAGCACGAATTAAACATCTACTTTCTTTACAATAAACCTATTGTAGTAGTCAGCATCGATCCAAATGGAAGCACATAAGTGACTCCCACTACTAAAGCAATTAGCAGTGAAGTATTAATGTGGAGTATAATTACAAGTAAATTGTAAAACAGGTAAAAGAAATTAAATGTGAGAAACAGAAGATGAGTGGAGAGGTTTCACGTATTTTGTACTTACAGCTTTAAGTTCTTTGTAAGTGTAGAGATAAAGACATTTTTTCCAACACAACACAGAACTGGGAAATTAATGGTAATGACTTACAAACTAACAATTATGAAATTTTAAAAAAAGTGAAGTGTATCAGTAACAAATCTATAGGAATTATTGAAAATAGCAACTTCAGTAATAAAAACATTTCTAAATTATTTTTTAAAAAGCATAGGAAGAAAGTGTTGTGAGTTTAATATAATTCTTTATCTTAAGAGTGATGATTATCTGCAGGGATGCTGAAAGAAAAAAGAAAATAACCCTAAACCTTACAAAGCATTTCTACTCACATGTGGGGCTAAAAAAGGCATAACCATCATAAAATGCTGTAAAATGTGAAAATGCTTTTACAAGAAATTGTTGAAGACTAACTACTGCAATAAAGCAAAACTGCAGTTTAATAACAAACCTTAAGTGATTTAATAGTCAAAAGATATAACCTAAACCTGGTTGTTAAACTATTACATGTTCACTGAATAAACTATGGAGTACGTTCTGCATGCTGAAAATGGGTTTGCTCTCCCTTTGACTCCGAGACCTGCCTTTTTTGATTGCTATTTTCCAGCTCCACATGAAGGAACAGAAGGCATCCTCCTCCCCTTCCTCCTTCAGGTGCCTGCAAACAACAGCAGAGTCTCCCCTGCAAAAAGGGCATGTGGGTTTGAATCCACTTCTGCTGAAGGAAGAGCCAAACCCTAGTGGCCCAATTTGTAGGCTGCCATGAAACATCCTTAACACTTTTTAAAAAGACCAAACCACACAACCAGTGTAGTTACCATCAAGAAAGGGCTCCAGTAACTGTCCATAAAGGTGTTGGCCTCCACCTTCTGAAGGTACATCAAGCACAGTTCCTCCTTCCTCCACCTCCCACGAAGGGCAGGCAGCAGACACATCCCTGGCATCACCCATCTCCCCGACAGCTCTGGGCAGCTCCCCCAGGAACGCCAAACTGCCCCTTGCAAGGACTGAACCCCAGCGGCGGTACAAGCACGGCTTTTCCCTGAATCAACCTGTCAAGTCCAGCTTTTTAGGGACTGTAACACCCAGTTAGGCACTGACAGTAAGTTACGGACCCCACTGAGAATGCCTTTACATTGGTCACTGCGAACACAACTCCCTCCGTTTGCTCATCTGCACTTACACACGTTTGTTCTGCAACCACGAGAGAACTGACGAGGCAGCTTTCAGCACAGAAAGGGCAGGCAGACGTTTTTCCCAGGTCTCCCAATTTCAGCTACAGCATTCAAATACTTAACAAAGCAAAGTATTTCTTAAAACACTATTTGTTAGCAGGCTAGCATGAAAGGCAGAGACCTATTATTTTCCTAGATTAGTATTAGACTAAGCTGTTCAATAAATTAAATTATTAAATAAAAAAACACCTGGATATATATGCTATTTAGAGTCTCCAGATATGCATGTTCCACACACGAGGCCCTGGTATGTAAAATATGGGCCCCACAGAAGTCAGTGGAAATTTTGCTCTGAGCATCACTGGAATGAGGATTTTCTCATTAACCTTAGTTTTGAGACAGCAGTTTCAGATGTTAAGCCACTAAATTCTTAAATAATTACTTACATGAATAAATCCAAATGTATGGCTGCCAGCATTAGAATTGATGTATGTATACAGGAAGTCCACAGATAAAAAAAGGTAAATGTAATACTACTGCAAAAAAAGTGTTGTTGCAATATATCTGGCATTTTCAAAGACAAATTATTCATCCACTCCTTATTTTGATTTAAAAAAATCAAGTCATTTACCAACATAATAAAATTAATTTTTAAAAAGCCATTTATTTAACATAAAATCATAACTAAGTAGGACCCACTGAGAACAGTTCTTGGCCCTTGGTTATTTAACAGCTTACCAATGACCCAGAAGACAAACAGTTGCTGCTGATACAAGCCACAGCTGGCAGAGGGACTGGGGAAATGATAAACAGGAAGAGGATACGCCACTGATGGACAGATCTGGCTCACGCATTTGAAGGACACCAACACAGGCGACAAAGATAATGAAAAGCTACGTATTTAGGAACAAATACGAGGGAATCTCATATGAAAGTGTTGGATTTACTGGGGATTATGGAATTACAGTGTGTAATTAGACAGGCATGAAACCATAAAGACTAGCATAACTTTCTAGACATCTAGACAGAAAGAGGGTTAAAAACAGAGATTGTAGTATGCCTGTATTTGTCACCAGTATGACAGGTCATGTGTCCCTACTGATATCCACAATTTAAAATGTTAAAAAACAAAAATGAACTTTAAGAATTACTAAAACTGAAAACAATGCCTCTTACTACCAAGTCAGAGCACTAACTTTATTTATTATACCAAGAAGGAAGTTATTGAGCAGCTCAGTTCCTGCTTGGGAGTATGTGCCTGTGGGAACAAAAGCTTCAAACCAAACTCTTCAGTAGGGCAGTCAAAGGTCAAACAAGACCTAATAGCTGAAAGATTAAGTTGGACAAATGCAGAACAGAAAACAGTTGGTGTTTTTCTTTTTGTTCTTAAAGTGAGGGCAGTTAGCCACTGCAATTATTGCAAGCCAGTTTTCAAAAGCAACTTCAGGTGGTTTTCTCAAATATGAGCTCTGATGCATGCTGTAATGTATGGAAGTATTCTGAATGCTTTATACAGGTCAGATTAGAATATTGCAAAGTTCAAGAAATATAGTGATAAGGCAGCCTCCAGTTCACCAAACCATATAATAAACCTGTACTTAGAAATACCTCCACTAAAACATAAGACAAAATATGGAAGGGCTACCATCTTCCTCAAGTATTGAGGCATCTAATTGTCAGAGAAATCAATGTAAATCGCATCTAAGTATGATGTAGATAACTAAATACATTTATAGCAACAGCCATCAGATGATGCAACCCCAAAATAAGATTGTCTCCAACCGCAATTACTGAAGTTATCCATAACTTCGAACCTAAAAACAAATGGATCACCATGCTTGTTACCAACAGGGATATGCTGCACGTAACCAAGTCAAACTAGAAAACAGGATAATATACGTACAAAAATTTGGGAAATAAAAACTTATCAGAAGGAACTTCAATTTGAAAAACATTTGCAAGAGATCTCCAGCAATCAGCAGTTAAAACAGCATTAGAATTCATGAAAATAGATAATCATAATTTTTTAAATACGAACATTGCTGCATCCAACATCTCAGGTATCTGCTTGACATCTTGTCATCAGCAGTCATGGTACGGCTAGTATTAGCAAATACAGGAGAACCCCAACTAGTAGGAATTCACGAATACATATTATTTGTTTCTCAAACAAAAAACCCCATACCCTTGGGCACTGTGCCTATCGGATTCCCTCATATTTCACTAAATTTGCATGAAAGGCTTCAGGAAAGCCAAAGAAGTATGGAAGGAAAGCTAACTGTTTTTTTCTTTCTAAAAAGGAAGTATGGGAAGGGGTTGGGGGAGGTTTCACTTTCAATGGTTTGATTAGAAAGCACTACGCAGACTATATTAAGCATATAAACTCATAAAAATAGCTGCCACTGTGAAAGTACATTTCTACTTGAGGTGCAGATCCAACCATATTCAGCATCTTCACCAATGATCTGTCAACAAATACAGAAAAAAAATCTGAAAAATTCTGTCTGGCAAGGTTAGCACTTGGTGTAATCATTTAATGACTTGGCTTTGAGGCAAAATTAATTTATTCCAGCAAATATAAAGTTTATAGCTGGACATAAAATATTCTAGCCTATTCTGTAGAACTCTACACATTCTGAAGAGGAACATCTCCAAAAAATTCCTAGTGAGCGAGTAGGTGAATCTGAGCTCCTGGGAGGATGACACAGAAATGAAGAGGCACGGAGCAATCCTTTGATAAATCAACAGGAAAACAGCAAGAGTATTGATTTTAGTATGTTGTATTGCACTGGGGGGGCAGATGTTAACAGTGTATGAGCAGTTCTCTTTTAAACCTTTTTACAAAAATACAGCCAAAACGATTCATAGAGATACAGTAATAACAAAGGGCTAGAGAAAATGCCTTACAGCAAGAGTTAAAGAGCTGTCTGATTAGTTTAGAACAAGAGAATTGAAAGGTGACTTCATTAGGGAGTATAAACATCTCACAAAGAATAAAGTATCGGAGCTCTGAAGCAGAAACCAGAGGCAATGCCTGGAAACTGAAGCCAGACAAATTCATATTAGAAATAGAGCTTAATTACATTTTTCAGCAATGAGGGTCATTAACTACTGATGAAGTTAGAGTGAAATGTAGCTTCTTTGTCCTTCCATGTCTCTAAAAGACCAAACACTTCTAGAAACTGCACTCTATGGTAAGTAGAGGTAAGGTACTTAATAAGAAGGTAGCTGCATAAAGTCAGAAAGAGCCTATATTATACAGTTTAACCCATATGATGTAATGGTCCTGCAAGACTTTAAAATTGCCAAGGCATACAAATCAGCGCCAAGATAAATAAATTAGCAGTAATAAACCACATAGGATCACATAGCTCCATTACAAACAGATACCCCATTTTCCGTAAGTCACCCAGCCTTTCTACGCAGGACCAAGGGATCTCCATCTTGTAACAATATATTTCTCTGATATTACCTCATTTCATATAATAAACAGGCTTTTCTTTTCATGCATATCTTAAAATCCATATTTAACCTTTTTCAGTACTTCTACTACTTGGTAGCTGTGATAATGTCATCTAGATATTAATATAGCATTACTGAAAATTAATTCTGTATCAAAACTAACAAAATGGAATGAATGCTTATTACTATAATACTTCAAAATGTTACCACTGGCAGGCAAAGCTCATTAAGGTTTGAAATAACTATTTTGATAAAAGGAGAAACATTGATTACATAATTTGCACTCATTTTGTCACTTCTGTCCTTTTTATTTTACCATTTTCTCTTCTGCTGCGTAGTTGTTTGACACTGCTGACTCACAGGCAGCAAGTATATTCCCAGACTGGATGTAAATGCATCTTATGCCCCTAAATTGGCATTTGCCAGATATTCATCTCCTTCTTAATACCACCTGTACTCCAAAGATGCATCTGAAAAGAGATTAAGTGAAGAAGCAGAACTGGTCTCTGAAACAGAATTGTTTCTTGATTGCTTTGTAGGAAACCATTCCATTAGGTAAACAGCTATTCCTCCAGCATACAGAAGCAGAAACAGCACAAAAGTGAACCAAATTTGGAGAGTGTAAATACCAAAATACAACAGCAGGGCTTACCAGCCTTCAAAATTTTATTGCAAATAAAGAACTATGAACTTTAGAGTATCATATATTCATACTAAATTTGGATTTACAGAGGGTATGGATCCTTAAGGAATACAAATCCTAATCTTAAAAAAAAAAAAAAAAAAAAAAAAAGCACAAAGGAGGACCTGAAGAGGTCAGGTAGCCCAAACCCTGTTCCAAGGCAATCCAGACAGAGATTTTTCTAATCTGTTCCCCAGAACCTCCAGGCAATCTAGTCCAACACTCACTATTCTTGCCACTTGAAAGTTTTTTTGCCTTTGTTTGCTTTCTGTTTGCCTTTTTTTTTTTTTTAATACCTAACCCACATTCTTTTAGCTGCAGTTTAAGATTCTTGCCCTATCCCCTATGAATAGAAAGCAGATTATTGTGTCTCTTGTGGCATCAGTCTTACATATTTGAAAATCTGTTTCTCCCATCAGAAAATAAGTACGATTCGTTCAGACTTCTCCAAAGGTCACTTTTCTTAGATGTCTTATTATCTGTTTTCTTCCCCTAACCAACTGGTCCACATCTTTCTCTAATCCGAGTGCCTTGCCTACATCAGTGTATGGGGACAAAACATCATGTTTCCATGAACACACTGTCCTTAACTGGAGTACATCCTCACACAACCTGCAAAAAATCAGAGATGGAGAAAGCAGTGACAGGAAAGGAACACACTACAGGAGATCAGAGACACCAAGATTCTAGGGAAAAAGCAATGTTGTTCCCAACTAAACGCAGGCTTTTACATTAATATTTTAGTCTACTGAGTTATTTTTGCCTCATTATAAATACGAATTTGTACAGCACGATAAAAAAAGGGGCTGTGATTCTACCTGAGGCTTCTAGCATAACAAACAATACCAATGAGGAAGACTCTAAATGCATCATAAATAAGAAAAATAAAAGGGGAAATCATATACATATGTTCATATGCAGAGTAAATATTTTGGCTAATGTCTTAAAACATAAATTATTCTTATATTTTAACAATAAATAAAACATTTTGCCTCTCAGAAAAGTTTGAAGCAAAGTCTTGACTAGCAACCAGACTGCACTTTGAAATAATTCAGCATAAATTAATGTATCATTGTTTTACATGGTATCTTCCACCTGGTCTGTCTTGCTATCTTATCTTCCTCACTTAGAGAGCTATACTCCAGCTATAGTGGCTTCAAAATTGCCTAGGCAAATGTTTCACAAACTGAGGATAAAATTGTCATTTTTTTACCACTAGTGTTCCTATGGAGAGAGAGCGCAAAGCACGCAACCTTAAGCAGCAAAACAGCTTTGAAACTGCTATTGATGTAATTGTGGAAAGAAGTCTGTCTCCTGTTGAATTTTTTAATTGTGAACTTCTGATTTTACACAGTACTTAAGATCTGAAAGCACAACTTGGATGCACTGTTTTGTCATCAAGTCTTGGCACTGACTTCATTCACGCAAGTCCTAGTGATGCTGAAGTCACTCAATTAAATTTTTTCATTCAATTCTCTGGTGCAGACTCAGATCTCATATCAGCAACAGTTAGTTATTCCAGTGTTTCGAAAGACTTTTTTTGTACCACAAGCAACTTCCTTGTTTTTCTCAGTTCTTCAGACCTACTTACACACACAAGAAAATTAAAATAAATTAGATTTATTTAATCTCCATCAATTTGTCACTGCTTTACGTAGTTGGATCTGAAAGCCTCAGATTAGCAAACCGAGGGATGATACACGTGAAAGGCACATCTCACCCATCCTAACATGCTAAAGTACATTTAGACAGTTAAGTATATATTCTTATACACAGCAGCTGAGTGTTTATAAGGTCTTAATATATATTTGACAAATACACCATGAAATATGATTCATAAGCAAATACTGATACAGATGGCTCACATTTTTTTCTACAAAACCTTTAATACATCAATCAGAACATGGATTACACAAAAAAAAAGAAGATAGATTGGCACAGAAGAAAAGAGGCAATTTGGCAGCTTCTCAGCAAACACAGATTAAAGCACACAAGCTCTAGTGCATACAAGAAACAAGATAAATAACCCCAAAAGGTCACAGAACATACTCTGAGATCTGTGGATACTTATGTAATAAAAGATAAAACCTGCTTCTGTGTATAAAACTGAGTAATTGCAGTTTTCAATTTCAAGATTTTAAACATGTATAACAACACAGCAATCATTACATGTGCTGCAATACTTTTCCAATAACACGTATGGTTTTCTAATCAGTGAGTAGTACAGCGATGGCCACAATTAAGTACCACAACCAACTGAACTCGAAATGCCTTCGCTAAGTTTTGCTCTATACAGGATGCTATCAGTAAGCTTTGTATTGGATTTATATTTCCATGTAATTCAGAATAGTGTGCTATTAAATCATATTACTTTACACCACAAAACATTAAGGATAATAAATCACTGTAGACCTACTGCTAATAAGATGGTTTTGGAGCTACAAATGCAGATTCCTTAAAAAAAAAAAAGTAATCGGCTGTTGAGCTCAACAGGAATTTTCTGGTATAGTTATTCATACATTGGGAAATGCTAATTCTACATTACCCCCCTTCCTGAAACCAAGATATCCATGGAAACAGAAAACAAGAGATGTACTGAAAGTGAAGCAGAATAATCTTATTTCTTTCGTCAGCCATACCACTACGGTTGGGCCAGCAACTGCCACCCCCCAGCAATATTCAAATATATGCTTCTTGGAAAAGAGCAAAAAAAAGCAAGCGGAGAGTGTCCATGCAGCTTTTTTCATGTTTAACAGAGTCTGTATTTTATTTCAGATTTCCATCATACATACATCAAAATATAACAGGCTTCTCTCCCTCCTTACCATATCCCTTCTTCCAGGGTTGATTCTTGGAAGCAAGAAATATTTTTGTGCTTTTCGATACTCCACCCCCTTCCCAGTAAGTACTTTGGCATTCCACTGCACACAGCCTAGTTTATAGACTTTTAATTCTATCTAAGGTAAATACAGTTTTGTTAACTAGGCTAACCAGTCTCCTTGATCTGAACCAGTGTGGCTGCTGTTCTCCTGAAAACGTAATTAAGTTAGCAGTCTTTTTAAAACAAAAAAGAGTTGGCAGAGGAGAACATAACTGATAGGCATCCTTTTAGGGAAGCCCGCAGCACTATTTTCTCCTGACTGCAAATGAAGGGAACGGTCATACCCCTTCTTACCTGCCATCCATGCATCCGTTGAAGAAAGCATGCACAAGTCCCAGAGAGCCACTGAGGGTGCTCCACCTGCAAGCTGAAGCAGCTGAGTAGGATTTCACTTACAATTGCTCATCCTCTTGACCAGGAGCCGTTGCAGCAAACGGCACAAGAACTGAGCACTCAGCGCTGCAACAGAGGCTCACCGGCACACAGGATGAGACAAGATGGCAGAGGCAGCCAACACAAATGGGGGTTAGAGAAAAGTAGCGTGGAAGTGTCATGGAAACAGACTGAGGGGGAAGGATGGGTCCTAAGAATTCTAGTAGTAGTAGAAGCTGAAAATAAACTAAAGTTGGGAGAATCCTGGAGTCAAAAGATGCAATTGTGAACAACTGTGAAGTCCACCAGACACCTGCATTTTCCATCTCAATCATAGGTACATAAAGGTAACAGCCAACTGCTGAAATTTGGATCTTAAGATTCAATATATGACATATAAAAAGATTACTGTTATTCCATATAACAGATGATGTATTTAATAACATAAACAAACCAGCCACCCAGAACAAGGAATATATATACAATAACTGCACAGACACAAAAACACAAAACGCCAGCATTTCCTAGATGGACAGGTTTAAAAAAAGAAAAAAAAAAAAAAATCTAGGTCCACAGAACAAGCAGGACTACTCTATAGGATCTCCCAAATCACTTAAGCCAAAGTGTCTACAAACTACAGCTCTGGGACTTGTCCTTTGCAGGTGCTGAATTGAGGCTTTTTCTTGCAGAAGTGCTAAGCAGTTGCGACTACTACAGAGGTAGAAACTTGCTGATCACATGAGGAAAGATGGCCAAACACCAGCACCAAGCCATGTCTGGCAGAAAGGAGGATTCTGGCATTTGCCTAACATAATGGAAAATAAATACTTTTAAAATACATTTCAGACCAGATGAGAAAAAACAACACATTTATCCTCATTATTTGGAGAGGGCTACAGAAGTGTCCAGCACCACGAAAAAATCAGATTTACGTGTCCCATATTGCACATGAAGACCTAGATCTTCAGCTGGTTTAGCCTTAATCATTTCATACCTCAATTCCCCTTCTATAAACAGATAATAAAAAGCTGTATAATCTTACAGCAGCAGTGTAAAATAAATTCATTATAGTTTTAAGTATGCAGATACAATAAGAGTGCCACAGAGCAGCTTTGAGGAAACAGGCAATTTTGTGCACACTGCAGATTATGGATGCAGGTAATCTGAACCAGAGGTGGTATGGGCAAAAAGAAATATTGAGCAGCTGATCTTTGTCAGAACACTATCCCACCTGCACACACAGAAATACAGGAGTGCCATGAAAAGAAAAAAAAAAAGCAGCACACAACAAATAAAACCCCAACAACTATGCAAGTAAAGATGAAGTTGCTCTGTCAACGTTTTGCTCTGCATTGTTATTTGCCAATTTTGACATAACATATGCAGAAAATGCTCAATTCTCAGAGTAATTCTAGTTTTCACTGAGCACTGCAGAAAATCTTTTTAATAGTTAGGAAAAAAATGGACATTTTTATCATACAACATTTCCAGGTTTCCCCATGAAGACTATTTTTTTTCTTATGGAAAAACATGATTCTTTAAAAAGTTAAAAAAACATAATATTTCAAACATAAGGAGTCTAAAATTGAAGATGTGAGGACATAACATAATAAAATTTACTTATTGAAAGAAGTGCTAGATATTTTGTACTCTGGACTTTAAGACCTTTGCCAAATGCTTCCTGCATTTGGATAAAAGAGGCAGCTAAGGCTTCATTATGTACCAGTATGAGATCTACTATTTTGTGTAAGTTTAAGTTTCTTGTATTAGATACAAATGTTGCTAACATCATTAGACAATTTTTTTTTTTCAGAAATGGCTTATCATATCACATTCTTAATGCATTTGTGTTCACTTTTTCCAAGAGTTGGTTAATGCAGCCAAAACTGCACTCTTCCAGCAACCCTCAAAAAGGCTATTAGATCTCGTATCACTTTAACAAGTTTTCTGTCAGGTTTTTCCTCTGCTAAGGTGACACCTTCATTTTAATTGTAAAACCAACCCTAATACTTTAAGATGCTGATACAATTTACAAGAACCTCAACTACAGCAAAACAAAATATTTGTATTTCATTAACTCATTTTAAGACACCTCAATAAACTCTTTTTCTTAAATTTCCACTGAAATGTTGGATTTCCTGTAATTCAGGAGTTAGCAAGCCAACATTTTACAAGTTTAGTAGTTCCTATAGAATTTATACAGACTTAAAAAACAAAATTCACATCTTGCTTCCAATATCAATCTTTGATAATTCATTAAAAGCAGTATTTCTTTCCCTGATCTGTATCAACAATATCATAATATAAGTATTTGGCAACTATCAAACACAGAGATCCTCCAGTAAATGAGGGAGTGACAGAAGCATTTGTCTTCCAGATGTAAAAACAAATGTTTTAGACAAATTTCTTACCCAACTCCCAATTCAAAGCAAACCTGAGTGAAAACTTCTGTAAATCCCTCAAACTATTTTCCTGTGGGATTTTTTTTGCTGGGATAGGTTCAAAGCAAAGGAAGAGAACTTCCACTGATAAAAAGAAAAATCAAAATAAAGACAAACCACATTGTTAAGTTCCAATGAAGATGGGAGTTAAGAGGCAAAGCATACCACCTATGAATAAAAATTAAAGCAAACAAAAGGAATACAGAAGCCTGTTGCAAATATCCTACGAGTTAACGGACTGGTCTGGCCCAGAGGTACACTCTTAGGATATGTCTTAGGATGCAAGCCTCAATACTGCAATAAATCACAAATGAATAAGTATTTTTCAAGATAAGTAAAAAATTTACTCATAGGCAGACCAGCATTGCTCAAAATAAGTTCACATGCCATTAAAATTTTAAATGGCAAAGTCAGGCAAATCCTTCCCTCCACATCACTGTCACCTGTGCTGAGCTGTGTCAATGCTTCACTTCCTCCAGATCCCTGACATTCCTCCACTTCACACCCTCTGGTACCCTCTTCTGAAGAACAGATCCTACTACTGCAGTTGCCCTGTAGGCAGCTGAGCACATGGAGAAGCTGAAACCACAAACTGCTGCTTCCTCTCAGCTACCTGAAGAGTCAACACGTGGCATGAGAGCAGCAGGGCAACCCCAAAGAAACTGCTGGCTCACACAGCACCACCTGGTTTATGGCATGACAACTCTGAGGTGAAAGCTCTCAAGAAGCACTGGAGTGCCTCATAAAAATACTTTAGTTTACAGAAACATCTACATTTAATCTAGATTAGGAAGAGTGACACCAGCAGGTCGATGGGGAGGATCCTGCCTGACATTTGGCCCTGGTAAGGCACACCTGGAGTACTGAGTCCAATTCTTGGCTCCCCAGTGCAAGAGAGATACAGGCATACTGAGCAAGTCCAGTAATGGGCCACAAAGATGATTAAGAGCATCCGACAAACAAGGAGAGGCTAAGAGATCTGGGACTGCTCAGCCTGGAGAGGAGAAGGCTTGAGGGGGCACATCCATCTGTATAAATACCTGATGGGAAGAGTAAAGAAGAGGAAGCCAGGCTCTCCTCAGTGGTGTCCAGTGACAGGACAAGGAGCAATGGTCACAAATTTAAATACAGGAAATTTCATCTGAACAAAGAAAGTATTTTCTTACAATGAGGGTGGTTGAATACTGACTCAGGTTGCCCACAGAGGCTGTGGAGTCTCTACCCTTGGATATATTTTAAACCCAACTGGACACAGTCCTGAGGAACCTACTGTGTGTTCACCATGCTCTGAGAAGGGGGTTGGACCTGATGACCTCCAGAGGTACACTTCCAGCCTCAACCGTTCTACAGTTCTGTATACATTAAGATTAAATGACCACCCTGCTTGATGCCAAATAAGAATAGAAATACAGCACATATACAAGCATCAGCAAACACAGAGACAGTCAATTAAGTCTCCAACTTAAAAGCTACATGGGCAGAACTACAATAGCTAGAGATTTTGCTTATAATTTTTTGGCCTTGACCCCCTCTCTTAAGGTCCCTTTGCTGTTTGATGAGGTGACATTTTGTAGAGCCAATTTTTGGATTCAAAAGAACAGTTTAATGAGTCAAGTGGGTGCCAACTTGGCCTCAAAACTGAGGAACGGGTTGATTTTTATCTCATTCTCTTTAAACACTCATTCTGTTCCTGCTATTTCTCTCCCCAACATGCATTTATTTCTCTCATTTCTTCTGCATGCTGTTTAATCTTTTGCATCCATCTGGAATAACCCTCCCCTGTCATCACTGTATCCTGAATCACCAGTAAGTGACATTCTTGAAGTAATAATTTAAGAGCCATTGCCACAATGCAGTCCCTGCTTCCTGCTTAAGTTTCACACTAATTTCTATTTTTTGCTCCAAAAACAAAAGGCAATGTCATCCACAACTATAATAAGATCTCCACTGCAAAGCTGTAATTATTCTTCTTTAAGGGCTTGCCAACACTTCTTTCTAAAATGGTAGTAAAAATGTGTACAAACAAGCACATCTCACCAGTACTCTGCCTAGGAATGCTTCTGAGGCAAGATCTCGCAAGAAAGGTTTGCAGAAGCTGGAGAAATTTAGCATAACCTATTGCAGTTCAGGTGATTTATAGCAGTTACATTTAAAGGGCTGCTACCAGTGAGTATGCAGGACAAGAACAGGTGTACTCTTTCTAAGGATAAAAGTGATTTCATTTTTCTTCCCACTGGTCATTTTCCTCTATCTCCTCATCATTTCCACTTGCTTTGCCCTTTCCTCTTCAGCTATCTTACTAATTCAGTCTTAAACTCCAATTTCTACCTGCTTATAGCTGGTGTTGCTACTATATGTATTCAGGATCAAAAAAAAAAAAAAAAAAAAAAAAAAGACTCTGCAAGCTGTGCCTTGAATACTAATCCATCTAAACCACAGGATTTTCTTCATCCACTAAGTTAATGCCGTTTCTATTGTCTTCAGTACTCCTTCCCCATTGCTCTTTCACTGAGATCTCCAGTGGACTCCTTGCCTTTTTCAGAACATAAAGCTATTTTTCCAGGCAGGGTATGAATCATTTTTAACTAAGTGGTATTAATTTCGGAAAGTAAGATTGAGAAGCAAAGAATGGGTGCTTAAGGCACACATTCTACTTCCAACTTGGAGCCAGAGAAAACGCAGAATTTAAATTGAGAGCACATAAGTTTGGCTGTTCTTGTGTGAAGATGAGAATGAAAGTAAAGGAATTTAAATTGAGAAGGCTGAGGGGAGACCTCATCACTCTCTACAACTACCTGAAAGGACATTGTAGAGAGGTTGGTGCTGGTCTCTTCTCATAGGTGATTAGTGACAGAACAAGGGGGAACGGCTTTAAACTCCAACAGGGGAGGTTCAGACTGGACATTAGGAAAAAATTTTTCACAGAAAGAGTGGTCAGACAGTGGAATAGGCTGCCCAGGGAGGTGGTGGAGTCACCATCCCTGGATGTGTTTAAGGGTCGTTTAGATGAGATGTTGGGGGATATGGTGTAGGGGAGAACTTTGTAGAGTAGGGCTGATGGTTGGACTCGACGATCCCAAGGGTCTTTTCCAACCTGAATGATTCTATGAATGCTGCAAATTCTCAGGCAAACCATTTTATTAAAACAATAGTGCTGCTTTACTAGCCTACAGCAGGACTGCAGGTAAAAGCTCTTCTTCAACTTCAAGCTACACCAGCTGAGAACAACAATCCAACTCATTCCTTCCCTGCAAGATCCTACCAGATCTGTCTCTGCAAAAGGAGATCTGCATGAGATCTACAAAATTTTACCACATCTTTCTGCATCTTCATTCTCTAGAAAATTCCTCCAAGTCTGCTGGTTCACTGTAGTAATGAAGAAAAGTCTTACTTTTCAAATGGTGTAAAATGACCCAGATCATTTTGACCTGCAAAGGCAAAAGGCGCACAAGTGACTCTGGCACAAATTATAAACACCCAACAACTTTGAGCAATTTGGGGCCATACAGGCACCAGTGCCTTCTTCAGCTGCAACTGGAAGATGATGTCCAGCAACCACTTAACAACTTTGTGTTAACTTGCTCCAGGAACACATCACCCTGTTAGAACCGTCTTATCAAACATATAGGATAACATAAAAGCAGCAATTAGAACAGCTGAACTTACCTACATGCTGATCTTTAGAAAATCCAAGAACCTACCATTTAAAAAAAAGGAGGTGATCAATAGAGACCACCAAAACAAACAGCTACAAGGTTGCTGGAGGACTAATGGAATAAATCAAGACAGAAAAGAGCATGAACACATTGCCCAGACATTACACTGCACACCTTTTTCCCTCTTCAGGTAGTATGTTCCCAATTTACAGTTTAGTCAGCTTCCACAACCCCTTCAAATCAATATATATTCAAGCAGAGACAACAAAAGTTTGCAGAATTTGCTCCTATATCCAAAGCTGCAAGAATAGTTGCATTATCCACATGACCTACTACTCTTCAGAGAATCCTCAAGAAGCCTTAAAAACAAGATGACTGCTAACTCTCTCAGGAAACACTAGAAAGAAAAGGGAAAAAAGAGTGTAGAAGATCTAATCCCTGTGTCATGCATCATTCTTATCTTTTGGCTTGAGAAACACTAGGATTTTTCTCCAAGATCCCTCAAAAAGCACTTGCAAGTTGCAATTGCACTGTGACCTGATGGGAGACAAAGCTCACTCTAAAGCTGGCAGCCCATCAATTATCCCTTCTAATCCAACCAACCCTGACAGCTATAAATTCTCATAAATAAAGCATTTTCTTACCTAACTATAGTTACTTGTAAGTTAGTACTTCAAAGGTACCATCATGTTGTACAAACTTGAAAGCTGTCTTCTGGATCTTCTAAGACAAAATTCAAGGAAACACTAAAGGTCAGGTTGGATGGGGCTCTGAGAAATCTGATGTAGTTATGTCCCTGCTCATTGCGGGGCTGTTGGACTAGATGACCTTTAAAGGTCCCTTCCAACCTAAACTATTCTATAATTGTATGATTCTATAACACGATATATAGCATGAGCACAGCCAGTGTGACAATCTGATTTATAACATATTTCATTTACTTGCTAAAGGATGTGAAATTAACCTGTGTTGCGACCATTTGCTGTCATTAGCCCAGCACTATCTTGCTATAGGGATGATCAAATGCTTCCTGACATGTCAACCTCAAAGCGCTTATAGGACAAGGGCCAAAGGATATAGGAATCCTGAGGGAGGAGTGGCCCATCATACCGTCTTGAGCCACTGATACATCACTTGGCAACTCACCACAGATCTTTCATAGCCTCAGTCCTCTTCAAGGGAAGGGGGGAAAATGAACAAACAGAAATGGTTTCACATTTATGTTTCAGTCAGCTCCTCCTTAACCTCTAACAGAGCAACCCAAGTAGACAGGAAGAGGAGATGATCACACTGGAGAACACAGCTTTTATAGAGCACAGCACATGCAAATACCTCACAGTCCTGGAAGCTTCTGTGAGCAACAGTAAGCAAGCTGTATGAAGAGACAAGAATTATTCTAGCACTCCTAATTTAATGGTGCCTTTCTGTTATATCATGCAATGTTGCCATGGACTGCAGTTCTAATGGTTCATCTTTCCTCACTTAAGCACTAAAGCATGCTTTCAACAAAGTCAGTATTATACAGTTTAAGAAAAGTGTGTCTCGGGAAAAGGGACATCCTTAAGTCATCCCCAGTCTGCCTTAAGACTGGTATAGTTCCTAAATATAAGTCAGGTCCATTTGGGCTCTAACCTCCAGTGGACTTGTGAGGCAACCTTTCCGTAACATCCCTTCTAGGGACCACTAACAGTATAACCACCAATACATCTTCTCTAAAAATTAAAAAGGCAACAGAAATAGTCTTGGAGCTTTCCAAACTGATTTCAAAGAGCCTTCAGCTGAGTAGCTTCAAAATGACAGTTCTGCTTTAGTCTCCCAGATTAGCTTGTTAAGTCTACGAGCGTAACATTGGAAATGGCGTATCTAACGTAATAAAGCAAATAGCTGCAGACATGAAATCTGGAGTTCTAACCCAACAATAAACAGAAAAACAAAACAAAAAAAAAACAAAGAATGCAAGAGGCTAATAAGATTGCGGCTTTGCTTTCTTAATTATTCTTTTCAAAATATCATTCCGCTATATCACACTTCTTGAATAAGCTAATGCAGCCAAAGTTAAAAGTCTCAGAAAACAGTCAGGAGAAGAGCATACCCTTGAAAGGTCTCCTAATTTGAGTAGGAAGCAGTCTGCATATCTGTCAACAGGTCTTCATGACCAAAATACCAATTGCCTACATCAAGGAGATCAATTTGCAAAGTTTAATCAACACCTCAGTATCCTTACATATTTGTCATTCATGATTAGCTTCAATACTCATCACACATTGTTCACACATTATAAGAAAATACATAATTTGTAAGAGTACATACAAATATATGTATATTTGAAAACTAGCAACCCTAAAAATCAGCATGCTTATAAAAAACAAGAAAAGTCCTTAGAAACATGCTATAGGACCTGCATTAAGACCCAACAGCTATATTTAATAAACCACATGCGAATAAGCTTTATCAAGTATAAAGGTCTCACATGTCCAATGTATTTGGTCTGCACAATGACACACAAATTGTTCTTGATTCATGAGAAAAACTGCTGATCTTACAAACTAAATACACTGGACACAACTTCAAATAAAGGCTTAGTAAACCATTTAAGATGTAATAATTTGCTTTTGCTTTAAAAGTCCTCATGCCAAGCATAGTTTTTCCTAGTCTTTTCATTTCTTCCACAGTGCCCCTTCCCTCTCTTTTCGAGCCAATGCCAAGCTCATTATTTCCCACTCTTTATGCATACATATCTAACAGAGTAAGGCACTCCATCTTAACATGTATGACCTCAGTAATTCCATGGCTCCAGATCAGCCTCGTAAATCCAACCATCACACATTAGAAACAAGCTCTTAATTTGTGCTCCCTCTTCTGGCTTTACAAGCATACAACACAATCACAGTAGGGTGACACAGAGACCACTCGAACATGGCCACCACAACACCGTTTGCAGTCTCCCCTCCACAAAAAACAACACAGAGCTGCAAAGAAAGTGCTCCCGACCTGCACGTTACTGCTCGCTGCACTGTAACACACTACAGATATAACCCAGATTAGTATTCATGAGAGTGATTTATCTTATTTCACTGCTCAACACAAAAGACCAAGTACTCAGCTTCCAAGGATGGCACAAAAATAGCTTCACGCTAATTTTTTAAGCCCATCCTAACGTTAATTTTAGCTCTGGAAAACCATCACGTGTAGCAGAACAAACAGCCCAGCACCTTCCATAAGGAAAAAAAAGCAGTAACATTAAAGGCTCATATTTGGCTATGTCTGGCATAAGAGGCCTTCATTTTCAAGCTTATAATGCATTTTAATCATTGTTACATTTATTTTCATAATAAAAACAAGAACACTGGTTATTTATCTGTATCGACTTTGTCATCAAAGAACAAGAGGAAAAGGAAGGGGGAAAAAAGCCAGCTGCACAGTAGCTTACTTTTCCAGCATAACATTCTGCAGTGGAGGTTTATTTTCAGAAAACTATAGTTGCCAGTAGTGTAGCCTTCTTAAGTCATTTTGGTAGAAGCTGTCAAAATATATGTTCACTGGAGCCTTGATGGATTTGGAACACTTTATCTGGCTTTATTTTACAACAAAACGGAAATTTCTCATTATCCTCTAATAAAAGTACTTCGGGAAGTGTTAAGTTTGGGTGGGAAAAGAGCAAGTAAAATCACCTATGGTTTTCTCTGGAACACATGGGATATATGCTACAAAGTGGGACTAGACAGAGGCAAACTTTGAGGAAGGCAGGGAGGAACATGATTTAGGCATATTTGTCCACAAGGACTTAGGAATTGTTATCAGAATAAGGCAGTGTTGGAGGGAAGCTTCAGGAGCCGCTGGCCATTGGGAGCCCTAAGCCTCGTCTCTGCTCTGCATGACTGTGTTAGATTGTGAGAAAATAAAAGCCACAGTTAAACCCAGAAAAAGGGGCTGGAAACCAAGAACTCCCTTTCCTAGGCAACTGGCCCAGCTAACTACAACTACTTAACAGCCACACATTATATTCTTCACAGCTCCATTTTTATTCTTGCATTTGCAACTAAATTCTTTCTCCTTGGAATATCCTAATGCCTGGTAGTCAGGAGCGACAGATGTTGGCTCAGACCTTCAGCCTTCAGAGGGGATATGAAATGCACGAACTCTGAAGTAGTGCAGAAATTCTGCAACACCATTGCGCCTGTTAATATTTTCTACTAGCTACTGCCAAATGGTTTCCCAGATCTGCTCATCAGGGACATCTGGTATTCTGCATTAGCCAACATGAACTGGTCTGGAACAGTCACTAACCTCAGGAACGTGGTGTAAATTCTCATATTAAAAGATGCTTTTTGGTGATAACAAAGTTACTTGACTCTTCTGAAGCTTAGAAGTACCAGAATTTTAGAAGATATCACATGCCATGGCAAATAGGCTCTGGAGTTCACCTACACACTTGCCTCACCACCTATCAAATCTTGTTTGGCATACAGCTGGTTTAGTTTCTGGAGAGATTTGTTCAAAAGCAAATGATTCTGCATGGTCTGTAGACAGGTCCAGAAATGGTGCTTATAAACTCACATAGAAGGCAAGTTAACATACGTGAAACTAGCTAACAGCAGCTGACTTTTATATACCAAATAACAAATGTAAGGACATTCCAGAGTAGGTGGCTTACCTCTTGCCCTCCATGTTTTTGATTTATTCTACAGTTCTTGTAGATAAATGAACATTTAAACTACAGAAAAAATCCTGGAGAAATCTAAACATAAGTCATCATAATATAATTTACCAACAAACACTCATCAGCCGACCAACAGCATGTCCTCCAGATTCTCAACACTTTATTTACTGTTTACCCTCGCGGAGTAGAAAAATGGTGATAAAATTCCATTTTGTTTTTACCAACATACACAGACTGCTACAGTCTGTAAACCTTTCTAAATTACAGTTTATATTAAGAATTAAGTGTTACGCACTGCAGCCTGTGGAAAATGGATGAGAAGACACTTTTCCCAATGAAGCATATGAAAGCTGAAAGGCGCTTTTTTTTTTTTTTTGTGGTAGTAATATGTCACACCCCCAAACAGAATAGAACGCTTGCAAAATGCAAGCATTTTAAAGACTTTCCCCATAACGTCTCATCCACACATTCATACTAAAGCCAAACATAGCTGAAATCTGTAGTAGACAGACCTTTCAACCTTTTTGCTTAATTTCATCAGCTAGAAGTTAAATTACATGCCACAAAAATGTCTATTCTAATACATTTTATACTACATCAGACTATAAAGTTCCAGAAGAATCTGACTCTTGATGGTATGTAAGGCTTGCAAAGAGCACAACTACTGAAGTTCATTTTTGTTGGATACACTGTTCCATAAAACTTCTCTCTCTTAAGTCTGTTTTGCCTTTTTTTTTTGTTTGTGTAAGTGCTCTGGAGGTCCAACGTTTTTAATGAAAAAAAGGTAAAAAAAAAATAAAATCCCCCACTCTTTACCTCACCTGAAAATTTAGTATTGTATATCTCTAAAAAAGCCCCCTTTTCATCGGTTCCTAAATGTTGTAATTCACCAGCATGGAGAAGTTTTTCCTCTCCTCCAGTTTTTTTTAAAAACAGTACCTGAAACTAAGCACAATGTTCCAGGTGAAAGTGGATTATCTCACTGGATCTTATAATATATTTCCCATTACAATGGAAACAAAGAAATTATTTTTAAAAATACAGCCAAGTCCATCCCTTACCTAGTGGATGAACACTGTTTTTTAGATGCTGCCATTGAATACTGATGGGTTTTTCCACAAGTAACACAAAAAAATACAAGGGTTTATTCTGCAAATGGTTAAGAAGTTATAAACCAGCAACATGCATGAAAAGTTTCCTCTAAAGTACTAATAGACATGTCACACTAGGCATTCTCAGCAAAAGCATTTCCCCAGATTTCCTGACCCGTTTAAGATAAAATCAGAAGGAAAAGAAAAAAAAAAAAAAAAAAAAGAGTGAGGGTGAAGCTATCGCCAATGCTTATGCAGCTTCCATCCAAGGGAGCAGACTCTTGGCTAAATCCAGAAACAAGCTGAGCAGACTGCAGGTGATCCACTCTTCTGTCACCACCAAGTGCCACTGCAATCAATCAGAATAACTATAGGGACACGGGACAGAGGAAAGCAGACACTTTTACAACAAAAATGTAAAAAGTATATTTTTAATTTTAGTGTGTGTAAGGGCATCAAAGAAAATATTCAACTAGGTAATCAGAACTGGTGGCTTCTTCTGGAATAACAATTCTCTCTCATGTTTTACCAGGTGACAGACGAATTCTGTGATCTGATCTTTATATTGAGTCCAGGCAGAGTCAATGCCTGATGATTACAGAGGTAGGTTTTCCATCCAATTAACCACCATCATCATCAGTGAGTATTTGTGTTTTCTGTACGTGTCAATAAATGTCAAAAAATACTGAACAAGTCACCATGCACTACACTGTAAAAATATCTTACTGCAGAGATGAAGTAGTATTTTTTTCTTCTGCTGGGGAACCGTAACTTTCAACACAACAGGCACAAGTTATGAAAGTCTAACTTGTAACTTGAGAATGAAAAGACATGGTCTTTGCCTCTCAAATGACTGTTACATTTATATAGCAAAGACTCTCAATACATACTTCAGAGGAGCTGTGCAGTAAGCTGAGTGTGTGCACACTGGTGCATTTACACACCCCTATACCCCCAAACATGCAACTCCTTTATCATTATTAATGCTGGTTATTCAGCAAATTATTCAAAACAGTTGCTGGACTAAACTTCACAGTTTGGAGAGTAGATCACGTCATCTGGAAATGTAACACAAATTTTACATCCCAGCTGAAGAGTCTGCCAAGCTTGGGAACCATCACTTTCAGAAGCACAGGGAAACAGACCTAAAAATGTACAGCAGGTTTCCTTCCCTCGACCAACCCGACAGCAGTAGCTACTGCAGCACTGTGCTGAAGGCGCTTCATTAATTCCACTCAGGGTATGTGGGGCCAGTTGTGGTTGACCAGGCAAAGAGAACCGGCATCTGGGACAGGCAGGTCCTACCAGATTAAATCAGAGCAACACTTAAACCTGCAAAGAAAGTTCTGGCTGAAATTCAAGTTACACTCTTATTTACTTAATGAGTAAAGAGACACTGTACAACAGGGTTATTTGACCTATGCAGCGTGCATACAGTTTGTCTGGAAGGAAAAAAAAAAATCCCACAGCATTTCAGTTATAAGGGATGTATCATTCAGTTCACAAAGTAAGTGAAGAGGGAATAAAGTGACTGTATGTATTTGAAAAATTAAGTAGCCAAGTTGTCTTTACTTACTTTTGCAAAGTTCACGTGAAAACAAGAGTGAAGTTTCCTTATCATTTCACATAACACTACAGAAACTTTAAGCCTTCCTTTCACTAAAGGCAGAACCAACAGCAAATTTGCTATCTACGCTCAAAATTGCTTTCCCCTGAACCTAAGTATAAAGGAAAGCACAGACCACCTATCCACCCCCACCCCCCCCCCCAACACCTTTAAAAGCCAGAATATTGAACTAATTAATACCAAAATAAAAATGGTGCAAGAAGGTGGTTTTTTGTGGTCAGAGTACCCACACACACGTGTGCACACATCCCTGCCAACAGTGCCAAGCAATCATGACAACTTGTGAGTCAGCATTAAGTACTCATCATGAAAAGGGAGATCTAGCATAAGAAAGCTGCCTGAGTGGAAAACTGATTGGAGGGGGGTGGGGAAAGGAAATAAAGCAGCAAACCATACCACAGAAATTGAGACAAACTGCTTTCTGCTTACCACCACATTTTGACATAGAAAAAAAGAGTATTTTGACCACTGGATAGAATAAATGTCAATTGTTATCATTACAGATTGGTAAACACATGTTAATCAAGTAATATTTTATGCAGCTAAAATCAATTTCAGAGATTTTGAGATAATGCCCAGTAGGATAGGTATTGTCCTCTAATTAGAAAGCTGCACATTGCAGCACTGAACTATGAACCATTTGAAAAAAATCAAAGTAATGCCGCTTTATCTTGTCCTACAAAAGAAGTATTTTAAACATTTAACATGAAAACAGAATTTCTCTTTTTGAGAAGCAGCACGTAACATGAGAAAATAGGATGAACTCTGACATTAATGGCTAATGAACACAAATGAAAGGGAAACACTTTCACAAGTGTACACTTGTCCATTCATCTCAAGACCACAGAACACTACGAGTTCAAGAAGAGCTTTAGAAAACACAACAAAAAGCAAATCACCATTCTGCCATTATATAAATACAAAGTACTTTTGTTGAGATGAAGGATGAAGCTTGCACTGACATCTGGAAGAGTGAAGGTTCCTCCCTTACCCTTTACATAGCAGGCTGCTATTACCTTTATTAAACAGTCACCATGATAGGTAGCACACCCAGGCGCCATGGGCAACTTGAGTCCAATAGGGCAAGTGTGGAAACAATTTTCAGGGGCAAAGAATCTGCCAGCTTCCCACAATGCCATTTCCACTGCCCTTCTGGAATATCCCCATCTCATCAAGGCCTGTCAAAGTACCTTAATGCCTACTAAAGGCATCAAAAGAGAAGAAGAATCAATGTTTTCCTTTGAAAAAAAACCCTTTGTTTTCAGTAAACAAATATGCAATATATTCAGCATGAAATATGAAGATACTGGAAGCTTTTTATCTAAGCATGTCAACTAAAGCAAAACAGACTTGTATTCCACTGTTTGTACTTCATCAACATTACTTACAAAGTGGTCTTCTTTAAGATGTACTGAATATTAGTCATCCAGATGCACGATGTTAGCCATGTGGAAAAAGATTTAAAACTACGGTATTTTTAATTATGCATCCTGACAGGAATTCCCTTGATATACTATATTTTTATACAATTAAAAAAACAAGCCAAAAGAGATTGAGTAGTTCTTCATTAAAATTTTTCAGTGGAATAATTTGTTGTGGGGTTTTTTAGAGTGATCCTTTAGATGTATCCTTCAAGATCCCGGTAACCACCAACCATATTTGTATAAGGAATAACAGAAGTTATAGCAGGAACTGAAAAATCGTTGTATGGAAACTCCTTGAAGTTTACTCCTGTTTGTGTGAAAAAAGAGAAAGCTGCATTGTTCAAAGCTGAATTTAAAATTAAGGCTAATTAATGCACCTATAAAACTTCCATTTCCAGCTCTGAAATGAAGAGTATTTGAAAAGCAGGCCATTAATACTCTCCAATTATTTTTTGTGGCTTCAGAAGCAGCACACACTACACTAGCTTCTGTAAGATGTTCTTTCCAAGTTCAGAAATAGAGCATTTGAAAAGAAAATTTTAACCTCTTCAGACAGTTTCCAGAACCTGGAAAACATGTACGTGGAAAGGCTATAACCACAAACTCACTACTATGAATGAACACGTTCATTATTTAAAAAATAAAATTTAAAAAATTAAACAACCTCTCATTTGTCCTTGACAGTTCATCCTCTACAAGCAATGTAGGAAAATTAATCCCTTGGACAACTACTCTCCTCTCCTGCCTAATAAGGTAAAGACATGAAGAGTAATCTGCTTTTTAGAACAATTCATACTAATAGGAAGCCAGTTTCTTTAGCCTGTACGGCACAGGAGCAGGGGTGGAATATCTTGACACATCAGGACGTGCGTAATACATAAAAGCTGCATTTAGCACTCAGAACTTGCACTTGGTTTCGAAGGTGCCCAGGCAAAGCTGAGTCACTCAAAGGCAACAGAACAGGCTCCAAAAGCAGGAGAAGGTGGAGACAGGGAAGCCAGAGGAGCCAGGAAAGACCCGAAGAATTTCAGAGGGGCCGAAGCAGCTTCTCCCCCCTTCAAACCATCTTTTCCAGGAAACACCCTTCTCTCCAAATTCACTCCAGCGTGGTGTTTTCGCATAGCCTCCCCACTTCTCAGTTCCCAGAGGCAATTGACTGGAGGTCTGTCTCTGCAGTCTCCCACAGCAGCTCCCACCACTGAATGTGGCGCAACACAACAGAGCTGATCAGATGCCAGAAGTCCCACTTTCCTTCCTCTTCTTCCACCTTGCTGCCCATGCTCCAATCACTTCTGCCAGGCCAGTTTAGATATCTCTATACCAGCAGAAAAGAAACATAGCAAAACCAGTTTTCTAGTGGGTTTAGTCTCTGAAGTAGCTCACCATGGTGTAAGATGTACATAAAGACTGCAGGGAATACAATGGGGGGAAAAAAAGCAGAAGAAAGCAGAGATCAGACCCCACAGTCTGGAGGCCTCCTGCCATCAGCAGTTACATCAGGTTGACCATATTACAGAAGTGTCTCCTCAAATTGCTTTGGAATGCCAGGGCCTACTCCTAGTTCTTCCCTATACCAATGAAAAAAACTAAATGCTTTCTATTTTGGGGGAATTTTTTTTAAGCCACAATAAAATATAATCATGTTCTCCAGTTACTATGGATTTTGCACTCAAGTTATCTGCATTTGAGGGAGAAAAAAAGAGTCACAGGGCTCACCAACCATCACGTGCAGAGGATGAGCTTCCCCCTGCGAAAAACCACCATCCTAATTACAGTGTCTCTTAAGCAACAGATATGCAGGGAGACAGGGACCACCTTGTTACTTCATGTGTTGAGCTAGTTCAAGCTCAGCCACCAGAAACCCCTTGGAGAAAGAGTGAGTTTCAAGAAGAAACTCAAGACCTTAAAAAAAAAAGAAAGATATTTCTTTCTGTTGCAATGCTGGAGTGAATTCTTCCTTTTTTTAAATAGCAGTCACGCAGATCACAGCACATCTAACCAATTAACTCAGCCAGCCTTACGAAGCAAATAAACTCCTACCCAGGCAACAATGCAAGTTCATCTTCACATAAAGAACAATTACTTCAATTCACTCATGGCAAATAAGCCCTCGTTCCATACAACATTCATTAACTTTCTTTCTCCAATGTCTTCTTTCTTCCTCTGCCACTCCTCCCCTATTACACACTGTAGCCTCTGCTCACCCTGCCCTCAAAGCACAATAGTCAAGTACAGATCATTCCCCACACACAGTTCTTCTCTGTCCCTCTTCACTGTATGTCCTGGCAGAGGAGAACGCACCCCTTGAAAACATGACAGGTAATGTACAAAACATAATGCAAAGTAAAAACCTAGGCAGATAGCCAACTTCATGCATCTCGCCCTGGAAAAGTATTTTTCTTCAAAGGTAAAAATTAACATTTTGGTTAATATCATCTGAGGTTTTCAACACATAAAAAGAAAAAATCAAGAAAAGTAGATGCCTTTAAATTACAATTTGCATGTGATCTATAACCTAATGTCAGTAAAAAAAGCATGTGAATCTTGATCATTTCTACCTGAACACATAAACTACGTTTTGACTTGATTAGTCATATCGCACAGTCAAAACAAGCGACACTCGTCTTTCCTGCGCTAAAGCTGTACAACCTGCTGTACTGCAGTGTTAAACAAACAGCCCACTTCTTTCTAGAGTAGTCAAGGCCTTAAAGGTAGTACTATAGTAACTTTCCATTTTTTGTGGGATTAATGTCACAAGCAAAGAAAAATCTGAACCTTAGCACCATTGGTGCAGGCTCTTCTGCACAACTGCAATCTCCACTCTCTTACGACTCCTGTTATGGACACTTCAAGAAAATCAGGCTTGTGATAGCCTCAGTTAGAGCAAGCCAAAGTCAGTGCCACTGGTCAGGCATTCAGGTAAATACGAAGCATTATGGCTTTACTAATCTTAGATATTTCAAGACTACTTCTCCAGTTCTCCACCGCGCTATTTCAGTCAGATACAGAGCACAAGTGAAATACACGCAGCTCGGACCTGTAACACGCGCCTAGCTTGTTCTACATGGCTCGTGTAATTGTTAGTGCTTCTGGTTGCTTTTACTGCCATAGAATAATGGGCATTTTGCTCTCTAAACATATGAGCACTGTCAAATCCAGAGTAATATAATCACAAATTAAAGATTAAAAACAAACAGTGAAACTGCAAAATCTATAAGCAAGGTAAGCAAAACCTTACGGGCTGCATAATGCTGGAAAGGTATTTTATATAAATGTGCAAGCACTTGTAACACACGAGAAAGGTTGACAATTCATCTGAACAATAAAAACTAAATTATGCAAGAACTTCTGGAAAATTTTCATCCTAAACAGGGCTCAATCAGTACTACAAAATTTTACAAATACTCTTTTTACATTTTCTTCCCAAACAAGGTTATTTTCAACAATTATGTCTTCTCTTCACCACCACCCAAAACCAAACAAAAAAAGTACATATACAGAAATAAATTCTGAAGAACAGAAGGGACACTTTCTTGGCCTTTTTGATTGTTAAAGTAAATCACTAAGTAGTTTTCATCAATCCACACAGGCATACTTTTTGTATCTATAGATATCTTTTTAAAAAAAAAAAAAGTCATAACACATTCCAATATCCCAAGTCTCTTTCCCTTAAAGTTTCAAAAATGTCAAGCAGAACCCAAAAATAAACTCTATTAAGAACCAGATCATACAAGGGTTCATCCTCAACACTTGACTTTAGCATACAAATATTCCTTCTTTATCTCCACCACCTTCTTTTTATTCTCTGTATAAATCTCCTTTTTACCAATGGTTCTCATAATCTTGCAAGATATCCACCTATTCTCCAGACCTTTATCTTCTCAAACTCCCACAGCTAAAACTTATACCCAGCAATTCCCCTCACTAACTTTATAATAATTAAAACAAAAAAGCTTGCATTCACTACCTACTGACAATGTTTTTATAATAGAATTATTTGAAAAAGAGAAGCCAGCATTTCATCTAAAGCTATGTGCTGGTTTTGGCTGGGGTAGAGTTAATTTTCTTCACAGCAGCTACTATGGGGCTACGTTTTGGATTTGTGCTGGAAACAGTGCTGATAATACAGGAGCGCTTTAGTTACTGCTGAGCAGTGCTTACACAGCATCAAGGCCTTTTCTGCTTCTCCCCCCACCCCACCAGTGGTAGAGCTGGGGGTGCACAAGAAGGTGGGAGGGGACACAGCTGGGACAGCTGACCCCCACTGACCAAAGGGATATTCGGTAATACATGACATCATGCTCAGCAATCAACTAGGGGGAAGGTTGGCTGAGGGGCTGCTGCTCAGGGACAAGCTGGGCATCCGTCGGTGGTAAGCAATTGTTTTCATTTGCACCGCTTGTCTTTCTTGGGTTTTATTTCTCTGTTATTTTGCTTTTCATTACAATTTATTATTTTTATTTCATTTAAATTATTAAACTGTTCTTATCTCAACCCATGAGTTTTCTCACTTTTACCCTTCCAGTTCTCTTCCCCCCATCCCACTGGGTGGGAGTAAGTGAGGGGCTGTGTGATGCTTAGCTGCTGGCTGGGCAGCTATTAACTCTTAAAACAGTTATGAAAATACCCAAGTCAATCAGCAACTGTTTTCCTTACCATCAAAGGAAGTTATTTTTGTCCAAGCAATAAATCTCACAAGGGACTTTCCTTAAAAGATACTAATCAGCTTTTTATCACGTCCTTCTCCTATTTTAAGTCACCAGTGAAAATTATTTAACAGGATGCAGCACTGCATTACTCACCACCATGCTCATTCTACTTCTTCAGAGTGTTCTTACTCATTCAAATCATTTTTTCTTTAAGTTCTGCTTTGCTGGTTATTAAAACTAATGAAAATAAATTTCTGGGTTTGTAGCCAATAATCAACCTATTAAAGGGAGTTTCTACAGACTCCACACTAAAGGAATACTTCCAAGAGACTTCCACAACACCAGGTCCCAATTTAGGTCAGAGAGGCTTTTGAGTCCTGGAGTACTCCACATTTCTAACCCCAATGTACTTTTACACGTTTAGATTTTAAGCACTGTTTATTTCACTAGGATTTGAACATGCAACTGATTACTGAAATTTATACTATTGGCACTGCTCTTTGCTTCATTTCCAGTCAATAGAATAATTATCAGAAACAGTCTCACAGATTCTTTTAAAAGTCTTCAAACATACCTTCAATAAACATACAACCTTTTGAGTTCACATTTCTTCAAGGTAGTTCAGGAAACTTTAATCACAATTAAGACAAATATTTCTCGAAATGTAATGCAGTTCTCAAGAAAAAAGGTGAAACGAATTCATGGTTATTTGAATTATCATCCAGTATAATAAAATCCTTTTTAGAATTAAATTACCTCCTTTAAGCATAGGAAGGATAATCATAGGCTTTCTTACTGACAGTGTCTTTTGTAAATACTGAAAATAACTTACAAGCTATGATATTGTCATTTCAAAGAGTACTTATGAAAATTGTTCCAAAAATCGTATGTAAAATAACATCAGTAAATTAATTACACTTTTAATTGTCTCTCCATTAAGGTGGCTTGTTAAACACCACAGCAAAATAAAAACATGACAACGAAAATCACAGGTAAAGATGCTACTCTGACAAACTAAAGAAAAGATAGATTACCATCCCAAAATCTTACCAAATTCCTTAAAAAAAAAAAGAAACATTTTTTTTTAAAAATAAAACTGACTAATCTCAAAAGCTTAAATCTGGAAAACATACATCTGCTTGGCCATATAAAAATAACTAAACCATGAAGCCAAGCAACCTTGTTCTCTCTGTAAAAAACAGAGCCTAGTATTCAGAAACTACAAACACAGCTTCTGGTTTGTTAGATTTTAAGACAAATGTAAGAGAGGTGCTTTCACATCAGTTTTCCAGGACATCTAAAGACAGTATCTGGAGAGAACAGGACTGAGCACAGGGCTACAAAGGCTGAAAAACAAGACAACAAATGTTAAGATTCTTGAGATTTGGAGTCTGTTTAGACTGGCTTCACGTTTATAAGCAGTAAGAACCCAAAAGCCCAAACATTTATGCAGGTACCAAGTCAATCTACCTGATTAGAGATGCCTAGCTATGGAAAGATAAGCACAAGAGATGAAAACGTGAGATTTATCCATCCCAATGCAAAAGGACTTTGTAAGAGGTTTCTTCCTCAGTGAGAAACCCAGCCTCAGGTTTAGTATAATCACAGGGAAAAAGCCATTTTTGAGTGCTCTCTGCAAAGAAGAGCTGTCAGGGTTTTGGGATTGTTTTCTTGTTGTTGTTTTAAAGCTGATTCCAAGGGGTACAGCAGGGGTATGGCTATTCGCATCCAGTTTTTAATGGAATGAATTCAAAGCTCAACAATAATGGACAGCAATGCAAAACTTGAGCAGAAAAGTAAAGATCCAGGTATTACCTACACAATTTACCTACCACAAATTAGCACTGCTGTTAAGGACAGGTCCAAGTCTTGCTGGTAACCTGTTTGTTATATGGGGTTAACTCTCTATTAATTACACTTTTAACAGCCACAATGAGGTACTGCAACTGCCTATTTTCTTACCCCATACTGCAGTCCTATTTGTGGGGGCTTCCTTTCTGGTGACAAATGGCTTGCATGAGCTCAGAACTTCTCCCACAAAGGTAACTGTGTGACAGGGACGTCCAAGCCACCCTTCCCCGTATTGCCACAGCTTACAGACTGATGGCCACTCACATGGACAACCATGTTATTTTCTACCTAGTGTTATTTGGCAGAGCTACAGGGGCAGGGGCACAGGAGCTATGTGTCCCAACTCTAGAGGGTCACTATCCCACTCAGTCACATTCAGGTGGTTTCCAAGCAGCCATCCTTCCGTACGAAAGTTCTACATCCTGCTTTGAAAGCTCTGAAATAGAACTGACCTCTACAGACATCATGAGAACAGTCATTCCCAATAAACAGATTTTCTAACTAAAAATATATTCTATGAATACCATGTTAACTCTTGCTAACCCCCATTCACTATTCTGACCTATTGTTTCATAGTTATCTGTCCAGTATCGACTAGAAACTTGACACTGTGCCCTTTGCTCAGATTTACGTAGATCTGAAAACGCTCCATTTCATATTTGGCACAGCAGCACCGTCATTCCTCCACTCCTCATACCTATGCTCAAGAATCACCACTTCATACCTGTGCTCATTATACTCTTTCCCCAAGCAGCTCCTAAAAGCAATTAAGAGAGAATACCAGGCAAGACAGACTTCTGATCCAACCTAATGTGGCAATTTTTATGCGCACGTTATCTATCCTACTAATCCTCCCTCCCAAACTAGACACCACCACACCATACAGGCTTATGCAGCCCACACTACAGAGATATTCACCTGCTTTGCACAGTTCTACATCAGAGTACTGATCCGTTAAACAAGGCTTGTCAATCATTCTCTACACTTGGAAATTCATTACAAGAAAAGGGCGTTGTAGGGTTTTTTCTCCAGAACATAACACCACAAGATTCATACCAAAACAATTATTTTAGACCATTACTAGATTGGTGAATTTCCAAAGGAAGGGGCAGAGGGAGAAAGGCTATGTCAGTGGAAGTGTGATCACAGTATTTCTACACAATGTTTTTGTTTTCAGTGTCAGGTAGGCATCTCCAGTCTTTAGAAATCAACAGAAACTTTACAATGAAGCATCTACATTTGATGCATACTACACATGACGGACGTACAAAGGCAAAGAAATAAAAAGATTACCAGAGATCACATCTGTCATAAAACCAGTTTGGTGTTCTCTTCCCTTTCTGCACACATCCCTTTTCCAGATTATGACCATATTCCCCACTCACCCAGGAACTACGGACGTCTGTTGAAGCAGCTGCAGAAATGAGAGTCTCTAAAAGACTCTACACACACAGGTACCACATAAAAAAACCTGCACAGATAAGTAAAATATAATAACGTTTTATGTATGCTATGTAAAATCTCATATCTAGTAGCCACCTTCTAAGAGTTTATATTCCATCTTAAGCTTATTCTAGATAAAAGCTCTTATCATTAATTGATCAAGGCAAAATTTAAATTCCCATCACATCTATTAAAATTATACCATGACTTTAAGTATCCCTTCCAGCAGCCATGTATAACAGAGCTTATCCATGCCACCGCCTGCAGATCAAAGCTGCAGACTACAACTGCAATAGCTGACTTGTAACCTAAACTGAGAAGATCTGAATGCACAACAAAATAAAATCGAAAAAAAATAAAGTCATAAAAAAGTTCAGCGCCAGTTAAGTTCAAAACAACTTTCTGCAGGTAATCTGTCTACAAGATCTCACTCTCAGTGCAATACTGTTTACCATCTCACTCCTTTCTTTCAGAAAGGCCTTCCTTCTAACAGCAAAGAAAGAACCAGCATTTTCAGGCAAACAAGTTTTTCAACCCAAAACACAGAGGGATTAAAAATGGGGTTTACACTGGAACCTGTCTACTCTGTGAAGCTCTCATAAAATTGGAACAGACACCTAGCTGTTACCTAGGAAACAGCAAGTAAAGTCCTATGTAAACTATTAGGTCATTTAACAACCAGGAAATTAGAACTGAAAAGAGTAGCTTGGTACAGAAATTATTTACTGCAATCTACAATACAAACTCAGTCCCTAAGTACTTCATATTCTTGAATCAAGCAAAGCCCGACACAAGCTTTGAAACATGGGATTTCATTTCAGAAGGAACTTTCAGGTTCTTCTGGAGAAATGCTATGATCTTCCTTTACTTAAACACAAATCTCACCATTGGCAACACCTGTGTCTTCAAGTATGCAGAAAGCTATGGATTTTGGACACATCATCAAAGACTGAAGCTTACAATACATACATAAAAACTGCCGTCTACCTCAGTTATTGATATTTCCAAGTGGTATAGCCCTTTCTCTCCCTTTGATTCTAGCTCAAGCATGACATGAGGATCTGGGAGCTCTAAAACACTGTTTCCAAACAAATAGAAGAGGTCAAGGAATTCAGCTACCTACGAAGAAATACCATACTACGTCACCTGCTCCTTATCTATACAAGCATGTTTTCCCTCTCCTCAAAGTTTCCACTGTAGGTACTGCTGCTGCAGCTCTAGCTGTATCAGCCGGGAACACGACCCAAGGAAAGCCAAGCAGGCTGCTAGCGCTGTAGCCGTCACATCGTGTAAAATTACTGTGAGCAGGATGAGACAATGATGTGCTTGAATGATAGCAGCTGTTCTGCGCTGGCATCGCCACAAGCAGAGCTGTAATCACAGCCAGGTGCAATGGTGGGAATTTTGGGGGATAAAGGCTACGCCTGCACCTGTGGCGCTCTGTAACTTCCACCCATGCAATATTTGTTTAAGGACCATCTGTCATTTTGACAAGCTCCCTACCTGAGCGTCACTGGAGCCTGCTACCTTTCATATTTCCTTAACAAGGCCTTTCTCCCTTTGGTACAACATCCACTTTCAGTCTCACAGGCACTTTAAAAACAGAAAAGGATATGGTAACTATGGTGTAGGAACCACTGAATCATAAGAATTCGCAACACTCCTAGTTACTGTGATCAAAGCTAAATCCTTTAGGAAGATTATCTGCACCAGAACCCTGAAAAATTCCTCCAACTCCAGTACTTTTATACTGCATCTTCTGAGATAAAGCACGTTTTCCCCCTTTACTGAGAAGGGCAACCTACACCTACACTTAACTACGGGGAGAACATGCTAACGGGCTGCTGTGCTGCTTGATCCATCTATGCAGCTTCGGGCCTGGCAACTAGCTGCGAACGCAACAGTCTACAGCTAGAGACCACAACTCTGAGGCCATTACAAGGAAGGTTTATTGGGAAAGCAAGGAAAAAAGAAGAAGAAATCCTAGTCAACCACTCATTTGAACACCGAGAAGCACATGCCTTATGCGCAAGGGGTAAGAGACGCCAAATCCCCTGGCGCCCCAGCACCCACCATCGTGTGAAACGGCAGAGGGGCAGCGCTCAGAATCTGGCGATGATTTCACCACTTCTCTAAAAATATCGCTCCTGAAGGAGCCGGCGTGTCCGAAGCGACGCGCACCGCGGGCGCGGCGGGGAGCGGCGGGGCAGGGCGAGCCCCTTCCCGCCGGCGCGGCCAGGCCAGGCGGGGCTCCGCTCCCTCACAAGTTCGCCCCCTCCCCTGGCAGCCGCCCGCACCGCACCGCACCCGCGGAGGCGGCGCGACCACCCCCCTACGCCCGCCCCGGTCCCGGCTCCCGTCGCCGCTTTTGCATTTTCAGCACCGCTCCGGTGGACCCTCCGCGGCAGCGTTTAGCGGCGGGCACCCCTCCTGCCCAGCGCCCAGGGGCGCCCGCCGCGGGACGCGCTCGCTGCCCCTCGGGAAGGGAGAGGGCGCCCACCCGCCCGCGCGGCCCCGGCAGGTGCCAGCGGCGGCAGCGAGCGCCCGGCGCCCCACCCCGAGACCTTCGCCCCGCTGCGAGGGAAGTTGAGAGGGGCGCGGGCGCTCCCCACGCCGGGCAGCCCCTCACCCCCCTTCCCGCCCCCGCTGGGCAGGGGCAGCGGCCGCGGGACGCCCGCGGGTCGCGGAGCAGCGGCGGCTGCAGCAGACACCTACCCGGAGAGCTTCCCAATCTTCACAAAGCTAAACACATCCATCCATGCAGCCGGCTAGCTCTGCCCGTCACAGTCACTCACTCCAGCGGCGGCGGCAGCTCCATGTCGGGAGAAGGTTGCGTCCAGTGGCAGCAACAGCCCTGGCGAAGGCAGGAGCCGGCGGAGGCAGAGGCTGCTACCCCCCTCCGGCAGGGAGCTGGGCGTGCAGCATCTCGCAGGAGCAGCGTTCATCTGCGCGCAGCCCTTCCCCTCTGCTTCCCCCCCCCCCCCCCCCCCGCTCTCCGCCTGCCTTGCCCCCTCCCCGGGGCAACTCAAGGATCGGAGAGGGCGCCGGGGGCTGCCCGGCAGGAGGGCTGCCCGCAGCCCGGGCCCCCGCCGCGCCGCGCACCGGGAGGCTGAGGGGGAGGCGGCAGCGCTCCGCCGCCGCTTTGCAGTATCCCCAAAGGACGGAGGCGGCGGGGGGGGCGCTGAGGAAGGTGGAGGGTGTAGAAGGGGGAGTTTCTCCTCTCGCCGGCAATGTCTCCCCCTCCTGTGGGGGAGCGGAGGGCGCAAGCGGCGGCGGCGGCGCGGAGGAGCGCCGCCCGCTGGCTCCAGCCCGAGGCGGCGCTGCGGCCGCCGGGAGCGGGCCGGGGGGCCGGGGGGGCCTGGCCGCCCCCCGCCGCCGCGGGGCTCCCCGCAGAGCCTCCCGGAGCCGTGGTGGCGGGGACGGAGGGCAGGGGGTCGGGGCTTGAGGGGGTGCCCTCTCTCGGCACGGCGCGGCACGCCGGAGAGAGAGGGGAAGGGCAGCCCCGGTGGGTAGGAGTCGGCTCCGCCCCGGGCGGGGAGCAGCACCCTGGGCCTTGCAAAGAGACCGTAGCCCGGGGTCCTCCTCCAAAGCGAATACTGGGGAAGGCAGACAGCCCTCGTCCCCACGGCGATCTCCCCTCAGCGATCGCACCGCGCCATGCCTCCCTCCAGGGTGGGGAAGGGCCCGTTGGCCTCCAGCCCTCGCACAGGGTGGTCACCAGTGGTGGACTGGTGGACCGCTGCCTGCAGCGGGGCTCAAACCGACTGCCTGGCTGCTGTCACCATCCGGTGACTTCTCTACCCATGCCAGAAAAGAGACTGGGAGGAACGGAGGCATCGTTGTGACAGGAACACGGCAAGGCCAGTTCACGGCAATGTAAAATCAAGCATTCTTCGTATCACATCTTGTGGAGAAATGATACGTCCCGCTGTCCTGACGCAAGAACGGTTGAGACGCGCTGCCTTGCGCTTCTGCCCTGCATCAGTCTTCAAAAGAGGCACTGGAGTTTAGCTATCTGTAAGCTTCCTGTGAGTGAGCGGGACAGGAAGGCAGGTGAAATTCAAATTCATCTTCACGCAAGCTCTACACTGCAATACAGTAATTCTCGGCATGGGAATGGATTTTCTCCACCTCAGTGTTTTTAATTGTGTTTTTGTTCACTGAATAGATTGATACGCTCTTTATTTCCTGCCTTTACAGAGTTTCGGTCTCTTCCACAGGCTTGCACCTGCTCTCTCCCACCAACCAAGAACTTCAGAAATTACAGGAGAGACCATCATGTAGACTACAGCAGCCAGTTGAAAACAATGCACTTTCTTAATATTAAAAAACTTGTATTGATAAGAGAACTAAAAGAACAGGCAGTACAAACACTCACTGTGAACTGGGTTTCAAACTATTCTTTAAGACAAAACAACAAAGAATGATTGATCATCTATTTATACTAGGAGAACATTGAACCGCCAGCTAGAAAACACTTGCTGGCCTGCCATGGATGTAAACGGTTTGGGCATATTCTGAAATGCCATATGAAGTATTTTATGCTAGTGCATCAAAATATTTGTATGGTCCTTTCATGTAACTATATTTATTGTTATACCAGATTTTTTAAAACTGCAGAACCCCTGCCTGTCATTCACACTGCTCTATTGATTGGTGAAAGTTACAAAGATAACATGGTTTCAACTGGTTAGAAACTGATTTATTTATAAAACTATCATTATTTATTTATAGACTGAGGAGAGAGGCCAAGACCCTACAAAGCTAACTGAAGCTGATGAAATGGTATACCATATATAAAATTAAGCACATATGTTCTGCATCAAACAAAGTTGCTGTTTTGAGTACTTCATGCTCCAAGGCTTGTCACATAAAGGTGCCTTAAAGTGTAGTGGTGAGAGCCACAAGTGAAGAAGTTCTAAGGGGTCACTAGAATTTCTGTGGTTTCAGGGTCTTTCAGTGGAAAGGCAAATGTGATCCTAGGATATAATGACTGAGGTATTTCCTGTAGAAATATATAGAAAAGCAGAAAGCATAAGATCTGATCAGAAATGCCATACTCAGCTTCTTCAAAAAGTACATTTGAGAAAAATGAGAGCAGGTGCAGGAGGATACTAAAAGAGTGTTAAAGGTAATGAAGAGTCGGTCTTAGGAGACTGAAAGAGCTTTGCTTAGCAAAACGAAGACTAAGAGGTAAAAAAATTGTTGTTTACAAATACATCAGTATGGTAAACACAGGGTGTGTACCCAAAATGATAGGGCTTTACAGAAAGTCATTAAAATTTGAAACGAAGCTGAAATTATCTTATCTTTCTTTGGCATTCCAAACAGATAGATGAAGTATTGCTATGTTTATAGCCACTTTTATATTTTTGTTTTCCTAGGCAGAAACTATTGCAACAGTACAAATTTTCTAGAGTGGCTGTGCAGATGCTGTTGGACATCCTGGGCATCCATTAATAGCAGTATCACAGGAGTCTTAATCCCAGATGTGCAGACATGAACGGAGAACCTGGACAAGTGTGCTTCTTCCAACTGTGCTAAATACCGGTAACTTTTTGGAGCTCTGCTATGTGAGAATCACACACACGGGAGGAGACTGGAGTATGAGAGTGAGTACTTCAGTTCATGGTTCTTTGGGTTCTGGTGTCACAGCAACTGGATAAAAAAACTATGTCAGAGCCATAGGAAAATATTAAAATTTGCCTACCCAAAGAAGCAAGGTGGTGGGTATTGTTCTATTTCAAGAGTAAATGTTGATATATGTAGTTTGGACTGGCTTTGGAGCCATCATCTGTACACTGAAATCATATTTTGGTATCATATCTTCATTTGCAGGGACATCAACTAGACAATGTCATGACTGAACTCTTGCCATGCATTTATACCTTTTAGTTACTACAGTGGGATTCTTCTCACTAACTACCAAAAGTTAGGGATCCAACCTCAGCTGGTCATACCCTACCTCTGTGGCAGACAGGCACCTATCACTCCAAACCATCTCCTTCTAGAAAAAGTGACGTAAACTGCCTTTTGCAGGTGCCTTATTTTCTCCGTCAGCTCCAGTGAGAGGAAGCCTAGATACCTACCTTTGACTAGAGGACTGCCTTCTAGATGTCTAAAGTTAGCTGAAATGAAGCCCATGTGAAGGTGACAAAGGTTAATGCTGAATGAGAACAGACAGCCAAAGACAGCAAACCAGCATGTATTTAGTATCTCAGTAACAAACAATAATTGAACATGAAGTTCTTAATCTTAAAGCAGGAGTCTGACATCAATTCCTGGCTGAATTCTTAGCTGGCTTTTTTTTTAGAATAGCATAGTAAATACTGCTTTTTGAGGATGCTTTGTTACCATGTACTATTATATTTTGATTACTTTTGTCCAGAGGAATCCAATTAGGACACTTAATACTAATGTTTTCTGTAATCGTAGATATCCTAGTGTAGACTGTGGGCCAGTAAAAGCCTTAATTTCATATAGTATGGCAGTTTCATATGCATTTATAGAGAAGGGAGTCTTTGTCTCATAACACTTCTTGTTCTAAAGGAAATGAGAGACATATGTAACGTGCATAGGAATGTTGTGCCATCTTTACCTTAAAACCAATTAAGTCACTGTAAAGACTTAATTTTGTGAATACCCTAATTGTTTTGGTCCTAGGGAGACTGCTATGAAGATGCAATGTAAATATCTGTATGAATGCCAAAGAAACATTTATTTTTGTGGTCCTGGGATTTAGGGTTTTTCATTTTTTCCTTCTGAGGCACTGAATACTTACTGGAAGAATATGCTTTGGGCTTTCCTAGATACCACACAGCACAAACTTTTAGCCCTGAAGCTGAACCAGTAATGTCTGTTTTGTTATCTACAGGATGAGTAGAATTTAATCCTAGATAATTTAAATGAAGGCAGGTAGAATCCTAAACCAAAGACATGATATGAAACCTCTGAAAATGGCTGAGGTCTAGTTTGAATTTTAATACTTGTGGAGGTGTCACAAGTTTTCCTCTCATATAAATTAAAAACCCATCTCTATAGTTGTTTTTAAGGCTAGACAAGGCTTTTTTTAATGATTTGGAATCTTAAAAAGATACTTAAATGTGCTGTATCTCATCTTCAAAATTGTTTTAAATTCATCAAGTTGGAATGATTTTTTACCTCCTGAGGTGACAGCTGAAGGTTCCATGATTTTTCTGCAGTGCTTGATGATATTACTCATACCCAAATGGCAACAATGTTTAGAGGAATGTGATAATAAAATCCATTGAGTAATGAGGTGTTAATACATAGCTGGTGATGTGAAGTTTCAAAGGAACATATTTTGTCATTGTGATCTGGTCTTACTGAATGTTATTTCTAAAGATAGTTGCTTATGACTATGTCATGTAGTAAGTTCTGTAATACTCTGGGCTACTTGTATAAACTGTTACATTCTTTTTTCAGCCTTGAAGCTTCAAAACACGGATTTTTTAGAATACATTTCTTTATCCTGGTGCTTACTATCTGTATACAAGTCCATATGAAAACATAGTAACCATGACAGATTTTCTCTGTGTCCACATTTACAGCATTATCAAGAAATCCCTCTGCTTACCTTGAATCTATACACCCAGCTTCTGCACGTTATTTCTGGTACCTTTATCAGAGTTTTATCAGGAGTATTTTTTTATTGACCTATGCAGGCTGTTAAGCACTAAATGTTTTCAATTTTGCTGTGTAATTTTCTGTGGTAGACATGACATGTCACATACAAATGCAAAATTAAATCATAGATGGTTAGAAATTTAAATAGCAGATAAGATTTTCTTTCTCGCCAGTTAGGAAACAAATAAATCTAGAAGCCTAAAGGATACTGAATTGCATGGAGTAAAATAAGCAAGGATATTACAACTGATGCAACAATTCTGCTGAAGTCAAACATACATAGTCAAACCTATACTAGCAGGTTGGTTAAGATGACAGTTAACAAAAACTACTGGTTGCTGTTATGAACTGAGAAGTCTTACAGCGTATTGAACCTGTAACATTAAAAAAAATTAAAAATAATGTTTTCATATTTTGCAATGCACAGATGAGATCAAGGTAAGGAACAGGACCTTAGACAACATGAAGGTAGTAACATTTTCTGCTTCAACGACTGAGATGATACTGATTAGATATTTTAAAATAAACTGGTCTTTATAAAAGACAGTTAACTTTTCTATAATGTATATGTATGAAATATTCAAAGCAGAATATAGAAAGAGCAGAGTTACCAACAGTGGCTCTTTTACTGACAAAAGACCCAATTCAAGAAAATCTTCATGACATGCATATAAGATCAGCCCTATTCATGGCCTCACTTAGTCTAAAATGTAACTTGAAACAACTACAAAGTTAAGCATGTGTTTAAGTGTTGTTTGAATAAATATGATTTCACAAACCATAAGAAAATATATAAAGATGAATCAGAAAAAATAAATGTGAAATGTTAATGTGCAAGTAAGTGTGCTTAAAATTTATTTACAATAAAGGGAAAATCGAGGGAAAAGTAAAACCTCATCCACCCTTTCTCAAGGCAAGTCTGAATTCTGCCATCAGGTTTTTTTCATACCTTAACCAAAAAGTCTGCAGACTGAAAATTTTGTGGCAACTCTAGAGAAAATGATCAAAGTATGCATTTTAAAACGAATCAAATATTAAAAAAACAGGACTACCACTGACGTCTTCCCAGTGTTTTCTACTGTGTTATTCAGTTGTGATTAAAATGATCAAATATGTGGTGAATTTTAAAAATCCGGGGTATATTCTATTTTTTTGTTAAGATATCATTGAAACAAACCAAGGACAAGACAGTTATATTAGAAACATATTGGGGTAGAAAGCCTTTATTTTTTGTTTGTAGTCTGAAGTTTAAAATCTTCATAAATATTTTTTATTATTTGCCAGTACCAGAATATTATTTCAGTTATGGCTTATAAATTTTCCAGCTTGTTTCTCTGTTAAAACAAAGTATTTGTTTTGTTTTCCCTGTCAGAATAGGACATTACCATGAAACTCAAAAAACACTGTAAACTTTTGTTCTGTGTGGATTTTCCTGGGAAATATCTGCAACCATCTGAGCTGAGGGGGGAAAAAGCAATTTTGTAAGAGCAAAATATCTTACACCCAGAGGAAAAAAAAAAAGACGATTTTCACAATGAGTAGAAACTTCACAGACACAGCGTTTGTGTCTGGGTGCCAAAACCTAGTTTTGTCAGTCCATATTTAGGCACTTGCAGATAGGTGGCCTACTTGTCAGTAATACTAAACATTCACAAATGAAAATGAAATTGCTGGTTACTTCTAAAACCTAAGCAGCTTATGCAAAATTGCCAGAGTATCTGAAGAGCCAAAACTTCAGCATGTAGTTCTGAAATTTTCAGCTTATATTTTTTAAGATCACACACACCATATTTTATCCACTAAAATGTGTTCTTTTGCTCTTAATTGGAGGTTTAATAAATCTAGACCCATGAATTATATGCGAGGGCTCAGGCAGTGGGTAATTACTCTCAGCTTAGGCAAGTTACAGTGCACTGCAGCTGCTATTCCTGACCATAGCAGCCACAGAACCGCCAGCCTGTGTGGATCAGGGTTTGTTCTCGGTGTAAATGTGTGTATTCAAGGTGTGCACAGGCGAGTATGTCATGGCTTGCATTAAGAATGCTGTTTCTTCCAGGTAGAAGACTGCAAATCTGTCTGTAGAATAAAATACAGTAAGGTAGTTACTTGTTGAGCATACTGAGTAACGTGATAAGGAGTCTTGTGTGCTCAAGGCACTTCTGTTTATTCAAGTGACCACTGGTGAGAATCATTGGGGATTTTGATTTTGTTCAGGCTATGTAGTGCTTCTAGAACAGAAACTAAGTCCCTAATGTGGCTTAACAATAAATACTGGAGAATTATCGTTGGAATCTGGTTTATGGAAAGACCAGTGGGAGCTGCGAAGCTGAAAGGGACAATAACATGCCATAAAGTTCACAGAATTTTCTTAGAAAAGTGTGTGCAATTTTTAGAAATGCACTGCAGTCGATAAGAGGTATTCTGTAAATACAGAGCATTTAGGAGACTATTTACTTACCACATTGTACAAGCCTAACGCTTTCCGTTAGGAAGAAATAGAAGACTAGCCTTCTAATACCCATCAGCAGGAGGCCTATCACATGGCTGAGTAATCTACGCGCAAAGGCACCTATGCCATGTTTTCTGCTAACAGAAATCTGTTTCCCTAGATCATTAAGAAGCACTGACAAGAGTGTTTCATACCTGTACTCTCTTCTTTGGCTACCAGTTTCAGTCTGGGTGAAATTTAAGGGCCTATATTGTCTCCATGCTCATTATCTCAGACCCGTCTTACCCTTACACCTTTGCAGCACTCTGCATCCTGACGTTGAAAGCAGGGAGGTCAGCTGCAGAGCATTCCCCAGGGAAGGCCATTTCAGCCTAGAGCACGCACCTTGACCGCACAAGTGGACGTGCGGCCTTCTGGAGTCAAAAAGGAGTCAAAGAGCCAATGCACAGCTTAAGAAACATTGGTCTGTGCAGATCAGGTTACAGGGTAGAGACATTTTAGAGCACAATGCAAGATCACTTTCTTTGTGCTCCCTAGTAGAAACAGTCTTTAGAATTCACTGACATTTAATCATCTGCCTCATATCACTCCTTTTCAGAGTAGCTATTTTGGTGCTATGTGGGGGTTGTCACAGAGATGGTTGCCTAATTCTGATCTAAATTTTGTGATGTGCACCCAGATCTTCTACTGATAAGCATTTTACATCCAAATGCAATAATAAAAGGAATTAAAAGTGATTCTGTTTCATGAAAAAGCAGTGACATACTTACCGGATATTCCTAGCTCTTCAAAAAAAAACCTAGCACGGTTTCCACAAAGCCTATGGGAAAAGGGTTGTATATCAATACCCGAGTTCCCACGGCCTGCCCTGTCTCTTTAGTTTCAGTAGTTACAGGTGAATAGTTTTTCAGCAGGGTCCAAGAAATCAGGACTTGTTCCATGTAAATGACAGACATTGGTATTTTCAAATCACTGCTGGCCTCATAAAATGGCTGAGGTTCAGAACTATTTTGAAGCTTAGCAGTCAGAAAAGTATCAGTGAAACTGCCAAGAAGCTTGCTGCTTCATGCAGCAAGGAACACAGATCTAAATGAGATTTTTCCTGTTTTCTTGCAGAGAAGCAGTAAAGAGGGGGGTGGGGAAAGGAGCTGCTCACTTTATTTTCCCTGAAATACACTGTGGCTGTAGATTTGAATCAATCCAATGAGTGCTTTATGAGTGGTTTTAAGATGATATAAATGTCCTATTAAATGCTTCTTGTGTTTCTCTGCTGAGATTAGTACAGGTATAGGAGGTAATTGGTGACACCCAACAGGGCTTCGCTAAGGCCAAATCATGCCTGACAAATTTGATGGCCTTCTATGATGGGGTTACAGCGCTGGTGGATAAGGGAAGAGCAACTGACGTCACCTACGTGGATTTGTGCAAAGCATTTGACACTATCCCACACAACATCCTTGTCTCTAAATTGGAGACATGGATTTGACTGATGGACCACTCAGAGGATAAGGAATTGGCTGAATGGTCACGCTAAAAGAGTTGCGGTCAACAGCTCGATGTCCAAGTGGAGAGCGGTGACAAGTGCCATTCCTCAGGGGTCAGTATTGGGACCAGCGCTGTTTAACATCTTTGTTGGTGACATGAACAGTGGGATTGAGTGCACCCTCAGCAAGTTTGCCAACCACACCAAGCTGTGTGATGTGGTTGACACGCTGGAGGGAAGGGATGACATCCAGAGCAACCTGGACAGGCTTGAAAGGTGGGACCATATAAACCTCATGAAGTTCAACAAGGTCAAGTGCAAGGTCCTGCCCATGGGTTGAGGCAATCCCAAGCACAAATACAGGCTGGGCAAAGAGTGGTTGAGGACTTGCAGGTATTAGCAGATGAAAAACTGACTATGAGCCAACAATGTGCACTCGCAGCCCAGAAAGCCAACCGTATCCTGGGCTGTATCAAAAGAAGTGTGACCAGCAGGTCAAGGGAGGTGATTCTCCCCCTCCACTCCGCTCTTGTGAGACCCCACCTGCAGTTACTGCGTTCAGCTCTGGGTCTCCCAACATAAGAAGGACACAGACCTACTTGAGTGGGTCCAAAGGAGGCCATGAAGATGATCAGGGGGTTGGAGCACCTCCCTTATGAGGACAGGCTGAGAGAGTTGGGGTTGTTCAGCCTGGAGAAGAGAAGGCTCCAGGGAAGCCTTATAGCAGCCTTCCAGTACTTAAAGGGGGCCTGCAGGAAAGATGGGGAGGGACTCTTTATTGGGGAGTGTAGTGACAGGACGAGGGGTAACAGTTTTAGACTGAAAGAGGGTAGGTTTTGGTTAGGTATTAGGAAGAAGTACTTCACTGTGAGGGTGATGAGATGCTGGAATAGGTTGCCCAGAGAATTTGTGGCTGCCCCCTCCCTGGAACTGTTCAAGGCCAGGTTGGACAGAGCTTTGAGCAACATGGTCTAGTGGAAGGTGTCCCTGCCCATGGCAGGGGGGGTGGAACTAGATGATCTTTAAAGGTCCCTTCTAACCCAAACCATCCTATGATTCTATGATATGTTTACAATATGCCAATAGCATTCTTTTTTTCCTGGATGATTCTTCAAAATTTAGGTTAGTGCATGTCTGCACTGGGCTCAGAGGTAAGAGTTTTGTCTGAATTAAAATTAAAACCTAAAAACTTAGCTTTCTAAAGGGAGACAAAAGAAGACAAAGAAATTAAATTTTCTACAGAGTTCTTCCAAGTCCAGTGTGTTTTGAAAGGTAGTGCATGATTGCAGCTAACTTAACGGTTTGCTGAATGGCAGCAAATTCTGCTTTGCCTCTAGTCCTCAAGAAATTCTCCCCTTCACCTGAAAAGCCTGCTGGGCCGTTCTCTCATCCTCACTGTAGTCTTCCAAATTGTGCATGAGCTCTAGCCCCCCTACTATAACTTTCTTGCTCACTCCATCCTGCAGTCACCTGAGCCTTCTCTTTTTGAGATTCTCAGCAGCCCTAAGGGAAGGACCAATCTCCCCTTCCTCGAAGAGGTCCCTCTTCTTAAAAAGAGCACGACACATGCTTGGGAGAAATAAACCAGATGCCCATGAAATTCCAAGCTTAATTTGCCCCAGCCTTTGCGTACCAAGTGTCATACTTTAAGATTGCCTAAAGAATCTATGAGAGAGATGTATGACATCTGGTTTAACACTGCCTTGTGATTAAAATGGTTTAGTGTAGATTGAACACATTTCAAAAGGCTGGCGTTTTTAAACATACAAAACTAAAACTATATGTTTAGTTGCATCAGACCTTCCCCTTGAATAATTATCTGGTTATCCATCAGGCTAACTCAGTAATGTTGGCTATCCTCCAGGGCCCATTTCTCTTATGTCTCTGCCAGATGAATGGCCAAATTCTCAAAAGGCCATTGCAGTATGAAGATGAATTAGAATCACACAGTAGGGGTCATGACTACCCACATCAACTTCCTGCTTATGATGTTTGTCACCTGTTTGTGAGGAACAAACTCTACTTACCTGAAAGTCACCTTATATCTATAGTTCTCTCCAGGTCCCTATGAAGTCAGTGGAGACTAACTGCAAGCATTTCCTGAGGGCAATTCTGTCCATCTAAGGTCTGACTGTTTGGTTGTTTGGGTTGGGTTTGGTTGTTTGGGTTGGGGGGGGGGGGAGGGTAGCAGGGGATAGGGGGGGGTCTTCATCTCTCCAACACTGGTTGTGCTCCTAAATTGGGTGCCTCAGGAAGTATCTGTGCTGGGGTAAGCTTGCACCATTCATCAGTTTGACAGTCAGAGTCAGCTGAAGAGTAGAAGGAGAGGAACAGGGTCTATGGTCTTGTAAACTGTGTTAGGTACTGTTATACCAAATACAGGCCTTTCCATGGTTTAATCCCTACTCGGCTGTCAGTGCACACCATCATATGCAATTTTACCTTCATTGCTCAGTATGGTTTGAGACAGTCTATCCTGCCAAACAAGATTCCCACTCGCTTGGCACTTGCTCAATATTGCACTCTTACCTGGGTTCCGCCTTGCTATTACACCTTTGTGAGCATTGTATCCATTTGGGTTCAATCCTCTATGTATTAATACCTTTTTCTTCAACTTTTCATTCTTTCTTTTTAGCATTAAAATATTTGAAACCTGGTTTGCAAAGGAGATAAAGTGTATAGTAGTAATAAAACTGCAGTCATTTGAAGTCTTGACATATCTGGGCAAAGTGGAATGATTTGCCACTGAATTCAAATCCAAGCGTCTTGCCTTATTTAAATGGAGATACAGTTTTAAATGGAGAGCTAAGTACAGATGAAAGATGAAAGAGCTCCTAAGGAGCTCTGGCAAGTTTATTAAGGTTATTACTTACATTGTGACTTAACGGAGCACTGAAGGAGCATGTGGTCAAAAGACTGCAGAGGTTGCTAAGATCTCTGACCTAAAGAGTTTACAATCCAGTGATCTGATTCAGGCTAAATATCCAGCAAAATCAAGTAAGAAATGTGTGCAAATGAAAACTTACAATAGAGGAAATCTAGCCACAAACTACTAACTCAGATTCTTTGTGTCTATACACTGCAGTGTGCAGATCTTATCAGCTCAAACATTCAGAAATAATGGATCAGAGCCCAAAACATCATAAGACTGACTTTAAAACAAGATTTTTAAAAGTTGTACATTCTAATTTGTTTCCCTTCTGGTCTCTAAGCTTTTAGAGAGATCTCAGTTAATGCTTTCAAGGTTTCAGCTGCAAACCTGAGGTCTGGAAACTTACATTTAGTGGTATCAGACCTTTTAGGCAATCAATCACATTTATCAAGAAATTAAGTTTGTAAGGAAAAAAACCCACAAGATAATGTGAGATTAAAAATAAACAAGTGAGCTGGCAACCTTGGATACAGTAATACGGAGAAATTTATATTTTATCCAGCTTTACAAATATAGGATAAGTCTCAGAATGCTTTCAGAATAAAGAAGTATTTCTCTTATTCCCTTTCACTAGTTAGGAAACAAAGCCAGTTAGTTTTCTAATATCTACCAGCCAATCTTCTAAATGAATACATACAAAGTATAAAGAAGTAATATATTGCCTAAATCTCCGTTATGAACTCAAGTAAATCCACCTTATGCATCTAGTACAAGTTTCTGTGCACTCATCTGTCTCTTCTCACTACAGTAATTGGCTTCTTGGACAACTGTCCTTTCATAACTTCATAACGTTATTACTGCCTGTTGGTTAAACTGCTGTCTATTCAGTACTTCTATGCAAACTAATATTTTGCCAGTGACACAAATGAGAAAGGTCCTCTGTAGAAACAGTGGCAGAAGCTTAATAGGCACTAATCTCAAGCAGCTGCTAGAAATTTTATTACCACATTACATTGACCGTATCTGGGGCAGGGGAGGAGTGAAGACTCTTGTAATAGCACTGCTAATACCCCTGCTTTAAAAGCAGAGGAATTGGAGAGGTCTGGGCAACCAGCAATTGATGTGCTGGATTAGACTCCAGATCCAGTATCCTGTCTCTGACAGCTCCAATGTTACATTTCAAAAGAACCCCATAACAGCAAATGGGAGATGTCTGCACACACACACAAAAACACACATGGGAGTCTCATCCCTGGACCTGAACAATGATGAACTTAAAACCTAAAGCGCAAGGCTTAATATCCATTGCAAATCATGTATTTCATTTAATTGTAATTCTGTATAATCTTGATTCTCATGTAATTAAAAAAGTTACATCACCAGATTTTGAAAAGTCACATCAGCAGAGTTTGTTCATTAAATTATCTTTTAGGTCAAAAATGTTAATTTAATCTAGGGACTTACTTTTTACACAAGAGTGCACAGTGCAAAGTTGAAGTCACTCTTTCCAAGTCCATTTACATAACTAAGCAGGCAGACATACTTCCCCAGTGGAGGCTTCTGGGTAATAAACAAGAGTATTAGCTTTGAGAGATTTATATTAGTCCAATTTGATGAAGCGGTAACAAATCTGGGGGTAACTTTAATGTTACATTCATACCTGGTTCATCCTACTCTGCAGTTTCTACTTGAGACATCAGCTACAAACCTCTACTATCCACACCTACTGACTGATCTGCAATTTTTGTTTGACTGCTTGATAATGAAATTAATAAACCAGAGGAACAGATACAAATCCACTATCAGAAGCCTTCCAGTATAATTTCTCTATCTTTTGCAATAAATACGGTATGGAAATTCCCACTGAAATCCCAATTTTGGCCCACTCAGTGGGAAAACTGGAAGGTCTTAATAATGTTTAGATGAGAAATCACCAAGTTAAGAGTCAACCCAGTGGTGCCAATACAGTTCAAAACACTCATGACCTCTTAGATGAAAAGGAGTAATGACTAAGCTGAGCTCCACAGTGTCCTGCACAAAAGAATCATTGGGGCAGAAGAACAACTGATCATATTTTTGGTTTGGATCTACTCATACAAAGTGGAAAATGGAATGACTTGTAGTTACTAACAAGGATTGAAGGCAGAAGTAAGCTATGAAGATCACCCAAAATATAGGTAAGTATAGTCAATATAGACAATATAGTCCAAAGGCACAAACCAGTGACTTGTTTGTTTATGCATTATTTTAGAGAAATTTAGAGAACAGTGTGGAGAAATAACTGTAGCATTTTAGAGAATTTAAAAAATTGTACTATAATGCTGCTCTCTGTAGCAATGTTGCCTAGTTACAAAGCAGAGTCCTTGGGATGACAGGAAATATAGTATTAATACAAGTTTAGAGCCCCCCGAAATATCAACAATGGCTTGTCTATAAATCAGGGTAATGCAAGCATATAGTCTGATATCTCACAATTCACCAGAACTCAACACAAACATTTTACACAATTTTACGACCTATTTGAGATACAGTATCTGTTTCTAGTTCTAAGTTATTCATATCAAATCATAAGCAATCACTATGCAGGGTTTGGAATCTGTCCGTCAGAAATTTTAGGCCACTGAGGTGGACAGAAATTCAGCAATTCAAAGAAGCAGTAAGAAACAGATTTTTCATATTTGTTTTATTAATTATAGTAGTCTTTGAGGTGCTGAGGATGTTGCAGTATAAGAATTCTCTCAACACAATGGGAAGGGTAAAGGTAGGCCAGAAGTTTTTTAAAAAGGAGAAAAATTTTGCTATTATTCTGTAATTTATTTTGGGACTCCAGGAATTTTGTCTGCAGATTTTATGAGTTTGTATGCAGTCTAAAATAATTGCATGTCTGATGTACAGAAGGTTCACCAATGGGAACATATGCTGCCATGCTTGGTCCTATGCAGACATCCTTGACATCTATATGTAAGACTTCCAATTTACAATTTAACTTCAAAACACACCTCCTTTATGCAATAAGAAAGCATTCAGGAAAAAGGTTTTATTCTTTTATCATTCTGATTACTGAATTGTTCTGCAACTTGCAAGAATAAAAATAAGACTTTGGAGCTGAAGGATCCGAGCCAGTCTACCTCCTGAAATACCTAGCCTGGATTTCAAACATCACAGGTAATCTTCTGGAGCTTATTTGTTCCAGAAGCAGTGAACTGGTAATTGCATGCCAATTTAAGGATAGACATAGCTGTTATTAAAGCTGCGTGCTGCTACAACAAAGAAATCCAGATTTCTATATTCATTGATTAAGTGTTTCTCCATTCACTCCTAAGTCTTAATTTATATTTTGATGCTAGCATAATTTACATGAAGGATGTTTTGTTTTGACATTGTAATAAGATCTCTGTAGACTCTGACTGGTTTTTTCCATGGCTCATATTCTTCACACCATCCTACTGTAAATAAAATACATATTTACTGAACAATGCACAGTTTCAGTAGTTGGTTTTGATAGTCAATTGTCCTAGTAAGTATGGTAAAATATCAAAAATCCCATTAAAACTCGCTTAACTAGCTTTCTGTGAAGTTTCTTCTTTTTTTTTTAAGTATGGGGTAGTTTGTTAGAAAAGCAGTTGGAGCCATGGGGATTATTTTTATTTTTCTCTCAGTAACTATAAGAACATGATTAGACAAATGTTTCATTGCAGATTTTTTTTAGACCAATGTGATTTAAAAACACTGAAAATATAATACCCTTTAGAATGAAATTTAGTATTGTAACACTGAGAGAATTTTAACTATATTATAGTAGACCAAAGAGCTTTCTCGAAATTAATTAAAATAATATTTCAAGAGAAATTCTAAATTCACCAGATAAAGACAGACATCAAAGGAGAGTTATATTGCAAGAAAATATTTTGTGAATACTTTCTAACCATTATCCCTCTTCATGTTTACTGTCAAATAATTTAAACAAATGCCACCTAGAGGAGCACTGTAATAAGATTGCTGTAACAGGGATAAGAGTGCACTAATTACACAATTGTTTTATTTTATTCTAAGATTGTGTCTTTGAGCTAGAAGTTGGATTAATTTTAGTGTAGAGACAGCAAGGTAGCTACTCCAGCAATTCCAATTTGTTCCTTCATTCGTTTATCCTTTGGTAAATTCTAGCATTAGTTTGTATCAGATGTTAATCTCTATAGATTTAATAATCTAATAGTAGTGTGAGATAAATTGCAGTGGATGAAGGGTGTGATGCTTTATGTGAATTTGCTGCTGAAAAAACTGGTAAGAGCATTCAGCATATTAGATGTCTACTACGGAGATTAGTTTATTAGTTTGAGGAACTCTACGTATCTATGACTGTGAGATTAATTTACTCACTAGTTCTGGCCACAGTAGATCAGAAATTAAGGAATACAGTGGTTGTAATCATGATTTGTAGCATGTTGAATGGTGCTGCTGATAACGATTTTGAAATCTGGAAACTCTTAAATCTATTTTTGGGGATATATTTCTGTAGTCCCCTAACTTTTCATGGTTCTACTTGACCTTAAAAAATATACTGTGAATGTAGATAACAAAGCTAGTTTATTCATTTGGCGTACTCAAATATGGATAAGACTGGTCCTTCCTGATAATCTCCCAAGAGTCACTTGAGGCCTTGAGAGTCCCAGAGCTCTTTCCAAGAACTTTGTAACGTTCCTTTTGCAAAGTTTTGACCTTTAATTAGTGTTAATTTTATTACATGTTTTGAGTCATCTGGCTAATATTATAATTTCTGTTTCTTTTCCAGCAACTTCAAAAAAACATTAGCACATATGTTTATGTCTTTGTAGTGCATTGATAACTGCTCCTTACTGTAATATCAACTAACTATAATATCACCTTCTTATGACATTGTGTGTGTGTATATATATATGTATATGTATGTAGGTATATATAATTATATTAAATAGAAGTGGTTATCTCTCCACCAAACATATAAAAATCCTCTTAAAGCTTTATAGTCCAAGAAGTCTACACCATCTTTTCACACTGAAGCCCATAAATTTTCCTTGCAGGTCAAGAAAGTGCTAAAGTATATGTATTTTTTATTAAATATATTTGCTATTTTCCACTGTCTCTGGTCAGAAACTTTGCAAAATGGAGATACTTTTTTTGTATTTTGAGTACAATATTCCCTCCATAGTTATCTGGCCCCAGGCATCAGTTCAGTAGTAGATGATACTAAATTCTTGGAGAAAAAAATGAGCACTTTGAGAATGCAGACATTGTAATGCAAATTCTTAAAACTTGTTTAGATGCTGTTTACCATTTTTCTGTCACCTCTGCACTCCCACCACTTTTGATTTGTGTTTGTGCACAACTGACTTGTTCACCACCTGGCTCATGGAATCCTTCCAGTCAAATTTCAGGCCAGGATTTGGAATAGAGACACCATTGGCTGGAGTGATGAATGATCTACTCTTGCCCATTTAAAGATTCCTCTGTCTTTCTACAATGTTCAATATATTCACCTCACTAAGTAGTTATTTTACCTTGAGGAAGTTAATGGTTAAGCACTGAGCTGAAAAACATCCACTGTACAAAATGCAATCAGAGGACTGATGGCCTGCTTTGTCTTACTTGCCAAAGATATGAAGACCCTCCAGGTTCTACATCAATCACTCTTTCTTTTCAATATCCATGTAAAGGCACTGGGAAAAATTATGAGACATCATCTAAAATACCAACAACATGGATCACTTTCTGTTCCAATGGATGGTAAGTCTCTTATTCTGTAAAAGCTACCCTCTGTCTGATAGGTCCCAAGTTAGAATGAAACCTGCTCAGATCCATTGGTAATGCCACATGAAATGCATAGGTTACATTGTTTTTTCTACTCTCTTTAGCTAAAATTCCTTTCCCTGTTCTCTACCAGGCTTTCTTTAGGAGACTGTTTATATTTGATGAGTTTTCTTTAAACTGTCATTCAAGTCTCTTTTAGCTTCACCCTGAGATGTGTCTGACTCTTCCCAAAACTTGTCTGACTTGGCTTTTAAGCTTTCTTAATTGTCCTCTCCCATTCTTTCTCCACAGAGAAAAAAAGACTGAGTGCCTCACCAGCTCAGAAGGGCTGTGAACTGCAGTTGACTGAAATGAAACCAAAATTTAAAGTGACAGTCACTGCAGCACAGAATCATTGCAGTTGAAAGGGACCTCTGGAGAGCATTTAGTCCAACCCTGCTTTTCAAAGCAAGGTCAACGAAAGCAGGTTGCTCAGGGCTGTGTCCACCTGGGTTTTGAATACCTTCAAGGATGGAGACTCCGCACTCTCTGGGCAGCCTGTCCCAGTGTTTGACCACCCTCACAGTAAAAAAATGTTTTTCTATGTTTAAACAGAGTTTCCTGTATGTCAGTTTGTGCCCAAAGGGAAGAAGGCATTGACTGCCCTGGCTATTTCCACGCTCTTTGTCTCCACATCCCTGGCCCCATTCTGTAGCAGGCCCAGATTTTCCCTAGTTTTCCTTTTCTTGCCAATGTACTTATAGAAACCCTTCTTATTACTCTTTACATTGCTTGCCAAATTTAACTCCAAGTGGGCTTTGACTTTGCTAACCTCATCCCTTCATGCTTTGTATTCCTGCTGGTCACCTGACCCTGCTTCACCCTCCTGTATATTTTCTTTTGATGTCTGAGTTGAGTCAGGAGCTCCTTGTTTATCCATGCAGGCTTCCTACTGCCTTTGCTTGACTTTCTGTTCATTAGTATGGACCACTCTTGAGGATGGAGAAGATGATCCTTGAGAATCAACCATCTCTCCTTGACCTCTCTTCTCTCCAGGGATGTATTACATATCATTCTTCCAAGCAGATCTCTGAAAAAGGCCAAAGCCTGCTCTGCTGAAGTCCAGGGTAGTAATCTTGGCTTTTGTCTTCTTCCCTCTGCTCAGGCTCCTGAACTCTGATCATCATAGTCCCTGCAGCCAAGGTTGCTCCCTGCCTTAATATACCCAACTGGCCCTTCCCTGTTTGTAAATATGACATGAGCAAAGCACCTCCCATCATCAGCTTCTCAATCAACCGTTGTCAATGCAAACCAGAAGATATCACCATGGTTCAAGTCCCCCATAAGGACCAGGGCCAGTGAACGTGGGACTTCTTCCAGTTGACTGAAGAAGAAACCATCTACTTCTTCCTGACCAGGCAGTCTGTAGCAGACACCCACAACATCACCCATGTTGGTTTGCCCCCTAGTCCTGACCCACAAGCTCTCAGATCTCTCGTCACCCATCCCATAGCAGAGCTCCATGCATCTGTGTTGCTCTCTCACATACAACGTAATTCACCCTTCTCACCACCCTTTCCAAAGATCCTGTATCCATCCATTGCAACACTCTAGTTGTGTGAACAATCCCACCATGTCTCTGATTCCAATGAGATCATAGCTCTGCAATTGCATGTGCACCTCTAATTCCTCGTATTTGTTCCCCATGCTGAGGGCATTAGTGTACAGGCACTCTAGGGAGGCACCCAGCTGTGCCTATTTCCAGAAAGGGTATGAGAGCTTCCCCCATACTTCTGCAGGGGACATAACAAGGATGGGAAGAGAGGAATACTAAAAGCACGTCATATCACAGCTCTTTTTTGCTGCCAGGGGACTCCACTTGCAACACTAAGTAAATAATATTGTGACCTGGGACTTTTCCTGTATGCTTCACAAATTCTGCATACAAGCTGATAAAAATGCTCTTATATCTCTGAGTAGCAGAAAGCCTACATTGCTACTCATGGATAACAAACATGGTTACAGTGCTCTAAGACTTCATGATCTTTAGGTTGATTCATCATAAATCAGGTTTCCTGGGGATAAAGCGCTAACTTGAAAAAAAGTTCACCACTAGTTAAAAATGCAGAAGCCATTTTGGGGAAACAACTGGAGGCATCTGTTGTCCTCTTGAGTCCTGGTTGATTCCCCTTATAATACCAGATTAATTCCAAAACAGTTTTCCTCATGTTATACTCTATATGCACATCACTGGCATGAGCCACAACATATTTCATTAAAGGAGCAAGACTTCCCTCAGTATTTCCATGCTGTACTACAACAATTCAGTTGTCAAATGCAAGAGTTAAATTTTTGAAAACTCTACATTCTAAAACCAGTGTTCCTTGCTTTCTGACCTGAAAGTAAGGCTATCCTTTAGTCAAACAGTCCAAAAGTTACACCTGCTAATACTACCTGGAAGATATTTTCCTTCTCTTAGCTCTAATCTTGCATACACATTCAAAAGGCAAAGAAGATAAGGAAATGTTCCAACATCATTATAGTCAGGCATGGGAAGTCTAGTGCATAAGCGGGATCCTGCTCAAAGTAATTCTGTTTTGGGAGGCATTTAGGTTGGCAGCACCTGCTCTAGGTCTAGAGTGAGAGGAGAGGGGGGAAGCCCATCAAGAAAAACCTATGTGTAAATGCATATGGCAAATAAATATCACTCAACTCACATCACATACTTCTCATCTGTACAAGTTTATGTTATTCTGCAAAAGTAGAAATAAGCTTGTGTTTAGAACGGGCTTTTGCAATTCATTCAGTTTTAATTCCCAAATCTACTGATACTTTCTTTTTCAACATAGCTATGTTAATGCTACAGCAGGGTGCTATTTTTAGGTGAATTGATATTTATCACTGATTTTGATATCTCTACATATATCATGTGAAACATTGCTTTAGCATGCCTGCAGTTCTAAATTTTGGGAAAGCTGACATTTTAAAATTTATTCAAGAAGGGATAAAATTTGTATATAGAAATAGATTTAAGAGCCAGATAAAACAACTCTTCCTTTTCTTCTTTTCTCCCTCCTCAGCAAGACATGAAGCTTGAGCAGTACTTAGCAACACCATATCACCATAATAAATATATGTATTTCTTAAGTATATAAACAGGGTGTCATTGGGTGATGCACAATCAAAGCTACTACTAAGTCATTGTTCCAATGTCTGAGTAATTATCTTTCCAAAAGAACACAGAAATGGAAACAAATTTCTGTAATCACTGGGAACTCATTCCTCAGTGATTGCTTTCATTTTCATTTAAAAATGTGATAAATGATCCAGCACTTCTCATTTCACTTGAAGATGATTTCAGATTATCTGAAAACAGCTGGGTTGGTTTTTTTTAACACTGGAGTTCTTAACATTATTCAGACACACTGGGTAAATATAATCTCCTGCAACTTGAGCCTGCCAAACCTTACACGTCAAGTTTAAACCAGTTCATCAAGGTCCTGCATTTATTCAATGAATGAGGCAGGAGCAAGTATCTTCTGCAGGTGCCTGCCTGGAGCACCCATTTTAGCGGGGATAAATTGCCCTCTGGAACTTCCTATCCCTATTGACTGTAGAGAATGTAAATGTTTAGTTTACAGAGACTTAAATTACTAGAGACTTTGTTTATAGAGACAAAAAGTGGAGAGAGGTGAATTTGATTTGTAAATGACATCCATGTTAAAGTCTTATTGTCTTTTAAGGAGACAATATGGCAGTATTTGTCCTGTTTTATTACAGTGTAGCTTGAAGGGAAGAAGTCAGAACTGCCTGGGGTGGAAACATAAGTAAATCTATATATTGAGCAAAGATTATAAATACATGGAAAAAGCATGGAAAAAAGTCTCCTCATGGATGATGTCAAAGGTTAATCAGAAAAGCAAGCAGATGTAGGCCTTCATGGAAAAATGTAATAATAACAATTCCTTGAAAGAAGGTGAACATATCTTTAAGTAATGGTTGACTGGAGAACAAGTGGGCAGACAGAGAGAAAACTCTAAATATGGGTGTTTTAAGAAGACTAGCAAATAGTTGTATAGTCTTCTGATTAATTTCTTTCTGAATGTATTTTTTCAAACTGGGGGGAAAAAAACCAAACCCTTAATAAACTCATCTGAGGACTGTTCCTTAAACAGTAATCGCATATAAACATTAAATGACTAGCTATTTTAGCATCCTTAGAAATGGTTAAATATTTGGTAAAAAAAAAAGGAATTATTATGCTGGCACTGCAGTAGGTTTAGGATTAATCTAGTTTATTTCTGGAAACAATGTGGCCCCTCTTTTTATTGTGGCCCTGGTAGAAAGAGAAGTGAGCTGTTATGCAAACAGGCTACAGGGAGTCACTGCCTTCCCCGGGGGAGTCTTGGCGCATCCTGGTGTTGGGCTCGGCTGGATAGAGATAAAGAGAAAGCAGGCTTGAAAGGGGAGCATTATGAAGTTAATCTCATGCTGGCTTTAAAACTAACATCTCTGACAGAAAGGGTCACAACAAAAGAGTGATACAGAGAAAAGGGTGAGGAGCATGAAATGAATGAGGTATCGCTGTTCGATGAGCAATTTGAACTGACACATGCAATTGTCTGGGGTGGACAATATGTGACTTTCTGCATACTGTACAGCAGGGGTATGTTTTCAGCAAGGAGCAGAGTATAGCTCCTGGTATGAATAGTGGGAAATGTCTCCCCCATTCCTTGCTCATGTCCCTAGTAGCTCATAGCTTTGCCTCACTGTAAATTCTGTAAGTGCATTTTTTACTACCGTTATTCCCAGTATTTCATCTCTAGTAGGATAATTGGGTTCTTCTTCATAGCATCATTATCATCAATGACAGATGAATCTCAAGAAGCTGAAATTTCATTTTAGTTTGGATAAGCATCCTAATATTTAGATGATACTCTGAATCATACATTAACTGGAAATCTCTGAACCTGAGCTGAAAATGTGACAAGTACAGTGTTTTTCATGAGTTTTCAGACACTTTTGCTTTGACTTACACCTGCAAATACAGAGAAAGCAATGCCCCTGTAGTAGTCTGGCATTTCCAGTGAGGAAAAAAGGAAAGGCTCAAAGGCTCAGTCTAGTTTGAATAAGAATAAAGCCCATTTTACTATATGCAGAATTATAAAATTAGTAGGGGTGTAGTGTATTTTTCTAACTGAAAAAAAAAAAAAGTGAGATTTTATATCACAATAGAGAGAAAAAAAGAGTGTATGTTGTCTAAAAGTAGCTTGATGGGTGAAAATCATCTTGTCTAATTACAGACTTCTAAAAGTTAGATATCTAAGTCCACTCTCCCTTTATAGTTAATAGAATCACCTTCAGAAGACCATTTGCTGACCTGTCTTAGATGCCTACCTTAGGATGAGATGAATGGCTTTCTGGAGGTCTCTGTTTCTGTCTATTGGAAGGAACTGAGGGTAACAACATTTTCAAAACACTGAAGCTGTGAAACAGAATTTCAAAAAACTTTTAATCAGACCGTGTGGAAGAGAAGTAGAATGATTCCTGGTGTTTGCAGGGATCAAGGGCAGGAGGTCTGGAAAGCAGTGCTCTACTTCACTGAGGTTTTTTATTGTTTATTTCTTTTATGAGTTTGTTATTGGTGAGACTGAAGAGAATGCAGGTAGCAATATGTTCCACATCAGCTTCAAAATAGCTTAGAAAAAAAAAATGATTTGTATTCCAATCCAAAATTTCATTCCTTTTTTATTTTATCACATTACTCCTGGACCTTCTAACAACAGTCTGTGAATTCAGTGGTGATATCCATATGATGAAGTGCAGATAGATCATGGTGATAGATTATTCTTTTTTTTTATGCCTTTGACCATTTCAGAATCAATTTGCTGACTATTTGACCTCCATCATATTTTTTGTAACATCTTAAACAGTTATATAGCTTTGAAGAGCTCCTCTTTAAAATATTTTTTTTCCAACAGTGAAGCCAGCTTTCCTCTATGTATACTGACCTGGAGCTCTGAATGGGCAATATATATATAGTCCTAAACCAGTGACAGCTTTATTGTGTTACCCAAAATCCAGTACAGCCACAAAACTGGAGCTATATTGCACTGGGAACTGCCAAACCCCATTTTTTCAATTGGATACACGGTGTTGGTTGTAATACAGTTGGTGAGACCATAACCATTTTACAGTTACTATAAGACTGCTTTAGGTAATTTAGAGACCTCAGAGCATTTACCATTCACAGCTTTTACTTTCCATGCTGTAACTATAGAGCTTGACATACACTATTCGGTTATCCAATTTGACAGTCAGGAGATAAAAAATACTTCATCTCTATGACTATGAATGCGAAGTAGCTATTTACATCAATACAAACTGCGCATGCCGTTCTACCATTTGATTTGTAATGTTTAAGTCCAGTCTGCAGGGGGTAGGAACTTTAGCATGCTCAAAGGGTGGTTAACCTCACATATTCTAAAAAAATCTCTGAAACAAACTAAGGGTCATAGAGGTAATCAGTACTGAAGTGGTTGAGTGGAACCGTAAACAGGTTTTATGTGCAGAAGTTTAGGATAATCCACAAAACTCCTATGTGACTCTGCTTCTCAAGTAATGAGGTTATCTATTTTCCTCGTTAAACTTCAACCACATGCTCTCATTGCTGGAATTCTCTAGCAAGACTGAAAGAGCACACTATCACATTGGGCACACAGGGGATGAAAAGCTGTGCATGAGGCAGAGCTCCGACCCACCAGCCCTGTCCACAAAACCAAACCAACACACTCACTGGAGGCTACAGAGGGATCAACAGCTGTCAGATGAGGGAGTAAACCCGAGTGGCATCTGTCCAGGAAAAAGGAGTCTTCCAAGGGCTTGAAGGGATTTTTAATGGCCACATGTAGCCAGGACTTCAGTCTTACATTGTGCCCAAAAGCTGACTTTATATACCTAGCTTGGTTCTGGGGCTTTACAAGCTGTCATGGTCTTGGCTCGGAGAGGAAGAGTGGCACATCTTTAATCACTGCTGAACTCTGTGGCACCTGGGAGCTGCTGGAAGGATGCCATGTCCCTGCCAATAAGACCTGGCTCAGCTAGTTTTGTGAGCTCTGACGAGATCTCAACCTGTGCAATGTTGCTGCGAATGTTGGTAATGTGACACCCTTATCAGAAGCATAAGGATATTTTCTTTTTTTTTTTTTTTTTTTTGTTTGGTCTTTATTGAGAAAGCTGCTCAGTTGATGAGACTGACAAAAATGTGAAAAGGACACATACCATAGCATGCATGGATGTCTGATCATATGAATTTTATTTTGAAGAGCAGACAGAATGCTTGGACAGGTCATCCTTTGTTGCTTTAAGTATGTGAAAGTGTCCCTGTGCTGACCTCCTGTATTTTTTCTAAGGTCAGTTGCTCTTCTACTGCAATTCATGTTGTATATTTTTCTTCTTTTTTCGTATAAAGATGTGAAGTTCACATAAAGAGAAATTAGCTTTTTTATTTATCTTTTTTAACCAAATCTGTCCAGTGATATGATTATTAGACCACACCATGTAGTAAGTAAATAAGCTTCTTTAAATTACTCAGACAATAAAACCAATGAGAAACATAACTAGAGTCCTGCTTGGAAAAGAAAAAAAAAAAAAAATTACAAGTATCCAAAGATATTTAGGTCTGTGTTGATACATAAGAGAAATCAAAGTGAAAACATGTTTTTTACTGGGCAAATAAAAACTTCCAAATGATAGTTCCAAAGGATTCCTCTTTACCACAAAAACAATGATAATAGCATGTCCAAGTGTATAGAAGATACCTGTTTCAAAGCCTGACAACAAGTGCTCTTGTGAGCTGTGTTGGTGAATTTGAGCAGAACAGGGGCTGTAGATCAGACACTCAGGAGGTGACAGCAGAAAGGCCATAGACCTTCTGGGTAGAATGCATTCAAAGAACATTGTCAAGATGAAAAAGGAATGCAAAGAAGAGAGTCCTTTAGCCGTAGAGCTTGTAAATCACAATATCTCAGCCATAAATATTTTTAACAACCTGCATCTCATCTCTTCCTGAACACCTATTAGTATCAAAGACTTCCTTTTAGAAGAAGTTTAGAGATACACACTTCTTCACACATTCAGTGTCTAAAAGACATCTGAAGAGTGATGCTAGCTCTAGGTCAAGGCAAAACAGAATTGCCAAAGGCAGCAAAGGGCATGTGGACTCATTGGTCTGTGAGGGGACAAAAAAAGAAACAGCTTTGATATCCCAAATTGTCTCTCCCACATTTCCCATCTTCAGTGGCAACAGAAACTGCAGCGCCATTTCACCTGCGGTTTCCTTCGTGCTCACTGTCACTTTTCTCTGCCATTGGATTTGAACATCCAATTGCATGGATGACTTAAAAACCTTGAGTCAACCTTGGTAAGAGTAGTTGCATACAATTGGCCATCATGGGGTATGCAGGTAAATTGAGTGTTCCCACAGATGAGTAGTAACCTCACTGCCCTATTAGAAGAACAAGGATGAAAAAGAGCTTAATAAGCCACAAAGCTAGTGAAGGGAGCAATTGTCTAAATTTCTGGCAAGTGGCCATTAAAATGTAGAAGGAGCAAAAGATCAGATGAGATTTTCAAAAGGACTAGTGGTTTAAGGGTCCATTGCCAAACTCCTTACATTACATTTGTTATTTAAATATAGCTTAAACTGGCTTGCTTAAAATACAGAAAACGAAGTCCTATGATCACTTTTAAAATATTTGACTGCTACCAGTGAGTCTGGTGAGGGAAATTAACTGCACTTGTACAGTTTTCTGTTTACAGAAAACAGTATTATTTAACATGGTGGATGTTCTATGGCAGCAGCATTCAGGAGAAAGAAATGTGGGGGGGTGTTACATAATAAAAATGGTGACCGTGCTTTTATTCTGCTATTGAGTAGTGTGTCCTTAGTTATTATTGGAGATTAGTCACAGAACCACAGGAAGGGTGACTTTTTAAACCTCTGTTTTTAAAGAATCCTCAAAAATTTATTTGACAAGATTACAAGGTAAAAAAACCCATAATACAAAATCTACACTTTTGAGTTCACATGCTGTTTCTTATGGTGATTTGCTTTTTAGGAAAATGGTTACAGAAAGAATGATAGCAAAGCCTAAAATTAGCTGGTGATTCTCCAAGGATCTACTGTGCTTCTCTCTCGGGACCTTTTACAGGATAACCTGTGGTCCATCCATTTGCCATTGTACTGGTTTCTATTCTCCAGCTCCTAGAATAGCAGTTGTGTGTGTATAGCATATCGGGACTTTAGTTTATTGCTTTGGCTTAACAGGAAAAAAAAGGTACTAAGGCAACCACTTACATCAGTCTGTAAGCATATCCACCAAGTATGAATACTTACTGTTTGAAGAGAGAAGTTCCTCCATTGCACATTCTGCTGGCATAAAATGCATGGGCAATGAGGAGTTAAAATCACATCTCCTCTAAATTGCTGTTCATATTGCTATTTGAATTAACTGCTGTCTTTGACTTCTGGTCAGAAACCTAAGCCAGAAGTGATAGCTTGGGAAAAGCAGCTGAACACTCCATCCCTTGCTTTTGTGTAGGTTAGTAGGAACTGAAATTCTTGATGGCATGCTTCTGGTTTTACATAACATTTATCTGCTTCTCTAAATAATTTTTTTATTTCAGTTATGTCTGGATCAATTGGGCTAGGACAGTAAAAATGCATTGAATGAGCCCCAAATAGACATAACACAGCAGGAGTAATACGTTTTTATACTTTCTAATCAAATATTGTGAGTGTCTAGGGGAAGTGGTTTTATCTTCTGTTAAATGCAGGAGTTGGAACCAGCAGTTCTGGGGTCTTCTTCCATCTTTGTCACTGATTTAACTGAAAAAGCTGGTGTTGGTTGTGTATGTGGTTACAGTGGCAATCTTCATTTATAAAACTCTGTACAGACATCACCCTTTATAATTCAAGCTACTACCAACCCCAATCAGTACTGAAGTTGTCTCAAACAATAAGCACTGCCTGCATCAGCGGTGTCTGCAGCTGGGTTTAGAAAGGCTTTGGTGGAAGACATATCTCAGCCATGTTCCACCTGCCCAGAAGAAAGATCTTCACAACCTGCAGTGAGTGACTGAGTTACTATTTGTCCTCTGGACTTTGCAGTTCTCAGTATTTTTGGATTAAGTCTGTTTGGGTGCTTCATAAGCACATTGTTTTACTTTTTTTTCCTAAGTGAAGAAATTCAGATCCATCTAATGCGCAAGAATGTGGAGAGAGAAAAAAAAAGAAGAAGAAAAATCCTACCTTAGCTATGCAGGATGAGTTATCTCACTTTACAGGCAAGAAATCTAATAGAATGATTTACCTGAGGATCAGCAGTGAGTTTGTGGCAACACCCTGTCTCCTGAATGCCTGAGTTGCAAGATTATCCTTCACCAATGCCAGTTGTCATTTTAATATAGAGAAGTATCTTATTTTTTAAGATACATAGATGATTCATGCTAATATGAAAAGGAATTAACTTCAACAGAGAAAAATACTTTCCTTCCAAATGGTTGAAAGCAGATTTACAATGAGTAAACTATCTTTTTATCTGGAAAGGCTGTTTTTTTGTCATTAACTTCTTTGTATATATTAAAATCATCCTGTGCTGTGGCAATGCATTCTGTTATCTCTATGCTTTTCTCTTATCTCTATTATAGTAGGTCAATACAAAATAAATTCTAGTAACTGTTTCCAAGAGCAAACTAAAATTCTGTTGAGATTTATCCAATAAGGTAGGGGTCAAATCCTTGGAGAGGCTGAGCAGCTGGGACTCCTATGTCTCCACTGATTAGCACCATCTTATTTTGGAGGCCCAAATTTTACATGGTAAATGATCTAATCACCTACCAGGGTTTAGAACTATCACAAGTTAATATCAGCACTGCAGCCATAGCTGCAAAATATTACACAATAAAACAAAATAAATGGAAATAATATCTCATGAGTGCCAATAATTTAGATTTACAGGGTAATCCGTAGGTATTACAACTCCTAACAGATTGCCAAAATACTGTTTGGAGAATTCTATTTCAAATCTAGTACATTTTATTATCATTTCGAAGGCTAGGAAATTGAGAAATAAATTAAAGAGCTAAAATGGGGAAAACAAACATTTACAGATTGGATTTAAACGTACAGAAGTGTGAAGCAAAACTCCTTCTTTTGAAAGGATTTCATTAATGTTTAATTAGCTGAGTTGCAAACTGGAGCTCAATCCCCAGCATCCCCTCACCCAGGCACAGCACATACTGCTCTCCCACACGAGCAGAGAGGCAGACTTTGGTGTGGTTATTTAGCAGTAGCTCATGGGTGGCATTTTTCGCCAGCTCGTCTCAAGGCACTTGATAAAGTCTTCATTGTAATTGTCACCACTGAAGATAGGGGATAGATAGGCACCTTCCTTGGGGTTACCGAGCAAATCAAGGCGGGGATCTGTGTGGTGAACAAGATACTAGGCTGCTTTCCCCAAATTTCTAGAGGTGAGAGGAGGCTGGGCATTTTGAATATCAGTTAATTTTACTCACTGGCTGCTTGATGTCAGAAATGAAAGCTCACTCTCACAGGCAGGCCCACCAACTAAATGTTCTCTGGGGTGCCTATGGATTTTTCCCCACCACTGTTAGCACAGAGGCAGAAAACACAGAGGTCTACTATCAGGACGAACTAGTCTGAACAGCCTGGTTTTGTCCAGTAGTAAGTTTTATGTGAGTATGGTCTGAAAGGAAGAAGCAGAGGCTCATCTTTCTCCAGACATCTGCCTGATGTGCTGGGCGAGCCTTTCCAGGGCCCAGCACATCTCCACACAGCGAGTGAAGCCCAGGCTGGCCAACTCACCTTGCATACATGAATTTTAGTCTATGCAAAGCTGAGTTCATCTTGAAAGGTGACATAGAAGTGACCACCATCTCACAGCTATGCAGTCCTTTCATACACCGCCCTATTTCCTATAAATTGCAATCGGTTTTGTCCTACTGTGCTATCATTCCTTAGAGACTGTATCTCGGCTATAATCCTTCCCCAGCAAGTCCTTGTTCTTGGTTATCCATTCTCTCCCACTCTACAAATGCTGTGTTCCTCTTCTCTAAACCAAGCTATTTCTGAGGAAGCCTGGCTGAGGCATCCTGTTCTTCAGAAAGTAGGTGTAACTTCAGCATTGTGATATGAATATAAACAGGTCTATTGTAATATTTATTCACCCCATATACTTTAATTCTGTTTTTCTAAATATACTGATGTACAACCTGAAGTACAAATTTATTAAAGATAATGATATTTACCAAGCACAAGTGTCTTAGACAATTAAAAAAGTGTATGTTGCATTCTACATTAACACAGCTGTGACAGCAGTTTATTTGCCGTTGTCATCTGTATAACAGATAGTGACAAAGACCACAGTCTAAGTGTGAGTGGTTCAGCAGAATCTCAGGCAGCTGGATAAGTGTGAGGTCAAAAAAAGGGCTATTTAATTTTTAGAAAACTTACAAGGTAAAAAAAAATTGCCAGTGTTATTGTTAAAAAACACAAGACTACTCAATGAATTAGCATTCAAAAAAATCTGGTTTTATATACAGGAATATACATCTCACTCCTGGTTTTGTATGTATGTACACAGTAGTTAGTGTTGCTATACCTGGACAGTTAGTTGTGTCTAGGTATAAAATATATACAAAATTTTGATATGATGCTCAAAGAAGTCTTGACTTGTTGAAAAATGTGCTAGCCCAGAAACAAATACAATAGACGGTCAGATCTCTGATGCCAACAACAGGAAATAAGATGAAAATATAATAAATTTTAATAAATGTGAATTATACAGTCTGGAGATGCTTTTTTGACTATTTTATTAAGCAGAGTTTGTTAGCACATTTTTTTCCTATGGGGCAATGAGATTAATAATAAAACTCATGCAAATGAGTTAATCATTCTTTTCATAATGCTAATGGCCAGACTTAGTGGTGCTTTGGAGAGGGCAAAATCTTACTGTAGATAATCAAGCACAATGCTCAAAGAGACTATACCAATATTATATTGTTTTCAATATAGAAAGTTACTGTAGTATCTCAGGTGTTCAGGTTTTTCAGCGATAGATGATTTTTCTCTGATTCACTGAAGCACAGTAATTTCAACAAACACTTCACAAGCAATAATTCAAAACGCATCAATGAAATAAGTTTCATATCACTTTAGAAATATTGTCCAAACCTACCTGAATCCTGTAATACATAAATTCTATTGCTTAAAGATACAGTTCCTAAACCTTTTCTGTGATGCTTGAGTCAAATACAGAGATTCCACACTGGGCAGGATAGAGTAGCTCTGTGTTTCACCAAAGGAAGACCAGAATTTGTTAACAAACGTTAACCTTCCTGCATCTTTCCAGCTAGAGGCACTACATTAATGGGAGACTGCTGGCCAATAAAATCATTGGACTTGGGCTACTTTTCATTTACAAAGGGTCTGGTTCAGTGCCCTTAGACTGGCCTGTTTTTTCTTGTGGATTACAGTGTATGTTATGCTATATATGAAACAGTATTACAAGCTTAACCAGAAGACAAAACAAGATATGAACATGGCAATCAATTTGGTCACTGAATTGAAGTTGGCCTATGTCTGCTGTCCTTGGCTGCATAGCTAATGTGTTTCCAAGCCTCATGGGGAGCAAAGCCATCACTCTAAGGCTCCGACAAGTCAGAGCAGTAGCACCCATGCTTGACTTGAGATCTGTGCTTCAACCTGAGGGCTACCAAGTTAAGCATGGTCTTTCAGTGCTTTACTGACTAGATATGATTTTTAAGAAAATGGTTAAATGATAACACAGTTTGTAAATTTGAGTTTCCATTTTGTATTCATATGTGCCTAAATAAATTAGAATGTTTCTCCCTGCCCAGAACTGTATAAATATTTACTCTAATAAATGCAGCTATTCAAAAAATGTCTTAGAAAGCAAAGTTCTTTTATGAACGTCACTATATGATATACTCTAATAAGTCGATTTCTGTTCATGCCAACATTTGAACTCACAATGGCTTAAAAAATAAAAACCAAGTAATCTGAAAAATAAAATTTTATTAATAACCTCTTCCCAAAGAGAGGCTGCAGTGTTCATCAGCTGGTGTATTTCTGTCAAAGAAAGTAAGTTTTGGATACCTTTAAACAGCCTAGATTAAAACACCCATATTGTAGAGGACCTTAGGCAAGGAATCACTGACAAATCCAGAACTGTTTTTGAACTGAACTCTGAAGATTAGATGCTGTGGACAGTACAAAGTGATAGCAGCTCCAGCAAAGGTAAGAGAGGGAAAGAGAAACCATTAGAAGACAGTGTAAATATGATGGAGCTTTTGGAACGAAATCTTGCTTTCCTTTTGGTTACAATAATTGTCAGGAACAGTCTAGAAAAAAAAAAAACCCTCCTCATTGTAGAATGGCACATCGCATTAATATCAAAACACACAGGTTTAGATCCAACGGGAAAGGTTAAAAAAATATATGATTAAAGAGAATCATCAAAGGAAGGAAGACATAAAGGCCAGATATTTCCAGTTACTGACTGATTTGCTGGGTCAATGACAGCGATCATTAACTGCCAAGAAGTGCCCTTCCTGTTGACCTCTGTTACATAAAAATAAAATACAAAGCAACGTAGTTCAGAAGCTATTAGATGATCACATGTGGAAGCTGGTCTCCAAAATGCCGCAGCATTTACCATGCTAAATGATCACTAATGTTCTTGCTCTTGCTTTCTCTCTGGTTTACCCACTTTTTTCCCCATGCAGTCACACATACATATTGGCTGCACAAAAATCTTAAGAACATGCCACTAAATGGTTGGTGGCTGTCACTGTGCAAGATGAGAAAAAAATCTGAGATTAATCAAGTGATTAATCTGGTGTTAATAGATAACTGAGGAGATATGAAGACTTTAAAAGCAAGGACAAAAAGGTATAATTGGATATGGTAACTTTTGTACTGAACAGAAGAACTGCTGGGAAGCAGAAAAACAAGTAATTATAAAAACAAAAAAAGGATTAAGGAGATATTTTTTCCTGCTGGGTACAAGCACCTGGATGGCAGAGAGCCTAGAATTGGATTACCTTTGAATTTTCTAAATTGTTTTCATGAGAGGAACTTTTTTGACCCATATGAATCAGAGAGAAAGCTTCTTAGAGACAAGGAAAATTAATTTATAAGAAACCTTCCTTCCTATATAGATGCTCAGGGATACACTGACTGCTCAGTACTGCTTAATTTTTTTTAAAGTCTCTTTCTGACTAGGTCAATGAGTTGCAGAGCCAAAATTCATGACCTTCAAGAAGGAATAAAACTACAGATCTTGAAAAGAATGCATTCCTTCCTCACGGTTTAAGGTATCCTTTCAAAACAAGCTTAACTGTTTGAAAATAAGTAAATGGCAACTTTCAAAATAAAAAATTGTATGAGACATTTTTCTCCCTGCTGCTACTGATGCTTTTACACAGGAAAAGATACAATTTTCCTAGTGCCATTTGTATTTTTTCAATTCAATGTTATATTTGACTGTTGAAATTTATTTTTTACATGGGTAAAATATTTGATTATAAACACCAGTTAAACTGATATGTAGTCACAATAAACCACAGCAATTTTTTCCTCTTGTAGGAGGCTGAAGGATTGACAGCTGGAGAAATGTTTTCCTGTGTCAATATAAGCAGGGATGTTGAGGACTTCCTCCGGAGAGTGATGATGCTACCTGTTCATGTCCCACAGGGGTACCTCCCCTGTGCTACCAGGTACAGCTGATCAAGGTTGGAACTAGACAAGCACCCATATGTCTTTTCCATTTATACAAAGTTCATTAGCATCCATTAAGCTCTGCTGTTACAGCTTCAATATATCAATGTTAACAAAATATTAATACTGGATTTTTGCCATGAAAGAAAACTAAATCTCATTTGAATTACAATCATTCAATGAAATGCACCTCGTTGCCCCCACTCCAGGTGCTAGGGGCTGATGGCAAGATCTTAGTAAGACCCCAGGCAAGTTGTGCAACTCTTGACCTCTTTGCTAAAATATGTCTGTGGAAACACGGGTATTTAGAAGTGGCTGTCCCTCCTGCAAAAGGCTCTTGCTATAGCACCATAAAAGAACTGTTGAAGCGTTTAATCTGGTGATTCCTACCCTGGGAAGCTGAGCTTGCAAGGCACAGCTGTTGTACAAGCTTCTCCAGCAGTGCTGAAAGATGTGCCCAAGGGTGGGGTAAGAACACACAAACCCAGGAAAACTCACATGCCTTTGCTTGGGCAGCCACATCTGAAGCAGCAGCCCCAAAACAGGAGCTCAGAGCCTCCTTAACCCCATCCTCCCGAACCTGAGCATGGTGGTACTTCAGCAGATACAGCTCCACAAGGTGGTTCCAATAGAAGGGCTCTAGATCAGACGCGGGGGCTTTGACCTCCCCTTGGAAGGAAGGACTGGCCAGTGAGGCCTTAAGTCCCCCACCTGATGCTGCTGTGGACTGTCACTCGCAGTGGAGTGAATTTGTCAGTAAAGCCACAGAGGGACCAAGGAGAAGTGTTTGGAAGAAAAAGATTGCTGAATAGCCTGTGCTGCCCTAGCTAGGCTGCAGATGAAGCCTGAAACCATGCAGGCTTAACTTGCCTTCACATTACACAGCTCTAACCCTGAAGCCCTGAGATAAACAGGATGTTATTTAAATGGAGAAGCAATATATAACATGCATTGATTTTGGAGGGAAGCTATTTATTCAGCATTTCAGCATACTAGGCATGTTGGTTCAGCAGGAAGAGGCTTGTGCTGTGCTTCCAAAACGCTCTCCAGACTACCTGGAGGATCATCGCAAGAATAATTAGCTCCTGTGTCTGTTCATCTGGAAAGGCAAAGGGTCCATACGGACACTACAGGTGTAGAGGGCAACTGCTGTGTTAGAGAAAGCATAAGCAGGCTGACTGATAAGAAAGACATGACTAGCCTTTGTGCTGATAAATGCAAAGTTTCTTCCAATTATAAGTGTTTTGTGTTGGTTTGGTTTTTTTTTCAAGATAAAGCATATACTGGAAAGGTTTAAATATTTAAATGAAATAGCTTCTCCATACTTGCTGTCTGTGAACAGCAATTAAATTTCCTGGAGGGAATACAAGTGATAAATATGAATTGTGTTTTGCATGGTATTTATAGAAATATAATTTTAAAGTTTGTAATCACAGAAGAAAAGCCCCTTTTAATATTTACTCATATCCTCTCAGAAAGAAGAAACCACACCTCATGACCCATGTCACTTGATTTTTTAAAGTGTTTGCAATGTATAGGCAACAAGTGAACAGCAGATAAAAAATTACTGCTGAGATTCTACTAATGACTATATTAAATATTATTATCTATGTTCATAAACAGAAGGAAAAATTAATCAAGTACATTTGTTATTAAATGTTTTAGAGCAATTATTTGGTTTTGATGAAAAGCACATTTAATGCCTTTGAAGATATACGCACATATGCATTAGCTAACAACATGTACCCCCTATGGTACGATTCATACCATGCAATGTGAGTGTTCTTCATGCAAATAATTCACAATTTCAGCCTGAAATTAACAGGGGTATACGTGACATGCAGCATACCAATAGCAAAAAATACTGCAGAAGATTTACTGCAAGGGGAAAAAAGGACTGTAACATGAACGAAAAATTTCTTCACTTAATCCAGGAATAAAGATAAAAGGAGAAGAGAAAAATACAGTTAACAATCATCGCCAGGGTGTTTGAGTGAGGAAAGTGCTGAACTGTGAATCAGAATTGAATAGACAGAGACATTAGCTCCTTTCAGAAGGATGTTTGCCTTACCAAGATCAGATATTGTAATAGCACAGAGCTGGCTCTTTGCCTATGCTTTGCAGCATGCAAATGAATATTTTCTTTTCTCAGCAGTTCTGCAGCAAAAACATCACAGAATTATATGCAAGAACCCTTTAAAATGACCACTGATTATGCTGTCAAACACTAGAAACATCTGATGCTCGATTTGTGGAGCTGCACATGAGAGCCCTCCATACCAGACTCGCTGTCAGTGCAAGTACTAGCAATCAATACCTCTGAAAACTGGGCTCAAAGAGGCACATTATCAAAGGTGTCTCATGATGCAGGTAGGTGCCAGACAACTCTTAAAATCAAAATGCTTACATGCTATTAACTTGAAGGGGTGCAAAAATGTGTTTACATGGTGGATTGCAGAGGAGAGTTACCCCCACTTGCTCTGAGTGAGCTCAGTTTGTTGTGCTGAAGACCACACAGCCCACACTAAGCTCCACTCTGCCACATCCAGACCCTTGCAAGCCTGAGCTAGCTTGTTTTGGCCAAGCTTTGATACTGAGATTTTATTGCAAACTGAAACTGAACAATTTGAGGATATTCTTCTGCAGCTGCGCCAGTTAAGCATATTTAAACACTCAGGACCACTGAAAAGCTGTGTTTCAGCTGGGTTTCCTAATTTGAAAGACCAGCAAATAGCTGGCCGCTCTCAGTAGGGAAGAAAAAATGCCTTTTTTGTTCACCAACTTTGTCAAGACTGAAGGTGCCAATACATTCTCTGCCACTGTCAAGTATTGGGTATTGAGGTGGAAGGAAGGACATCACAGAGGAAGGAGCCAAAATGTGTTACTGCCAATTTAACCATGCATCCGATTCACTAATACAATCTTTCACTCTTATACTGTAATTGTCTGCAGGTATCTTGATTCCATCAACATCATAAACCAGTATTTGTCTCACATTTACATGACACATCTAGGACTTCTGAAGAGGCACATAGACTTATTCTCCACAAACTACTTCTAGCATATTTCCTCTCCACTGTCCTGTCAACATCATCACAGAGTCATTCACAGTGGAAGGGACTTTGGGAGGTCTCTCATCCAACCTCCTGCTCAAAGCACAGCCAACACTGAACACCTTGCCAGGTGGCCTTCTTCAAAGGCTGTTGGTCCTTGGCCTTTTTCAAGAGAAGTAACACTTGTCATAATGATCTATTTTGCTTTCAGTTGAAGGTCACCAGCTAAAAGACTACCATTGTGTTCCTATCCAACAAGAGCTCAGTGACCTATGTCTGAGGTCACCCCATCCTTTCACAAAGACAGGTCAATGGTCTAATGTGAGTTGATCACTTACTGTACTCTTAGCTAGATTGTAACTGCTGACTGAAGCGGAAGATTCCATAATTTCAATATCCAACCATTTAAAGTTAATATAAACTTTCCAGTAGATGCAAACATAGCATAACTCAGATTATCAGTGAGCTGGTTTTTGTTCCCAACTGTACCTTCTCAATAAAGTGTCTTTTACAGAGTTGGTCACGGTCTTATCCATTTGCCTTTTCAGAGACTTTACCACAGTGTGCAAATATTTCAGGGACAGGAAGAGTTTCAATGTTTATTCAACATAAACATGCAGGAAGAGAGAAAATAGCAGACATGAGACATTTAGGGCAGCTGCTGTGAATTCACTGTAGGTCTGGGAAGACTGTCAATACTGAGGGCTTGTGGCAAAATGCTGTGAAAGTACAAGAAGAAAATCAATTGCAGCCAGAATTTTTCCCTCCCAGTACACATGACAAAAATATTTACAAGCGGCTTATTTAAATCTAGCCAGAAGTCAGTTATTTCAGGGCCCTATTGAGCAGAAAAGATTCCCTGTGAGTTAAGGAAGGTTACAGATCCAGTTACATCACCCAGATGATCTCTCTGACAGATTAGTAGAACTTGCTCTACCTTGCCTTTGTTTCGATGTGGATGGCTTGTGACAGTGGTTTTTACTGGCATTTTTTGCTGACATTGTCTAAAACTTGCTCTATCTTGACACAACCTTCCACATAATGATGATGAGCATAGTGTAAAAAGGAAAAAAAGAGAGAACACCACATCTTATCTAGCAGCAAAAAAAGTCTCTAAGACCAGTCTTTTGGTCTTAGATGAACCCTCATCTAACCTAAAGCTAAAAACTGCTTTAAACATCACCCATACTGCAGTCATAGATTTCCAGCTCGGCACCTCTCCATAATCTCAATGCAAACTACTGCAAAGGCTGGCAAGCTAATAGCTGATCTGGCTCAATGCCAGCCTGATTTTGACTGTCCCCTTTAGAAGTCTAGGGCATCTCTGCATTAGCAAGTAGCACAGTGTAGTTGGAGTGGATCTATAGAGTGAAACAGTGGGTGCAGAGGAGCTGGGGGCTACCCTGTACACATTTTAAGGATTTTACTTCAGACTAGCTCTTGTTTGGGCCCTACACAGAATGCCCAGTGGTTGGTGCATAGCAGGTGCCTTGCTGGACCCCATCTCCCGGTGTCATCAAAGGGGAATCTAGTTTATATGCTCCAAGACCACTTCGCACTGAGAATGCAAATACAGTAAATGGGACAGGATATTTGCTTCCCAAGTATACTCCCAATCTGAACTGAACTGCTAATGCAAACACATCTTTGGATCTCTTAGGAGTGGCCTCGGCCCAGGGAAATCCTTCGTGTAAGAAGAGATTCTGACTGTAGAGTTAATAAAAGCATCATTCGCTGCTCACACTGTCTGTACAGGGTTAAACACAAGACTGTTAAGTTTGATGGACCACTATGATTGCTAGTGAATTTTCTTTCCTTCTTTATTTGAAGAGGTAGGACTACAGCCTGCTTTTCTGTTAAATAATTAAGTCTCTCAAAGAGATTCAAAATAGGAAATACCTGCCTTCTGTAATTTGGAAGTTTAAAAATAAGCAGTACAAATCACTGATTTTGAAGTCCTTTGACATTATGAGCCTTTTCTGTGACACCTTGATACTAACTGGCTCCCAAAGCATATTTGGCTTAGGATGTCACTGCCAGAGATTGTCGTCTTCCAAGCACGTCCATGGAGGTACACATGTTCTTACGATGCTTCATGAGTCAGGAGTCGTGTTCTGGGGACAGCACTGTGCGTCTGTGTAGGGGATATGTTTATTGTTGCCATATCACAGAAACCACAGGCACTGTTTTTGAAAAAGCTGACCCCTCTGTTTAAACTCCTGCAAGCTCACTTCACAGTCAGCTTGATTGGCATTCAGAGAAGAGCGTGTCAGAAACAGAATCAGAAAAACACCCCAACATACAGGCATGGTCCTTACTGTTCAACTGTTGAGAGGAAGATGATGAGATATACTGCTTTCTTCATGGATTTTTTGTTTGTTTTTATTTTTTTTATTGTTTTGCTTGTCTCCATTCTAAATGCAATGAAGCACAGTTGTTTATGAAGATAAATGACTTTCACAGAGATGAAGACTCAGCCATTTATACCAAGGAGCATATGCCTAATCAAGCTTTGTGAGTAGGTTCTTCACAAGCAGTTAGGGAGCTATATTACTGACTTCCTGGGGGATAGTTGGGTTCTCTGGAAAAAGCTCAGCCTACCTCTCTAATGACTGAATCTTGTCCTGCAACAGATAATACAGGGGCTTGATGGCTATACAAGAGTCCTCGTTTAATTCACTGTGTATCCCTTTTTTATCCCTCGCGCTTCTCATCCAGATAATCAAAGAACTGAGACTGTAATGACTGTGCCTGAATATATCCTTTCTTTTTAAGCTTCCAAATTTCTCATCGGTATTACTTATGCTTGTGCAGGACTGGCCAGCTTTCTTCATAATTTAAGGGGAATGCGCATAATGGAGAGCTCTCCCTCTTACTCATGGCTCTATTGTAGAGCCTGCACAAGCACTGCCCACTCATTCCAAGCATCTTTGTTCTGATGTAATGTGCTCAAAGAATTACACTTGGAAAAAAAACAATTTAATGAACAGTTCTAAGCCTGTTGAATATAACTCTGGTGCATTGAACTTTAATAACTGTACGCATTGTGCGGGCTTTGAGTTTAGGGTGCCCTCAACCCTTACTGAAAAAATAGGAACTTGCAAATACACTTCAGCCCCACTGAAATGTGAAGGAACATAGTAAGATGATCCTATCTTTCCATCAATTTATTTGGAAAATCTTCCTGCAGGGGTTCAGTTCCTATGGCCCTAATACTGGCAGTGGTTGCCTTGCTTTACTTAGCAGTTCAACAAGCCTCAAAGGCAAAGTATCTGGAGCTTCTGGGAGACCAAGGACAGCAGCATTACTCCACATAGGTCCCCTGTGTGTGTGGAGCTGAAGCAGCCGTCCCTCCACTGCTCCTGGGAATGGGCCAATTTGGATTCCAGCTACATTGTCTATTCCAGGCTCATTTTTTGTTTTCTGGTCTTTGGAGAGGGGAAGGTGGGGAAAAGGAAATATTTATGAATATTGTTCTGTATTTGGTATCCTTGTTGTGTCCCTGTTTTGGTTCTCTCTTTTTTTCTGTCTGCTCAGTTCCTGTATTCACCTGCAGATCCAGAATGAGGGGGCAAGCTGACCCCACAGCAGTGGCCCATCTGCCTTTGAGTGCAAGGAGAGGAGGAATGATGGACTTCAGATCGATAAAGAAACTATGCAGAATTCTGGCATTTATTTTAATGTGCTCCAGAATACACTAGCCTTTCATTGGAGACCTGCAAAGACAAGGTCCCTATTCAAAAGGATTTCTAGCATAGATTTAAAACTTGCCTAGATAAATGAAGATGACAAAGAAGATGAAACAATGCAGAAGGAAAAGATACACAAACCTTATGATCATATGGTTAATGATACAGATATCTTTGGGCTAGTCTTATTTTGTCTCATTTACGGAAGATTCAACAGAGGCAAAAAAAGTTAAATAATTCACAGAATAAAACCCCAAAACATTACTGAAAGACCCAAAGAATATTGTTTCAGCTGCAGTCCAGTTCCACAAGAAAAGACACTTCTATTCAAGTAGAAAGGAACTAGCTGAGTCCAAAACTTCACAATTCTTGAAGATTTGGATTATGCAAATTTTAAGTTTCCTTCCACACTGCTATTCAGTAAGTTCTAGTTTTACATCTATTTTATAGATGAAAAAATGCAGACTCGAAAAAAAAAAAAATTACCAGATGTGTATTTGGCTGAAGAGTTGTCTTTGGTGGAACTAGAAGCAGAGTCGAGGCATACTGACTCCCAGCCCTCCTATGTTTTAGCCTCTTTTGACAAATAAATGTGGTGAAACACACTTTAAACAAACATTTCTTATTCTATGACCCAACATACATACAATACAGTGAAATCTTGAATAATTGATCTAAGATAGGAGTACCTTCTTTAAAGACAAACATGCCACGCAGTGTAATGGGAAATTAGCTTCATAACTTTCAGGATCTTTCAAATGCATTTGTGAAAAAAATACATGCTTGCTAAACCAGCTAAGGGTTCTTAAAACTTCTCAGAGGGCCAGCATTCTTTAGAGAAAGAAAATGGCTGATTTCTTTCTTCACTTTCTGAAGTTCACTGCAGTTCTATGGCATTTTCAATAAATTATCTAGGATGTCTGTGTTACGTTTGTTGAAATGCTACTAAGATTAGTTTAATTCAAAGGTCAAACTATTTTCAATGTTTAACTAAGTCATTTCAAAACATGTCTTATCATTAAGGGCACAGAAGTGTGAGTATTTAAAACCATATTGCCCTTGCAAAGTATGCATACATTTAAATATTTATGTTCCCATTAACTTAAAATATGAAGTACAGATGTATTAGCTTACTCACTGAATCACGGTAAAGATTCCCAATGGGTTATCATAAACGTCCATTGTATTTAAAGTTGATGGAAGCAGTTGGCAAAGAGAACTGCTCCTGGGACTCAGCAGTCTTGGTCAGCGAATCTGTGCCTCTTCTCTTGCTCTACCCTTTACATATATACATGCATGCAGACAGCCCTCCTCTGTATGTCTTGCTCGGCTTCACACAGTTCAGCTCTCCACGTCAGATCAGCTGTTAAACCACTAACGTTGCTGTTGGTTAAGAGCTACCAGCGGCACTGGCCAATGGCCGGGGACACGACAGGGTTCTGCTGCAGTGACGCTCCCACATGCCAGTCCATGTCGATGACACTGACAAGGAGGATCAATGTGAACATTGCAGTCCCATGGTCTGGGCTGTAATGATTTAATGACAATTTCTAAAACTGTTGTGTAGCTTCACCTTGAAATAAGCCTTGAGATTAACTTTAACAAATATAAAAAAGTATTTTTATGCAGCCTGCTGTAAAATACAGCAAGTGCGACATGTCATTTCAGTCTAATGTTAATGATGTGTTGGTGTCTTCTGGTGTAAGGAGGGACAGACAGAGCTGTGCTTCATTTTCCTTGCCTTTGCTGGAATTAGTATTTGTATAATAGAATATGACTTCTGGGTTTCTAATGAATTAGAGTTTTCTTCTACTTTTGCAAAAAAGAAATGACAGTAAGAGAAAGACTCTTTGTCAAGTAAATCTCACAGGATGAACACTACAAACCAGTCCACTGAACCCGATGATGTGTTCAAAAGCAACAGTATAATAATTTTCAGTGCCTCAATTTTCCTCTGCCCAACTGAAGAACTCTGATTTTCAGAGGAGGATTCCTCTAGTTTTTGAAAAGCAGGTCTTTTTAGAGGTCTTACATCTCCAGAACTTAAGCATCTTACAAACACCCGTGAGAAATACAATTTCTTTATGTAAAGAGGCAACATTCCCTTACCAATCTGCACTGCACTTTAAACACAACTGTGGTAAGACAGTTGCTGAAGGAATAACAAATTATCCCCCAGTGATCCTCATGAAGAAAACCTTCAGCTGAGTAAGTCTGATGACAGCTGAGGACGTCAAAGGGCGTAATTCCTGCCTCTAGCCCTCCAATGCCCCCACTCCAGGAGCACAACACTGAGCACGGCTTCGTTCAGGGAAGGAGCAAGGACAGCAGTACAGTGAGGCTGAGTGACAGGCTCGTGAGAAGCTGTGGTAGAGTGCACCAGCCCTTATCCCCGGACTGTGGTGGGCGACAGGAACCGCTGTGTCCAAGTAGATGAAGAAAAGCAAAACAAGAGGGAAGAGTAGTGAATCTGGTCATCGAGCTGAGTACCAGTCATATCGGTCTTGGGCATAAAAGGCAGCTGCCATGGAAATGGATGTGCTGAAAGCAGTTTGTTAAATGGCACCCCCATTTCTGACAAGCTAGACCCATCTGGTCTCCCACAGCTCTCACCTTGGCCAGACCAAACTACAAAGAGTGTGGTCTCTCTCAATGAGGGGAAAAACTCCAGAGTAGAAGTGCAGATAGCTGGATCAAAGATAATTTCAGAGAAACTCTAATGAGCAAGGCCAAGGACAGTTCATTGCAGGCCCCAAGAAGACCAAGACATCAGAAGAGAAAAGGGTGCGCAGTGGCTGCAGCAGATAAAAGAGCACACTTGGAAAATCCACACCAGGGCTGTAGAGCCTCATTGCAAATGCAAAGCTGAGAACATGCTGGGTTTTTGTTGTACTGCCCAACTCGTATTTTCACACAGTGGAGAAAAGAAATGGAGACCATTCTAAATCTTTCCATTAAAAAGTGCCAATGGGAGAGCCCAGAGTCTTAGCTTTCAGGACAGAGGCTGAGGACAACCCAGCACCAGCGTTGTTGAAATGCGTGTCTGCAGGGCCTGTTACATACCAACAAGATGCTCTGGCCCATTTGCAAATTTGTGCTTCGGGCTTTCTCTTGGGATCACAAGAGAGGTGAACATCTCCAGTTATGCAAAGGACAGGCAGGATTTTTTTCCTAAGGTAAGCTTTGACTCAGGCTAAGCAGACCTATCACAAGTGTAATTGCTGTTTTCAAAAGGTTGGTTTGAATACATGATCTAAGAGTAAAAAAAAACCTCCAGGGTAATAAAAAACTCCAGGTGCAGTATGATATAAATATGGGGTTGGGCATCATTTCTGAACTCAGATCCTAGCACAGAAACTAATTTGATTTCTGGCAATGGGCAAATTGCTAACAGAACTTGGAGAGACAACAAACATAGCTACCTATATTCACTATTTAGCCTGAGATGTGCAAGGCTGTATTTCCAAGTGAGCATCATTCTGAAGGGTTAGCTACAGATAATCATTTTCTCTAAAACTCAGGTACAAGCTACCACTAATTGTACTTCAGTAATCAGCAGCCACTTTTGAAAACACAAGTTTTCATCTCAAACTCTGTGAGTGTTTTTGGAGATTTCCCACTAATTCGACAGGCATTAGAGCAGCTATTTAGGCTGTGTTAGTTTTCACATCTCCAAAACAGGAGTAAAAGCTTACATATCTAAAAGATTATGCAGGCAATATTTGTGGAGTAGTCTGAGGGATGATGAAGGTAGTTACCCCATATGGTTTCCTCACATGTGCAATTAAGCTAGATAATCTGATCACTTACACTCTCATGTTTTCTCCCCAGTGCATGTGTTTTAACTGGATCTTTTCCTTACTCACTTTGAGATTCTCTACTCTTCTGCACAGCAGGCTTGCTATTCCTCCATGCTGTATGTAAGGCATGCTGCTGAAGTTGTTCATGTACTATTAGACACTGAGTTCAAACTCATTAGTCTGAAGGAATTCAGTAGATCCTTTTAGAAATAACATGATACAAAATGAGATAGGTCTCAGAAGCCAACCTTCAACACAAGCAGTTTCCTCATTCTGGACTTCCCTGTTCTAAAATCCCAGCGAGAGGAACACTGAAAGAACTAAGGAGAAAAAAAAAAAAAAAAAAAAGGACATATGTTAATTTATTTGCTTTTCTCAGTGCTTCTCTTGTGAATAAACTAATACAGAAATAAACCAGCATTTAACATAATCCTTTTCTCTCACTACACTCTTAATAGCATCTTGAGAAGCATGTACTGAATATTTGGGACCAGATGCTCATCTGGCGTGAATTGATGCACACACATTGAAACCAGTAGAGCAACGATTATTTATATACACTAGAAGTTACAAAAACTGGTCCTTAATAAAGGGTTTCATAGATTATGTAACTGGTAATTCCAGTACAGGATTTGTTTTTAATACGATTGACTTCGTTGAGATAAACATGTCTGTAACTTTAACTTTGGAAAAGATGCCATGCTATTTCAAAAAAAAAAAAAGGACAAAAATCAACTAAAACCACAATAACGGTGTTCCTAGAACTCACAACAAAATTAATTTTTCCCTGACTGTCATGTCCAACATTCTTCCATTTAAACAGGAAGAATGGGACCCATCTTACCAAGTGCAGACTTTTAACCCCCTCACCCAAGGCTCTGAAATCATCAAAGAACAGAATAAGGCACCTATAGGATGTAATGCACCTCAGCTTCATACAGATATGTTTGGGTCCAATGAATCCTATCATAAGAGTAGGGATAGCCATCTAAACTGAGGCAAGATGAAGCCTCATCCCAGTTCCTATGTCTGGTTATGTTACAAAGAAGCCAAGCGCTTATTTTTTACTCTACATCAGTTTCACTCCACTGCCTGCAACATGGGTTCTAAGGATAAGGTGTCAATACCATTTTGTAAAGCCAAAGGCATGCTTACTAAATAAATGAATACATAGAATATTGCTGATAAGTTGCCAATTTGACTGTACTGCTAGAAAGAAGATTAACTACTGCTTTATATGAATTATTAAAAAGTAAGGACTTTGCATGTTGTGTCAGTGACTCAGGTCTGATGACATTTCAATACATAGAAGTTTCTATTTCAGTAATCAGTAGGTCATGTATGGTAACAATGCCATAGGACAATTACTAAGTAGCATGATAGGGAAATTCAGTTTGGAAAAAATAGAAATACTGGGAACCTTATTTAAGGGCAAGAAAGGGGTGAATTTTTCTACACAACAGCTAACCTAGACATGCTCTTGATCTATAGCTTCATTCGATCTTGGCGACAACCCTCATAAACAGGACTCATCTCAGCTAACATCAGATGTTTATGGTGCAATTGCCTGTCTATGCTAGTCACTCACTGCTTGCTTCCACAGCAGCTTCTAAGACGTGATTCATCTGACCTAATTCAGCTGGCTACATTACAGATAAGATGAATAATGCCTAGAAGTGTCCGTTTCTCTCCATGACTACAAAAGAAACTCACAGTGACAAGCTGGGAGTCAGAGGTCTGCACTGAATCAGGCAGACCCCAAAGTGGTATCTTTATCATTTTCTTTCATCTGAGCTATTCAGTGTGTGGTCCTGCAGATGGCAATACTTCGTGTAGAATAAAGAAGAGCTGGAGCTGGAGGAGGAACTCTGAACTTTATACTTAAGCGAGGGTGTGTGTCTCAGAGCCTCCCTTGAAGGTCTATATTGAAATTGCATGAAAGCAAGATGTAAACTGATCTTTGGTGTTACACTGGTCTACCAAGCTGCCAGTACCAAAACTTGCTGTTCTGTTGCAGCACTCCATAAAATTACGCTTGCCAGTGTGACTGAATCTGGCCTTTCAGAGGTTTGGAAAGAAGTATTTTGAAGAAAAACTTTTGCATGTCAGAAAGTATAGTCTTACCAGCAATTGTGTGAAAAACATATTCTGGCAATAGGATAATAGAATATACTTTTTTTTTAAAAGCCTAGCACCCTCCCTCCCCCCAAACTCCAACACATTAAGACCCACGCACTGAGTTTGGGCATAATCTGATATTTCGGGTAGACCATGATGTTGACTGTGTTCAGCAAGAGTCCTCTTTCCATTGCTTATCATATTTACAACCCCTGTCAAAACTTTTCATACAGTGTTTCTCATTTGCAAAGTGGGCTCCTCTTCCCCTTCCAAGCTCATCTCCAGCGCTGGCTGTTAGTGAAAGGAACTGAGAAGTGGAAAAGACAAGGATGAGTAACTGTGGGCAGACTGGGAGTGCTGGAGCTGTGGGCATGTCCCAGGCTCACTGAAAAGACTGGGCAGAGTTGGAGAAGAGCAGTGATGGAGCTAATCGTGAATCTATGATTCGTTTGGAATTGCGATGCATTTGTTTAACATTCATCTTATGTTTGACTTGTATTTATTGATGTTTGCATTAAATCAAGTATTTTTTTCTGCACTTGTTATATCAACAAAGCTATATGAAGCATTTGTCATCCTTACAAAAAGTCTTCATATGCTACTATTTGTCATCTTAAAACCAGTAAATAGATAAGTAAAACAAGCAAACAAACTGATTTTCAGGTGCACTATGGAGTTGCAACAAGTGTTATCGCTATACACATTCCTCAGGTACTGGGAAATGTAAAATTAGAGGAAAAATTTAAATTGTGTTTTTCCAACCTTGTATCTGCCCAGTAAGATCCTGTGACATAATCCTGTGTGCAGAATTACATACAACACACTGTGAATATGCATGGCAGAATCAATCTGGGGTACGTAAAGGAAAATGAGAGAAGCCTCAGCATTGCCGGTAGTGTTTAACAATGTTTTTCTGTTTTAGAGACTTAGATGTACAGAAATCCCAAATAATAATTAACTTAGACACATTCCTTACTGCCTTGAACAAACAGAAACTGACACCCTGCTGTAAGCAAGCTGGGACTGTGACCCAGGAAGTCACATCCCACCAGAAGATTTATATCCACCCCAACACATTTTGGCAAAAATTTGCCTCAGCAACCAGAAGGAACAGATTATGATCAAGGTTAAGCAGTTCACAGATGGTTTTCCAATGACTGACAAGGCAGGTCTGTTCAAATTAAAGCTGGGGCCAGTGACCATCTGTCCTTTTCAGTGGCTACTAGCTCCTTCCAGTGTCTGAGCTGCTGTGGCACCTGAAATGTGTATCCAGAGTCCTGTTACTGAGGCGGTGAATCGCCAGGTCTTGCGTGTTGCAGGACTGTCACATAGGCTCACACCTTGTTGACTCCTGTGCATGGAGCCTGAGCATGGACATGTTACATCAGCAGTGACGAGCAACATTCCTCTTTTGAAAATGGCTAATCAACAACCCAGTCAAATTGCAAACACTTCTCATGAACAGTAATCGGGCTAAAGGTGATATACGTAGAGATTATGCTTTGGAGTTCCAGTAACCCAACAAGTCATAATTAAAGATCACCTGGTCCAGACATAGCAATACCCTGAGCTTATTTATTTATGATTATACCTAATTTCTCTTAAGGACTTCCAATGAGCCGTATTCATCATTCTCGTTCAGATGTCAGAAATAATTATATGGAAATTATATGGCATTAAAAATGATGATCTTAAACTCATGTATATTTGGAGTGATGGAACTCAACACTGTCCTTCTGTCTGCCAGGAAAAGGTATATTTCTGTTTTGTAAATATGATGTGGTTTGTAGCAACTAAGATATCCGGACAAGTGATGTCCTCCCAGCTGGATGGGAGATTCCAAGAGCAACATTAAATAACAGAAGGGAAACTATATCAGACAAAGATGAACATGAGGAAAGGCAGTGGTTTGTTGAACAATTGCACTAATTATATTATTTGTGAGGGTTTGTGAAAAGTCCCATAGGCCAGTTCACTTGCAACCAAAAACTGAGTCAGGTGAAGGAGAAATTTCACTTCCAAGTCAGTTTCAACTCCAGGGAAGGCAAATTTCAGGGTAGATTTGTTAACGGAGATGCTTCCCATGCTGGAAGGCTGTGTAGGGTATTTTGGCACTCAGTTTGACAGGTCAATCTACTGACCAGAAAGTACTTCAAAGTGAGACAGAAATTATCAGCAGCAAAAAACGTCTTAGAGAAGTATTTAACTTCTCTGTATCTGCCTTTTAATGGAGTGGCTAATTTCTCATGTCTTTGATTTTAATACTCTTTTTGCTTCTTACGCTTTTTTTTTTTTTTTTTTTTTTAGTATAAAGGCAATGTCGGAAAATGCTACCCCATTTTCATGAGGGACGTGATCCTAAGTATGGGTGGTGGGCTCACTGACCATTCCTGGAGACATCTACAAGGTGACTGAGAGAGCAACAAGCACTCCTTGATCAGGCTACATAGCTGCCCAGTGACCTAGTGGCACAGGAGACACTGCCCACGAGCTGGTCTTCACTGGCAAGTGCTGCTTCTTCCATGTGCTTCGTGAAAGCATGACCACATGCTCTGTGGACAGTGCCTCAGTCACAAAGGGTCCTCCAAATGTGAAGATGCTCTATTATAACAAAACGTGGCAGACGATAAAGATGCATTTCTCATTTTATCTCCTTCATCTCTTTCCCATCCCACAGCAACAGAGAGGCAGTGTATGTGACAGCACCTTCTGTGGAGGAAGGAGGGGACCTTTTTTGCATGTTTCTCCTCTCTAATGCTCTAATCCTTCAGTAGAGTGTTTTCATATTACCCTGGTTGTGTTGCTTACTATTTTAGGTAACCTCACAAGTGTGCACACATTAGCTTAGCTAAGCCATCTCCCACCAGCACTAAAAGCCCTCTGCTGCACACCTCCTTCTGCCACTCATTCCTGCACTGGCCTGGGAAGCTATTCAGGCAAAGCAGCAGCTGAAACATAATATTTTTTTAATTACTAACAACTACGTGTACCAGTAGAGATGTACTATTGTAAATCTACGTGAGCACTGACCTCAATGCTCTTCAGCCTAAGCAGAGCTCACTTGCCAGACCTCATCTATAGAAATACTGCTTTTTCCTTTCGCTAAACATGAAAATGTTTTAGCTTTTTTTAACCTGGGATTCATGACTGTACAAGGACTTACTTATCTTTGAATCACTGCCTGTCACTGTTAAACCACAAAGCATCTCCCTCTGCTTTCTGATGATAAGGCTGATTTTCAAAAGCAGTTAGCAGTTTGAGGAGCTTAAATGTGGGATGCAGGAAAGAAGTCTCCTTTACAAAACTCTTGCGGTGGTTCCTTCCAAAAATCATTCCCACTGAAACAGCCGGCTATGGCACCTTAGATGTGAGAAGTCTGGAAGTACAGACTTTACTGAGATTGTGAACTTTCTCTCTTCATTATTGTGAGACATTATTGTGAATTATCAATGGGGAAAAACTACACTGAGGCTGTAGGTCTCCAGTCAACATTGTACCCATGCTTGATCTTATTTTTTTTCCTATATATTCAGTTTATGTGCAACCTAGTTTTCTCCACTGAAGGTTGTGAATAACAGATGTAACCTCATTGTCCTTACTGACTTCACTGAGCTATAATTGAACACTGCTTTTTGTACGCTCTCAGCAGTGTTGCTTGTATACTGCAAGTCATCTAAGTACTAATATTGAATTTCTTCCATCAAAAACCAGCCCCTAGGGGCAAAAACAAACCAGAAATAATTAAATTCATCTAGTAAACCACAGGCTCATTTGAATAACATTGCCTTCTCTTAATGCTGTGTGTACATACAGTAAGCATAGATCATCACAGCCTGGCATCAGCTCAAACGCTTGTGAAGCCAAGATGCTCCATTTTGGCTTCACAAATAACTCGTTCTTTGAACAGGAGAGAGAAGAAATCTGAGTTTCTTTATTTTTTTCCCCAAGTGGAAATGCTATGTACTCTATTGCCAGGTTTTTCAGACAGCACTCTGCTTTCCGTTTGAACTTCTTTTATATTGCACTAGTAATTTTTTATTGTTTCCAATCTGTCAGAGTGAAATGACAGTAGTCATGTCAAACCGGTTATACATCTGATTGAAACCCCTTCATATTTCACCTGAAGCTCATTAGTTTTCTTCTTTCTGTGCTGTTTGCAGGATGAACCAGTCCACAGGTCTTGCGTAACCTGGGATCGTTCGTATCTATTGCATGTCTCAGAGGCACAAGGGCTGACCAGCAATCTATGGGATTCCACTTAATATTTCTCTTCAGTATGACACAGCTTCTCATATGGATGCTTCCCGTTCACTAAGTTATTCGTCTTCCTATTTAATTTGTTACACTGCATTTCTCCTAGCACATACAGTAAGGTAGACAGAAACCTGCAATCAAGTGGCATTTATCAAGGGCCTTGCTGAAATTTAGGTCTGTATATAAAGCTCAGTGATGAATGCCTCCTCTTCTATCTTCCTTCAGCTCTTGACATAGAAAAGTTTTTGCAGTCAGAGATTTAAAGAAAAAAAATCAATATGTGCTTGAATACTGCAAAGTGGGATGTTTTTATTTTTAAAATTTCTCTTTTTCAGCTGTGCTACTTTGTATTTTGCATATGAATAAAAATCATGAAGAGTTACATATCACACCTTAAATATCAAAGATGACAGTCAAATAATTCAAACAGAAGGCTCTGTAAGTCACTCTACTGAACAACTTCTTACTGGAAACTGGGTGAGATGAAGGAGAGTAGCGCTTACTGAATCAGAGGAAAGGGAATCTTGCCTTCCAGTCACACCTCTGTGCAAGTGCTTCAGTATATAGCTGGATAACTCCCAACTTTGGTGTGTTTCAGTTTGTTTCTCCACAAAATGGAAACACGTACTTACCTGCCATATCTCACAAAGGTAAAATATATAAAGATTTCTTTCAAGGAATTTCATCAAAAGACACCAAGTAAGTGGTCAGTACTATTATTTTTATCTTACTTAAAATTCTCCATATGAAGACAAGACAATGTAGCTTTTCACTTACATGTCATTCAGCTTATTTAACATTTTCCATTAGTTTATGTGTGTTTTGGATGGAATGTGAATGCTGCCTCACTGATAAACCTCTTTGTTTCCCTGGGAGGTGGTGGGAGTGCTGCATACAACTACATGCCTCTTGTTACAGTTGGAAGAATTATTACAGGAAGAAAAATGAGAGTTATCCTTTACTGAAGACCTGAAAACATTTTGGGTGGCACTAGTGTCACATCAAAGCACAATTAACGAATGTCACCGACAATGATAAAGCCTTCTTAAGGATGTGCACATTCACCACCTTATCATGAAACAAAGAGCAGTCGTCAAAGAGACACATTCTTATGCATAATGGTAATCTTAGTTTATAGCACATCATTTGTATAGCTGTTTATTTCTAACAGCTGGTGAGCAAATGACTTTATTATAATGCTGAATTTCTTTCACTTGCTGAATATATTTCTCCACAGAGGTTTGATCCAAAGTCAAATCAAAGGCAGTCCACATCAATTTACAAATAAGCATTCTGTTCTGTTAATCCAAGGTCTGACTGACCATGCTCCTACTGATGCCAATGACGAATCTATGGTCCCATTTGGTTGTAGAGACAACAAACCAAAACTGCTAGACAGCTAGAAATTTGTCAGAAGATTGAATCCCAGAACTGAGAAGACTTCAGAAGTTAGAGCTAAATTAATATTTTTAAGAAAGTATTCACGTGCAATATGATGTCTCTAGTATGCAAAACACATCAGAGGAACATAAGATACTTTTATGATGTGAAATAAACATTAGATGGAAGAATGAAAAAGTTCTCAAGTTTCAGAATGAAAATTTTACAAATCATTCTATGGAATCCTTTCTTGAGCCTTATTTGCTAGAGCAAACCATATAAATTACTAGTGCATTATTCTAGTGACACGGAATTGCTTAAAAAACTGTCAGAGAATTTCTTATAAAACTTTATGACCACAACATTAGCTATCTTAAAACTTCAAATTGTTAAACTGTATTAGAAACATTTTTTCAAGTATTCCAATCTACCTCTCCTTAGCTTTCCAAAGAGGATTCGGAAAGGAATTGCACCCAAAAGCCAGCTCTGTATCTCCCCTACACTGTCATGATTCAGGTTTCTCCCTGAGGCAGAGTGCTAATGCTGTGAGTCCTCATCACAGCAGTGACTGAAAAAGAGTGTGTCTGAACTCTTCTCCTCCTTGAATTGCTACTTGTTGCAGAACTGCTGTGGCATAAAAGTAGGGTCCAATACAGTATATCTCTAAATCAACTTGTACATACCCTACCTATCTTCTTTGCCTAACCACAGTTCCCTCTTCTTTGCAAGCCAGCACTTTGTTTTTCTGTATTCCTTGCTTCTTATTAACATCAATTTTCTCTTGCTGGTATCCCCTCTGTATTTTTAATGTCATTGTATCTGAGTTTTACTTCTCTGCCTTCCACAAGAGGCAGATACACCTGCTAGCCCTCCCAAGATGCAGTGAGAGAATGCAGGATCTCTTAATTTGCAATAATGGGTGCATCCATACTGTGCATATATGGCAGTCATAGGGCTGTTCAGCTTACCTGCTGTTCAGCCAGCAAGCCTCCAAGCCTGACCGCCAGCATGGTCACAGCTACATACTTCAGGATGCTGCATGCTTGAATGCAGTAAGATGATTACCATGTTCCCTGGTGTGTCCAGACAGGATGTCTGTGGGCAATCTGCAATCTGCCAAACTGATAAGATATGGACTGGAAGAAGAACATGCTATGTTGACTGTTGTTCGTGAGATCATTCTTCCACAGAGAAAGACGATATTTCTTTCTCTACAAAAGATGCTATTTCCTCTGTTCCTCTTCTTCAAATCTGCAGGCTGTTAAGATGTCTTGGGAAGAGATAGAAATCTTCCTCTAAGCATCAGTGCCAAGATTTGTTGTCGTGCTTGCTTCACACTCCTTAAGTAGTGTGGCGATTAGGAGGAGATGTGTCTTGTCCAAGGGAAATGCCAACACTCCAACTTATGCTCATCAGAGTTGATGACAAAAATCTTCTTAGGCATATTGAAATGCCAAGGTAGAAATTGTGAATTTTATAGAAAACATTCAAGGCTCCTTATCATTCCTACAGGAAAACCTTGGTACCCAAGATGGGATGAATATGCAGAGACAACTGATTATTAGCAGTAACACCCTAAAAGACAGGCAGCCAGACAGGTAGGCAATAAACAGGCACTAGCTGTTGGACATCACTTTTCCCATTTCTCCTAGGCCTTAATTTCTGCTAGATACGCAGTGAGCCACGCGACAGCTTCTGCAATACAAATACTGCCTCCTCATAAGATCATCCTGGTGCCCAAGATGGCAATCCCCTATTAGAGCTCTTCCTTGTGATATGTGCCAACTCTCCCTCCTAGCCTCTAACAGTTCTTCCCATCTCTCGTGCTATTCAACTAAAGACTACTTACATGCAGTAGTAACTAATGCCAAAATTCACAAGAGCCAGAAAAATTTTTCTTTTAATAGCTTTAATAGCTTGTACTGCTTCGCTGGCTGTAAGTGGAGCTGATACATGATAAGCTCGATAAAATTTTCTACAGAAACCATCTTTTGACGAAAAAACTGTAGTTGTTAATGAACAAAAATGGAAGGCCAAAAGTGTTTGCTTTCATTACAAAAAAAAAAAAAAAAAAAAAGGTGTGTGTGCCTTCTTTTTATTTAAAAACTACATACTAGATCTGAACATTGTTGGGTTTTAGGCTGAAAACCAAAATCCTTTGGACAAAGGCCAGAACATTTCAGCCGAGAACTAGCTAATGCTTCATCACCGTGGTTAGCAGATGTGACTGGATCCACACAGGGAGTGAATTTGTTCAGCAAAACTTGACATTTTTTCACAGTTGCGTTTCAAGTAGAAAAGAAACCCTTTGAAATTGCGGTGATAGATTAGAAAGAAATTATCCCTGTTTACAGAGGAAAGCCAGGTATGTACACATAGAATGGAAGTGGTAATAAAGCTCTCATGGGCTTTCCCTGTTCACTCTCCTCCCTGCCGCACGCAGTCTGTCAGTCTCACCACAGGAGAGAGCGGTCATGCTCATGTTGGATAATGGGCATGCAAAAAGTTGTCACTTCAAATCTTCTTTAAAAGTGTGTTAGCTTGTATAAACACCACCACCACCACCCCCCCCTCCCCTGCCCCCCGATGGAGGAATGCATTTGGTAAAGGCCCAAACCTCTGCAAAATACAGTGATTCCATGTGCTTCAGACACTTGGTTATTGAAAGGTTTACTGTATGTGGCAATCTCTAAAGAGCTCAGAAAAGCTCTCCACTTAACATGTCCTTCAAGATAGGAACCAGAGGAGTTTTAAAAAATTCAGGAGGTGCTTAAAATTACGATCATTCAGTACATCTTATATTGCTCTCCTCCTCACACGGATTGAAGTAGACTCTTGTGTTTGTTGTTACCTCAGTCCCCAGATTTAAGCTGTGTGCATGCAATTCATTGGGACTAATTTGCTATATATGTGCTGCCAGTCAGGGAGAGTTTCCTACAAAATGCTCTGGCCGTCTCCTGACTCCACATCTTGGAAAGTCCCAAGCATGCCCAAACCCTGTCCCCTCCCTTGCAAGGGAAATCTGGCCATGTGGCCCAGAAACATGTGCTGCAGCCTGCTCACTGTTTGGTCAACGGAGGAATGGCACAGTACAACATGGCACGGCATGCTGCAGCAGGGAAGTCTAGCTGCAATCACTTCTGAGTGGTGCTACTCTAGGGAGATGCATCCGCTGTCATTTATTTTATCTTACTGCTTAAGAAGAAAGTAATCTTTTTTTTCCCTCTCTTCATCCTTTATTCCTTGCCTCACACCATGACAAACAGTAATTTTGTTTTTAACCGTAGTTTCATTCTGCGAAAGTGAGGAATGCCTGTTCCCATGGGGCTGGAGTTGGGGATGTGGCTCAAGCTCTGTGTGTCGCCAGGCTGGGGGAGCTCTGCCACTGAGGGGGCAAAGCTCCTGCCATAGCTGAGCTGCTGCCTGCATCGCCGGTGAACAAAATGCACAGGGTAGAAGTGAAACCACTTTTGCTTGTTAAAGATCCCTGTCCTTGCATGGCCTGGCACCCAGCAGCTGCCTGGCAACTCCATCTAGCTGTTGCAAGCTCTCCAGTTTAAGAGAGTATTAATCTGGCTATTTTACATGTGTTGATTTAGCAATTAGTAACATTGCTGTTGCCGACAACTCTACATAAGAATAAAAAGTTAGTAATGGAACAGAAATTTCACCCTTTCTCTAAAAAATGTGATTTCCCCCAAGGCAAAGGGAGTTACTGGGGCTTGTATGGGTTCATTACAGTTGGCTCCTAAACCTCTTTCCTGTGACAGCTGCAGCACTGGCAGGGTGTCAGGGGATCTCCTGAGCTCACTTTGGGGTGTATGGTCCCTCAGGGACCACTGCCAGCTGCTGTGTACTGGAATGCTGAACAGGTCCCATCCTGGCCATTTGCAGAGCTCATTCGGGGTTTGACAAGTTCCTCCCTCACCGAGAGCCATACACGATGCTGTCCAACAGGCCTCTCTTCTCTTCCTCTTTCAAAAGCAGCTCAAAGCCTATTGTCACAGCTACAAGGTACTCGCGAGTGAATCCCTCAGGTGTCTCAGCCCCAACAGCTCCTGCACAGGATAACTGCTCCTGCACCATGAAGGTGGCAGAGGAGGTGGGTACAGCACGATCAAGGTGGAGCCAGTTTTGATACTTTGCGGGATTGTAATCCCAATCCCAATGGTTTAGAAAGGCTGTTCAAAGATCCAGTTCCTGGATGTTTTGCCAAGCAACAAAATTCACCCAGTCCAGACCGACGCTCACCAAGGTTTGACAGACTTAAAGCACAACCATCTTTGAAACAGACCATAAAACCTTCTCATTTCCTTTTATTTCACTCTGGGAAATGGATTTAGAATAAACCAGATCCTTCTCAAATACTCCACGTGCTGCGTGACTGCTGAGCACAAGGAGCTGCTCTGTTACTGGTGTAGTGTAATGGTGGTGTTGCGAGGACAGGTCTATTCCAGCTTACCTCGTCAGCTCTCAGTGTCCATGTTTTACAGCTTTCTTTTGCCACCAGAATCGGACAGATGCTTTGTTTGCCCTCCTATGACCTTAAGACATTAAGAATTCATGCATTTTTCTAATTACAACATCTGATTTTTGAACTTTCCACCACTATTTTAAAACTGCCTGGTCTCTTCCAGCATTTCAAACTACATCAGAGAAATACGTTTGCTGCTCCTTTTAACAGTTCTTAAATATTGATCATTTTTAATAAGCCTTATTGTAAAGCACCCTTGTGACTCCTAGCAAGGATGCTGTATAAATGCACAGCTGTGATGATGTTGACCCAGTAAAAATGTTTTAGCACTTTAAAACCTGTAGGTCTGGCATGCTCTAGAAAAATAGGCAGGGTTTATTACAAACTCTCTCTCTCATACAACATGCTGCTGTAGTAGTAGTAGTAGTAGTTTTAACCTGTTTTATTTTTTTAAATAAAGCCACAATCAGGACCTGGAAGAAAAGGGTTTGGGGTGGTTGCATTTTTTTCATATCGAAGAGCTGTTTTTTTGTGTAGGACTATGATCTTTTCGGTAACGGGCCAAAGTAGCGCAACATGCAGTAATGGTTCTGGCATGTTTTCAGTGATCATGGCAGAATTTATTTCACCTCTCAGCATGAAGAAATATATTCTAGTGGATAAGGAGTGTTCATTATTTTAGGCTTGACTCAGTACAAATATATATTAAAAAAAGGAATATAACTAGCTTCAGCCCACACAAATCCATGAAGCCAGATGTCTTTTTTTGCCTCAAATTCAAGTAGATCCTTTATAAACTGATGTGGAAAAAAAGCAGAAAGGGAAGTTTTAATTATATGCTACAATCAAGAAGGCATTTTACATCCCAATTGGCAGAGCTCTTACTGTGTATTTTAAGCAAGATGAAGATGACAGAAGAAGGCAGAGAAAAAAAACAGCTTCTATACTAGTTCTCTGGTGCAAGGAACAGCTTGATCTTATTTATTGTATAGTTTTTGCAAGTTCTGATATTTAGAGCCTGTCTTGCAACATCCAGGAAGAAACACTAAGAAGTCTTAACCATATTAGAATGAATTATAAATTAATTTCCTGGAGTCATAGCCATGGCTCCTAGAGGGATATTAACATATATGCCATTTCTTCTGGCACCTAATGAGGCTCTGTTAGATCTTTCATCATTAATCTTCACAAAAATTAGGACGGGGGGGAGGGGAAATTCTTTCAGCATTCCCTTTATAATTTCATGCTATTTTACCAGAAACAGGTAAAATATTATAGTTTTCTTTCTTACCTAATTTGCTTGGCAGTTTCCAGACTTATCTAACAGCTTTTTCAATATATCAAAACTGCAAATTGTCAGGATCCAGAATTAATGCTCAACCCTCATAAAAATTGCATTTTGTTGATACACACCATTTGACTTCCCTCCCCTTCTAAACAGAAGACTGATCTAAATAATCAGCTCTCTATGCTTCAGTACATTTACTGTGCAAATTTAACGTCCTGTTCTTGATTAGAAAATAGTATTCGGTAACAAGCTTTTTAAACAGAGCTGCCTGTAGCTTTTGGCCAGTAGGTTTCACGCAAAGTCATTCTCTCCTCATTTGTATAAGTTTTGCTGAATGTAGAATGAGCAATAAACACAATCATAACTATTAGCTTTATGTATAAACAGTTTGCAATATTGGGTACTAAAAAATACTGGAGAGTTTGCTTGACACATCTAGTAATTGGTAATGTAACTACAAAACATTAAACCTGAAGTTTCCTGCTTTGGTAAGAGCCTGGAGTAAAAAGGGTAATAGTGCTTTTGGGGATACGAATAATCTCTGAAGAGTGGAGCTGTTAAGGTTTCCCAGCCTGTACTAGTAAATAGAACTACCTCTTTATTGAATGTGATTAATGATGTGTAATGATTGCATAGTTACACACCGGAAGAGCAATCATAATTACTATTGTTAACTATAACAAAGTTTCACTCCTGTAGTACGGAGTACCGGGTATTTGTTAACTGTTGGTAGGCGTTTTAACTGATCTAAAATAGCTGAGGCAACCTGAGCCATTTGAATTCAGGTTTCAAATTTTCAGTCAGTATTCTTAATTCTCCATAACTGCTGAATAACTACAGCTTTTCTTAATTTGATTTAACCCTACAATCTTTAATATTTCTTTAAACATCATTGTTACAATGCTGGGTGAGATCTTATCCTCCTGTCAAAGTTAAGGCAGGTGGACCTTCAGGCACAGGGACTTGATCTTCCTTTGGCTTCCCTCTCACTGACCTCATCCTGCCATTCGGGGATGCTAGACCTTGTAGTACAGCTGTCTGAAGTCCCACTGCCAACACTAACTGCTAAATATTGCTAAGAGCTTATGTCCTCCTCAGAAATCTAGCATCATGGATACTGTCATCAATTACTTTACTGTTTAAGAAACACTTTGACAAGTAAGGAAAACAGATTTGGTTGGTTTTTTTTTTTTTTTTAAGAGGAGCATCTAAACAAGGGACATTTCTGCCACATACAAAAACAAGATTTAGAAAATGAGACAAAAATAAATCAACATGCATGGAAAAATCCTTTTGTTAATACTTGCTAAAATCTGAATGCTCTTGGACTAATTACTCCTAAGGGTATCACAGCCCTCTCACCATTCCTGTTGGAATCCACTGGTGGCCAGAGACAGCATCTTCTTTTCACGTGAAGCAGTATGTTTGCTGTCACAAACCTGAATTATGTACTAATAAAACTGAGCTTTGTCCTAGGAGCAGTATTATTTTGTTGCTATATATATCTGTGAATGAGTTAATAAATCTGAAGAACTCCATAATGTTCAACTGACAAAAAGATGAGAGCTAACCATATGTCTAGAAAACATTACCCAAATAGTTGAGGGATTCTCCACTTGCTGGAAAATATTTTCTCAATTCTCCATTAAAGAATATTTTTCATGCAACTGTCGTGTGTAGGTAGATTTTTATACCCATGTATAAAAGAGCTGACTTAATTTTACCTGTCTGCGATATAGGTGTCCCCAGGTACATGTTGCTTGTCTAAGGTCCAAATATACACAATGGAGATGCAAGTCCCATGGTCAGTAGTATCTGAATAACTGTTTGTCTTTTACCCAAAAGTTGCTGAATCACTCTCTAAAACTCCACTGACGCTAATGGGAGCTGAGACATCCGTATAAGTCATAGCGCATCTAGATGCTGGAATTATAAAATGTAGTGGGAGATAGTGCCAAACTGAAGACTCAAACAGCAAACTTCAGCCCAAATGTTCTTCAGTTTTGGTGGTTTGCATCCCTCCCTCACCAAATATCAGCACGCAGTTCCCTTCAAAACAATAAGGCTTGGAACACTTACTAAGGATCTGCAACATCGCTCTTCAAAGGCCAAATATCTAGTTAGCTGTGCGTCACATCCCATCTATTGATCCCATGCCATCTGGAAACGCAAGCTTAAATAGCTACCATCACCCATCGTGTAACTTTGAAAAAGTCAAACTGTCAAGATATTTCATGTCTCTGAAAGTGTTACTGGGAAGAATACTACCTGGCCACAGGAATGTGGGGTACAATAAAAATAAGAATTTGTTATGCCAGTGGGCAAAATTGGACCAGGGCAGAATAAGCTCCCTTAAGATAATAGATGATAAAAGTAAAAGAAAAAAGGGTCAAGAACAGTCAATAGCTGGAACAGAGGATTAGGCATAGAGCCATTCTGGTGGATTTGGGCCAGATATAGCCTGAGGCTGTGCTTAAGCCGCTCAGAGTTGGAATGTTTAGATGTTAGTTTGAACGGCTATAAAAGTTTAATTAATGTCTGAGGGGCTTGGGGAGACAGATGAGCAGAGAATTAACATCCAAAAACTGCTTCCCATAATGAAACCTTATCAGTTTGTCATAAAACTTACAAAAGCAAAGGGAAATATATGAAGATTTTTATATTTTGTTAATATAAGGAATATGAAGAATATTAATATAAAGAGTTATATAAATTCTTTTGTTAATATAAAGAATAATTCAAAGAATTCATTCATAAGGCTCAGAATTCTTACTATAGCTGTAATAATTATTTCATAGCTGCATCTATTTCCTTTCCAAACTAAGAGGTTTATTTATAAGTATCTTCGACTTCAGAATACCATGATCAGAAGAAAAAAGCAAATCTGCACACTTGCGTTTTTGTTGCGCAGAAGACTGAGTGTGCATTTCCCTGACACAACATACCTCAGTGTGCTGAGCTCGGTAGCAAAACAACTGAAGAATGTGAGGACCTATTTTGTAGTTGCACAAAACATTATCAGTCTTGGTGCTTTGGACATGTATTGATCACCTTCTGTGGTCAGGCAGAGTGTTGCATAGCTGACTCTGCATGGCATTTGTATATCTTCCTGCTGCAGCATTCAGCACTACTCAGTTCTAGATAACTGATATTGTACCCTTAAGTCATTAGCCTGTTTTGGTAAGGTAAATATTTCATTTGCATTATTATATATGGCATTATGAATGCATTCGGTACACTATAATACCTGAAAATCCCCCCACATATGCAAAAAGTGCATAATAAATGCAACCCATTACTTGTGCGCATCCTCTTCTTGTGTCTTGAAGATTTCTACTAAACTTCTTTGCTTCTGCATGCTGGCTTGCTTCCACAGCAACCTGCTAAGTTAGTCCGCATGTCCCTCACCTTCAGTGAGATGCTGTTAGCACAATCAGCGAGGCTCTCCATCCTTCCGAAGCAGAAAGTTCTCTTTGCCACCCAAAGTAACACTGGCCACTTAACAACATAATAAAATAACACTTAACAAAAGAATCAGGGCAGGGAATATTCAGTCTTGTATCATAATGAGTTTATAAGATTGGATAAGCATTTTGCCCTTCATATTGGCTAGAAATGGGAGTGCTATGCTACTGGAAAGTGGAGATTTACTGTTTTCCAGAGTATTCACAGGTACTTATTTTACTTCTTCATCTGTCCCCCAGGACTCCCTGTAGGTAGTTGGCTGGTTGGCTTAGTTTCTGTTGAAGCAATTATGTAATGTTGTGAGAATGCATTTATTGTGTGGTTAATGATAGTAGAAATATACAGCCTTGGATGGATGTCTCTTTTTTCTTCCTTAAACCTAAATAAATACATGGAAATCAACCTATTTTTTTTCCTTATTCTTCTCAGCTGCTAATAACGACTGGAGCTCAGAGAATTTAACTGGACTTCCATATTTGAAGGCATATTTTTTCACTTGTGATAAATCTTTGTGTGTTTTCTTTCTGGGGCAGAACTGCAGGCTCAGCCTAGATAGGTTCACTTAGAAGTCATGCTTGAAAAATCAAACCCACTTTTTTTTCTCTAAAATGCCTATAGAAAGACACATTTTAATGACAATCATTTTGGAACAAGCATGCTTGGATATTGGATACTTAGGCTATTTTTCAAACATCTGAACGAGCGGCCTGATTTTCATAATTGCTAGTCACTTCCCATAACCAGTGAAATCCACTGGGGTTGTGAATTTTTTTGCAGTTTAGAGAATTGGTCCTTTCCACATGAAAACCAAGTATTTGTACTTGAAAAAGTGGATTTTGTTAGCAGGAATATGGATATGCAGTTCTAAGGGCATTTTGAGACTTCTAATGAAGGAAGAAATCAACAGAGCACTACTGGACTGCTGTGGCAATGACTGCATTACAGTGTGATAACTCAGCACTAGCTGCTGATTCCTGTAAAAGTAAGTTTATATGCAAACCCCTGTATGTCAGCATGTAAGTAAGGTAACTTTGGTTTGCAGCTAGTCTGGAAAACAAAGTTCATAAGTGTGACTTGCGTGAATCCTTCCTCGTCTGTAACTGGAGCTATGCAAAAGTAAAACAAAGTTTCTGTCATCTCCATCTCCAATGGGAAGCTCCAGTCCTCTGAACTTCCTGAGGTTTGAGCTTTTCAAATATACCCCATTTGGAAGAGAATACACAGCAAACAGGGTTTGGGTGCTGCTCACAGAATATTTACAAGAACCAAAATGGTTATTTTGATTTTTCCCATCCAATTGTTTTGAGGTCTCTTCAGTTCTTAATTAGAAGTCTGGACACAAATGGAGACATCTCCTACAGACTTTTGAATGTGATTAGAAAGAACCTAGTCTATAAAATAAGAAAAATAAGGAATGAAAAATCACAGCCTCTAAAGACCAAGCACTGCATTATGGATGATCCATTTCCAAAAGGGAATGCCACCAGTAGCAATGTAGCATTTTAGAAAATCCTTTCCCATTGTGGAGCAGTGGAATCTAAAGGGCAATGGGAGTATTGAAATTATCTGCTTGGGGCCAGCTCCAGTCTCCTCAGAAAATAATTACTTTGCATTATTAGGCTTTTTTAATATTGCTGTTGCTTTTGATGACCTTTTTATCATTTACCTACCCCTTATCTATAGAGGGATAATTTTCAGGAAAAGTAAAGAGATGGTGCCTGCAAGAATATTTTAGGACCCTTCAGCTGTCTCCTGTGTGGGATGAGTGTCCAGGTGCTCCATTTGCAGGACCTTTGCTTTAACTAGATCTGGAGGCATCAAGGCTATAAATCCTTATGTCTGTCCAAGACAGTGCTACATTACTCATTACAAATTCTGCCAACATTGTTAAAGAACTTATGGGAAAACAACCCTTCATACTTGCCTCTGAGGCAAAAAAAAAGTAACATCTGCTCATTTCTAGTGTCTACTGATATCCTTACAATGAACCAATTCATTATTAATGATATTATATTTATAGCAAATTCAGTGGAAATCAATTCATTAGCCTGAGAAGTTTTGCTGCATGACCATCCCTAAAGCCTTATCCTGCTCATTAATTAAAGTCAGGTTTTGTCACTAATTACACTAGCAGCATGCCCTAAAGCGAATTATGTATAAACCCTGGCCATTAGAGCCTGCAGATTAAACTGAAGAAGAATTAAAACTCTCCAGACCTACTGAAGTTCTATTTCAAGTCAAGTTTTGTCTGTACCAGCTTGAAGGAACTTTTTGTCTGTCCCCTTTACGCCAGTAGCTGCAGAAGTGGTAAAAATGCCTTTTAGTCTGAAGGACCCCAAAATGCTTTACAATCAGAAATCACTTCAACATGTCCTGAAGTGCAGCCTCCTTTGTCTTGAGAGGCAGCAGCTGCTCAGCTGTGCACAACAGCAGCAGCACACAGCAATTTCAAAGTGAACAATATCAATTATGGCTGAAACCAGAGGGACAAATTTAGGCCAAAATAATGCAGTTGCCCAAACGCACTTGTGCTCAGAATACTGTCCCCTAACAAACCCTCACAAAGACCTGCCAACGGATAATTGATCACTAGCTTTCTTTTTTTTTATTTTCTGCCGAAATAGAAGGGGGCTACAGCCTCAATGTGCTGCAGCACAGACCCCCACTGCTTCATGTCTTTCTTAAAAGGGAGGTGTTCAAAGCCCCATCAAGATCCCTGTTCATAAAAAGCATGTGGATGTACACTTTACGTGTCGGGTCCAGATGCACTTGACAGGACCTCTGAATGGCCAGATAGGGCAGGTGCAGCACGCCAGCCCTGAGGACCTCTGCAGAGACACCCCAAAGTGACAGGCACTGCTCTAATCCTCCCCCAAACTAAAGGTCAGTGAAGTCATGTCTGGTCAACTGTGCCACTCTGCGGCTAACAGATTAATCAAAGACACCTGTAAAGCTTCAGCACAGCAGGTGACACTGAATGCAGGTGGAAGCCTCCAACCCTCGAAGTCATCACTCATAAGCACACTGCTGCGAGTGCCTCTGCAGAGTCACTGGTAGGGCTGTCTTCATACCTGCCCAGCACTAGGAAATAGCTGGCTGTACCTTTGCACATATAACCTAGTGGTTACACAAACTCTACAACAAAAAAACCCTCAGGCTTCATGGAATTTTGTAAACCAACTGCAAACATCTTTAGAGATAAGAAAGAGTTGTTCAGTGCTATTCATGCTATCTAAGAGAAAGGAGGTGAAGCCTTTTCACACAAGTTCATCCCAAAAACTGAAGATTTCATATGTGCAGGGTGGCTGCTATTGGCCACTATTGATAATTGTTAACAGAGCTCTGCAAAGAACTATTGAAAGTTGTTAACAGAGCTCTACAAGAACCCAAATGTTAGTAACCTGTACATTTATTCCATACTTTTATTTTGATGCTTTCTCCCAACTGAAACTCATTTTTCATTAAGCCAGTCTCTCCTTAGGTAGAGCAAGTAATAGCGGTTTGCAACTTGTATTTGTTCGTTTTCCTGCAGGATTGTAGACCACCATAATGTTCTCTGCTTGTCTTAGATCAAACTATCCTAAGTATCCTCAAGGATGGAAAACATATTTGTGATGCAAAGAATCATATATACTTAATTAAAACCCAAGAAATATCTGTTGTAAAGATGCATTGAGCTGAAGTGATTATTTTCTGTGCACACTTTTTTATACACAATCTACATTACTTTCAGATTTCAGGTTCAAACATAACCTTTGTTCTTATCTTATGTCACTAATTCACTCTTTCAGTGATTTACTCTTTATGATCATCCCAGAGGCACTGATAGCACAATCACACAAACATCTCCTTGTGCTGTGCAAATGGGTATGTGATGCACTCTCAGAATCAAGGACTGAACTGTTAAGGTTGAAATACAGGATTTGTGTATGGCTCTTGTAAGCCACATCAAGCTTACATATGAAGCATATGTGTAACAAGTTGGCATGCTCTTATGCAACAACATGAAATATTCGAAGTTCATTGAACTTAAAAATATTTCAGGCTGTCTACACAGTAAAAGAAACTTATTCCAACTCATTACGTCTGGAAGAATAAATATCAATCATGTTGTTGGCAGGCAGTCACAGGGTAACACACAGCTGAGAAAGACTTTCCAAGTTTTGAAAAATCTTTTTTTCTTTTAGCATAATCAATGGTTTTTTTAATATCAATAATAATGCATTTCTTCATAATGATGGCACGGTTACCTTACTTATCCTTTAAACTTTTAAGTCTTTAGCTGTGTGTGTTCCTTACTACACTAGCATTCAATCTTCATGGAAATAAAAGGGTTTTATATCTTTAAGATAATTTTTATTGCTGTACAGCAGTCCCAGAATGCTTTTGATTCAGTTACCTTGATACCAAAATGATATATACTCCTTAATGATAGGTACAAATACATGTGAAAAGTATAGAATCATAGAAACATAGAATAGTTTGGGTTGGAAAGGACATTTAAAGATCATCTAGTCCAACCCCCTGCCATGGGCAGGAACATCCTTCATTAGATCAGGTTGCTCTAAGCCCCATCCAGCCTGACCTCAAACACAACAATAGGGCATCCTCAGTTTCTCTGGGCAACCTGTTCCAGTGTCTCACCATCCTCATTATAAAAAATGCCTTCTTATATCCAACCTAAACCTACCCTCTTTCACTTTAAAACTGCTGCCCCTTGTCCTGTCACTACAGGCCCTGGTAAAAAGTCTCTCTCCATCTTACTTATAAGCCCCCTTTCTGTATTGAAAGGCTGCAACAAGGTTTCTCTGGAGCCTTCTCTTCTCCAGGCTGAACAACCCCAACCCTCCCAGCCTTTTTTTACAGAGGAGGTATTCCAGCCCTCTAATCATTTTTGTGGCCCTCCTCTGGGCCTGCTCTAACAGGTCCATATCTTTCAGTGCTGAGGACTGCAGAGCTGGATGCAGTATTCCAGATGGGGTCTCATCAGATCAGAGGGGGAGAATCACCGCCCTTGACCTGATGGCCATGCTTCTTTTGATGCAGCCCAGGATATGGTTGTATCTCTGGGTTGCGAGCACACATTGCTGGTTTATGTCCAATTTTTCATCCACCAGTATCCCCATGTTCTTCTCCACAGGGCTGCTCTCAATTCATTTATCCCCCAGCCTGTATTGAAACCAGGGATTGCCCCAAACCAGTTATAGGACCTTGCACTTGGCCTTGTTGAACTTCATAAGGTTTGCACAGGCCCACTCCTCAAGCCTGTCAAGATCCCTCTGGACACCTATCAACCTCACCACCCAGTTTAGTGTCATCTGCAAACCAGCTGAGGGTGCACTCAGTCCCAAGTATAGAACAAAGTGGATGATGACTCTGTTGCAAAGCAAGTGCATACTCTGAACTGAAATGTTAGGCCAAAGAGGTCTCCCAGATTCCGTAAAACATTGAATGCTTTGTTAAAAACACAACTGAACTGGTAGCAGAAGCTGCTCTGCAAATGTCAGGGGCTGTATGGAATATTCTAGCAGCATATTTGGTGTGAAAAAGGGAAAAATCAATCCCAAATACTGCATAGATAGGCTTATCACAATGGAACTGCAAATTCCAAATTGTAACAGGTGCTGATTGATTATGGTTTTAATTGTCATACTCAGTATGTTAACTGACCTTCATCAGCTTTATGTTGTAGCTTTTGTTTCTATTAGAAACCACTAATAGAACATAATACGATCATTTTATAATTTGTAGTATGATAATTGCCTATTTAATAATACATTTGTCATGAATATTAGGAAGTTGATTATAAAATTTCCTGCAGGAGAGCTAGGTCAAAAGGTCTAAAGAAGAGAAGAAAAAAAGTAGCGTACTATGTGGAAACAATCACATCTGACAAACTTGTAAACATTTTTAGAAATGCAAGAATTAAGAATCACCATGAGATTGTCTTTCTTGTCGGTCACTCACATTGGTATAACTGGGAGGGAAAATTGACAGTAGATGGCACTCCCCAATGTGCAGTATTATGCATGGCTTTCCAGGAACACCAGTAATTTTGTTGAGCACCAACAGCTGCCAGAAGGAAGTCTTGATTGTTTTATTCCCTAAAAGCACAGTAAAGCAGTACTGGCTCTAACCAGGCAAAGAGAATAAGTCCAGTCTCACAGCTTGGGTGAAGTTCAATCTTTGCATTAAGATGGCAAAAAGAAATGGCAGCACTTGCTGAACACCTGTATGGCATGCTCTGCCTTCAAGACTATTTTGAGATTATTCTGACTTGACTGCAACAAGTGTAAACAATGTGTAAACATGATGTCTTGTATAAACAAGGAAGTAAAGTACAATTAATTTAGGGCTTTGAAAATTCTGAAATAGAGGTAGAGAAAAAACAGAGGTAAACATGTACTAGAGGTGACTCCACTGCATTTTTAAATTGTTCAAATCTTAGTTCAGAGGCAAAATCTCTTCTTGCTAGATTCATCATTTCATCATTCACATTCTTTTGTGTACATGTAGATGGAAAGTCCCCATCTTAGTTTGATTTTGCCAAAAATTATCATGGCAGCTTGAAATTTTACCTGTACTCCATAAATACTGACTATAATTTTTACCCTTAGCCAAGCATAAACTCTGTGTATGGAAAGACTTGCTACAAGAGAGCCTGTTACAACTGTTCTGTCTTAAATCTAAATTGATGCAGAATTTACAGAATTTACGCCTTTGAGTCTGACGTTCCCCTGGCATTCAATAATGGCTTGTGACAGGTGGCTGCACAGCCAATAGTCATCACAGCTTCAGATTTTGTTACAGTTATCTTTACGGCAAATAACCACCTCTGCGACAACCAGTGTTCCAGGAGTGAGGAGCCTATAGCTTATATGATGAAGATAGCCTATGACTTACTGCTGTTGGCAGCCACATTCTACTTATTTTTTGTTTTCACTGGACAACACAGAGATGCATGTTAACATGTTGGCCAATAAGGGTGTTAAAAGGGCCTGCTTGACATTCATAAAATAGACAGAACAATTGCTCTCTTCAGTGCAAAGGGGCCATGTTGTACCCAATTGAGATCTTCAGTTTCTACTGTCCACCAGAAAAGGAACAAATTAAGCTAAATAACTTTGTTTTTATTCTTGGGATAATTAGTCTGGATTTGCTCTTGATTTCCAGAGGAAAGGTAGGGTTATGCTTGTTTTCTTTGAATAATTTCTATTAACTTCCTTCATGTGCTCACTAGAAATACAGCAGCAATGTTTAAAAAAGTAAAAAAAGGACAGGTTGGCAGGGATGAGAGTAAAATAACTGGTTTCTCTGAAGGTGTTTCATGCATGTGTTTACTGCCGTGCTGTGACTGCTATTGTTGAGACTAGACCGATAATCCACAGAAATGCCTTCTCCTTTATTAATGCAATACACAAATATTTGCCTATTTAAATGCCTAAATATTGCACTGGTCTGAGCTATGTCTCTTTCTCAGTCATAAACGTGCATTGTGTATATTTAATTTCTTTCTAAAATGAGGGACCTCAATTTTCTTCAGGTTAAAGGAAAAATGTTTCCTTCTCTCCAGCATTATGTCCAGTCAAGAAAAGAAAGCTGTTACTAGAATTGGTGTTGTAATTGAAGTCTCAAAACTTACCATGCTGTGCAAATTATAAGGAGAAAAACTAGAAAAGCCAAGGATACAAATTAGCAGACAAGTGAAACCCTGTATTATTTTCTGTCAGCACTTCTGAAACATCACTGCTCTCTATAAGCTCTCTAAAGAGTGATAAAAAAAATGCAATAATTTCAGCCAATTGCAGTTCCTTGTAAAAGATTGTTTTAAAAAAGATGCAGAAACCTAAAGGAGACATTTCGTTATTTCTGTTTACATCGCAGCCCAGCAGATTTTAACAAGTGCAGCATAACATCATCTTCAATTTAACTTCGCATCATTTTCTAATCTGTAAGAATAAATAGAAGGTCTAACAGTGATCTAACGGGGGGGGGTGGGGGGGGTGGGGGGGGAAATTAAATTAAAAACCTCCTGAAATAATAGCCATTTTAGGGTGCTCAATAAAGGCACTCCTGTTAAATGTTTGACTTTTAACTACCTGGAATGACAAATGTGTGCACTGCACGTAAACTAGCAAAAATAATGGGAAATGGATTGTTGCTCCTTAAAACTAGTTTGAACCATCTTGGCTCCTATAATATAGCATTAACATTTGAATTAACTAGTCAGTTATTAACCATTATTTATTCAGAGTAAGGGAGAGTGCCACGTCATTTCATTGTACTTAACCTACTGTGACATTTAGCTTCATTATAAAGGATTCCTCCAGATCCAACCAACACACACACTGCTTCCCCTCTCACTCATGCCTAGCAAGGTATTAGGAAATAACAACTGTTTTAACAGTGGTGTCCTTGAGTTCACTCCTTGGCCATTTTGGTTGCTTACAGAGTAGTGTGATCCACTGATCTGTCTGGGCTGAAATTATTTCTACTAAAACACACTCACAAAAATCCATAGCCCACCTTTCCCCCTGCCCCTTTTCCTCAAACTTGAAATTGTTCCACAAAATTTAAAATTTAAAAAAAAAAAGAGAGATAGATATAAATTTATTTATGCTTTTAAATTTCTGAGTGAAATGATAAAAATCTAGGGAAAAGCTATCATCATGTTTACCCAGCTACAACAGATTTCCTGAGCCTGGTGTAATATAGATTCAGGGCAGAACAGAGGAGAGAGACACTTCAGTGGATTTGATGGATTAATGATGGTCTTCTGAGGACAAACATCCATTTTCGCTGCCATCTACTACATCATTAGCCATGACTGACAGGTTATGGGAGCTAACTAACTAAAGGAGTTAACAGGGATACAGAGAATGCATTGCAGTGACTTAAGACTTTCCAAGGGATACACAGCAGGTTCATGATGGGAGATGGCATCAAGCTCCAGACTCCTCACTTGTTAAGCAGGCATAAGGTCCTGATGGGATTCAACATCTCAATGAAGCTGTGAAGAAACATCATGGATTTGAGCATGCAGTGAACAGCACATGGATTCCTATTTGGAAAGGGCGTGACAGTTTCATTGCCATTATTGGGCATCCTTATGTTGCTCTCATTTAGACAACTGCCAATTTACTCAGCATCTGAATAAACACATTTATGCTGGAAGAGCAGAAGAAAACAAATTTTTCAGCTGGATGTAAGTCCTGTTTGTCTTGTGCAATCCTTACTGGTCAGACCAGTATGCAGTTTATAAATGTTGACTTGCCAATAATGCAGGAACCAGCATGCTCTGTCCCCTAAAAGTAGAGCACACTATTCCCTACTGGTGGTCATTTTGCCCTTGTCTCAGAAGTCCCCTTGGTACAACCGCTTGTGCTTACCTGAAGATGATATTCTGAGTCTGTAACAAACCCTGTGTAACATGGAGTGTTGCACCAAGTGAATTCAAGAATTAACTTGGTCTCCACAAGGGCATCATACCTATCCTCCAATTTCTATGCTGACTTCCAGGAAAAAAAGGCTCAGATGCAAGATATCTGTCCCCACCTACAAGGCTTGGATCTAAAATATCTCTTAATATTCTTTATATTCTATGATGAGGAATATACCTATATGTCTGCTCCTCAAATGCAGTGAAATTATCCATTGCAAAGATGAAGATACAAGAATTTTCTTGGGAGACAAGCAAATGATGAATCCAGAGCGTGAAATATACTCCTACAGATAATCACAAACTGCTTTTATTTCTAAATCTTGCTTCCTTGACCTTGCCTTCATTGACAAATATATAGCAAATGCATGGTTATATATTAAATCTCCACAAAATATGTGGCTGGGAAGCAAGAGAAGAGGGAAAAAAAACCTCCACTCAAATTAGAAGTTATATTAAACCATGATAAATATCGAGTTAGTGAACCACACCTTTCGGGCCACTGTTTACAAGAATGGAGGTAATTATGTAATACTTCTTTAAATATTATCTATAATTTTATGCATTAAATAAAAACATACTGTTCATATATCACAAACAAACTGTGAAATAAGCATTTAATATTATAACTTTCTTTAAAACAAAATTCAGTTATGCTTAAAGGCTAATCAAAGCTGTCCAAGAAGGTTCATATATTTAAATATCAAGAGCTACAACACTTGAATAGGTGGTTAATTGCCTTTTGTAAGATACATTTTAATTCAATTAACTCACATCACCTCCTTTCTGTTTTCTGCTTGTCACATTTTAAAAAAAAAATCTCAAAATTTGTTAGATATCTCAGTTCTAGTTAATGACTTCATATAATGATGCAATGCTGTACTGTAAATATAGCTCCTTTTTTCTCATGCCTTTTCAAGTGCCTCCACCTTCTATGGTAGAGACCAAGTGAACTCAGTAATTTGTGTCTGGTTTTACATCCCCACACAAACATATTCACACATGAATTGCATTAAAATGGAATGTGAATTACACAAAATCAGTCTACTGAAGGAGCTGCTAGAAAGTCTCAGAGCCAGGGCAGATTTGATTGCCTAGTCACCAGAGCTGGCTTGCAGATAGTCAGTTAATCCGATCTGGAGAATCTCTGTGATAGTAAGTAGTAGAAGACATCACAAGGGAGTACAAAACACCTATCATGGACAGTTCTGGATCTGTCAGACCACTTGTGCTTCCTGCTTTTGCCCTCAGGTGCCTCTGTCTTCCTCAGCCATGTCCCCCCAAGGATACCAAATAACATACATTCCTCTGTACTTACTAAATTTTACTTCAAACCTCATATCCCGGTCTTAGGTTTCCACTTTCGTTGTTGTGTAGCTGTCTTCACAGGCCTTACACGTTAAGTCCTTCCACACAAAACAGCTGATCCCCACCTCCGTCTCAGGGCTCTCTGAATTTGGGAATTAACACGCCAGTTGTGAAATGCTGAAACCCTCCTCTTTAGACTGCAATTATTCACAGGGAGAGAATTTGTGTAATTTATAGGTGAGCTGACTACAACAAATAATCCTACATGCAGATCTTGGCAAAGTGCTCTCCTTTTCTCTATTGCAGCTTACAATAAAAATATTGTCACTGCCTGTTTGATTGAACTTTCCACCAAAGTTTCTTTAACAAAGATCAGGATGCACCCAGGAGGTCAACAAAGCCAAAGTTTTCCATTTGCTGAGATTCAAGTGGCATGCCCTCAGGAATTACTGTTACACTGCCATGACCCAGCATGTTCAGAAGTCGTGGAAGCGTGCTCCCCCACACTCCTGCCTTTTCTGCTTAAGCAATATCCACCAGTGGTGATCAATGATGGCTGCATCTAGCTTAAGTTGGACTCTAGGGAGACAGATAACAACACAACAGCTAAAGGCCATTAAACTTGCTCAACAGCTGAGGGCAGGTTGACCATGCACCAGCTGAAATACAGCTGGTATGCAAATATGACTATAAGTCAATCATCTTACTCCATAAATAGTGGACAGTCTAGGGCCCATTGAGCTCTACACGGCAGCAGGCTGCACACCAGGACCTCCCCTTGAGTAGGGACTCCTCTCAAGTTTACTCCTCAAGGCTGGGATAATCCTTATCATGTCAGATACTCAGTAAGTGAACTGGGAATTAGAGTGCTGAAACTTTGAAATCTTAGCTAAGTGATATAAAAGATTGATTGCGTACATATAATCCTTTAGACATAAACTGTTGATCAAGTCTGGGACTAAGTCTGGATCCAGCCGCACCTAAACTCCTCTCTGAGAAGGAGGTTAGAGTGTAAGGGGGTCCTTTCTGAACCTAATGGCTCAACGGGAGGGTTTCCCTGACAGTTTTGTCTGAACCTGTCCTCTATGCAGTAAATACTCAAGTGTACCTTGCCATCGAATTTTGTTAAACCACTGTCGCATTTACCACTGAACTTTGTTAACTCATTCTCTTAAATCAATAAAATATATTGTTGCTTTTCTCTTGCAAGTGAAGTGCATCATTCCATCCATGACAAAAGTGAATCATTTCCCTCAGAGAGCCGGGAGGAATGTGAGGCTGGCAAACAGTCACAGGTGTAATGGTTACATACCCCTTTCTCTCCTTTGTGTTCATGTCTCTGGATGCTCAGCACTGGCCAACCCTAGCAAGTGAGATGAAGGGTTTGTGATGCTCTTCCTTTCCCCTGCTCCTGCCACCAAAGTGTACTCAAATGGGTACTCATGAGCAATCTCATTTGAAGAGCACCCAACTGGCACACTGAGAAAGTTGTCCTTAAGATACCTCTCATATCTGCCTCCACTCTCAGTGCACTGTGAACCAGTTTGAAACATGCATGGGTTCAAAATGCAAATTGATGTACAAATGCTTGACTGTAGGCTCAAAACATAGGAACACCTGATTTCTAGCTTTCACAGCTTTATAGCAATTTCAGATGAAGCAGAGCTAAATGTCCTTAAAGGAGATGCAAAAGCTTTACATGACTAGCATTGCTGTGTCCATAATATGGATAAGTAAACAACAAAATGGGAATTTCTAAAAATACCTTCTTACACCAAGAGTCTGGGCTAAGGTGTGCTTGACTGTTTTCAGAAGAACCAGTTTTTGTTTCCACCTAAAATAAATAGGCAGTGTTTTTAAATGTTCCTCTAAAAAAATGAAAAGTAAATTAAAAAAAAAAAAAATCAGGAGTGGGACTCTAAACTGGGACACCCCAAATTCCAAGCCCTTTCTGAAACTCCTGACACGTGACTATGAAGAGATCATCCAGAAAATCTGCGGCTAAACTGTGACTAGATTCCTCATTCTTGCTGTACCCCACCCACCTATTAAAACCAACTTTTTAAATAAATCCAAGGAATTATATATAAGCCACTTACAATGACTTTAAAATCTCCATCTGAAGAAAAAACATGCATGTCCTCATTTTGCCCCAACCAACACTGACTTACTGGTCTCCTTGCTGTTTTCTGTGCAAGCCTCCATAGTTCGCTCCGAGAAAAAGTTGTAATTTAGAGTAAACAGGGCACATGTGAAAGAGAGGATACGTCTGCTGAGAGTTTCACAGATCAACCCCAACTGCATTTTACAAAAGAGGGTAGCTTCTGCAGAGTCACTGTAACAGTCTTTTCTGGAAGTGAGAGTGTTCTATGTATTTCAAATCAGATGAGAAAAAATAGTAGATAAATCTCTGTAGCAGAATGACAGCATGGAGGAAAGAAATCTAAGGATTTCAGATACGCTTGAGTGGCAGCTCATGATCTGGTTCTTGGAAGGCAGAATAGGGCTCGCTAGCATTTCCAGGTATCAGTGACATACAGAGTTCATCTACTGGGGGGTTTTATCAAATACATTTTTACGACAATTTAATGATTTCCTATTATTTTATATCTGTCACTAGTTGCTCTCAAATTTTTGAGAAAAAGATAAACCCTGGTTCAGATGTTGGACAATAATTGAGAAAGAACCAGGTCTTCACAAGGTCTGTATCCAACCCGTCACACAGCAAAATAATCCTAATGTTGGTCTTACTCTCTCAACAGCTGTAATAGAATAATTTAGGCAACATAAATCAGCATTTAAATAAACTGTGTAAACCTTAAGATGTACCATAACTAAAGAGACTATTGTGATTTATATTAGGAAAGTTTGATCCTCTTTAAAATGTAACAGTAAAAATGCATTTTAGAAAGGCTAATGAGAGAAGATAATACAGCTGAATTTTAGAGGATTTGCTAAATACACCTGATTTGTGCTCTGAAACAAATGAAATCAAAGTACCCGAGAGGTACTTTGCAGCTAACCACTGCAACTGATTTAAAAGGGAATAATATTCACGTAAACAATCTTAGCCTGTCTCTTGAAGATGTCTAAATCTGCAGAAGAGCATTTGCAGTTTCCATTTCCCTAAATGTGTTGCTATCCAAAATAACAGATTCTCTGTCTCCCTGAAATGAAAATGTAGTTCCATTGATCAAAATTTACATTGAGATAAACACTGCCCCACGTATCCTATCAGGCTCCGTTCCCTTTGGTTTACACAGCTTCCACTCAGGTATGTTCAGAAAGGATTGTAAGTGTATATTAAAAACAAATCCTTGGTGCTCTCAGACTTGGTTGGACTAGATGATTTTAAAGATCTTTTCCAACCTAAACAGTTCTATGATTCTATGAGTTAGGGGTCTCAAAAAAAAAGACTGAAGGACATATGGAAGAGCCAAAATGTGCACAGTTACTGAGATGCTGAGGAAATTAAAACTCCACACGAATAATAATATTGACTACTATTACTACAAGAGTGTGGATTTCTAATCAGGTAGGCAGCACCTTTCTCGGGCTCAGTTCCCTGCCCAGCTCTTCTGGTCAGGGGCAGTGAGCTGTGTCCTGCTGGGTGGGAGTGCTGCAGCGCACCAGGAGCACAGCATGTAGGAAAAGGTCGGTCGGAGTGGTTGTAAGGGAGGGCAAGATCCAAGATCAATTTCCTGGGCAGCGCGAACCACAGTTTTTTTAATCCAACGCCTTCTTTCTCTTATGTTGTGGGGACCACACTCTGAGGTCTAAAAGACAAAATGCTCTGGTACTCAGAAAGAAACAAAATAACCACCATTTGTTCTAGCTAGCGTTCAGCTGGGTTTTCATCAGTGACGGATCAGTGTACTCTGGATTCTTCTAATGAAGCCCATTATTTCTGTTCCTTGAACTTTGCACAGTGCAGCATTCGGTCTCACACTGCTGAAAGCTTTGCAGGATACTATTTCCCTTGACTGCACACTATGTGTCAATCATGTGCTTTTATATCTCTGTGAAATACTTCATTTGGTTAATGAGGCATGTCTACTATGCTTTTGAAAGCTATGCTTTACAGGCAGATTTGCTGGTATTAAGTAGCTAATGCTTACCATTTAGACCAGGAACAGTGAAGATTTTGTATTGGGAAATAGGAACTGTATTATGAGAACATCTCCTTTAATTAACCTTCAGGAAAAAAAAAAAAAAACAAACCAAACCCAAAACAACTGTGGAAAGAAACCTCAGCCTGAAAAGCAGTGAACATTAACTACAGCTTATTTCAGCATCTGGAGTGCTGGCCTGAAAGCCACTCACACCACCATCCCCCCTCCTCCTCTGCACCACTCATGGTTACAGCTCTCAGCCACAAAAAGCAGTATCTGCTTTTTAGACCAGCAGATTAAGCATCCCCCACCCACCTTCATTTTCTTTTTACTTAGGTCACATTTCAGATCTAACTCCGTGACATGGAGTCAGGTCAAAAAGATATTTGCAGTCATTCCTTCAAAAATTAAGATTTGTGTGTTTTTTCATTAAGGAGCTCGTCAGGAGAGCCCTTTTCAGATCAGTTAACATCAAAATATTACAGCCTAAATACAATTTACTTAGATGGACCTTCTGAAGTGGCCCCAGCTCCAGGAGTAAAAGAATGCTAAATGTCAGTAAGAACATGATCCATGTCCCAATACAAGCGCACCAGCCTTTCGCAAATGCTTTCAGCTCTTACATAACATTAATGATTTCACACTGCATGAAAGGGCCTCTGCTAGGGGTTTACATCATTCCCTAGATCAGATTATTTACTCAGAAATCATTCTGTTTCTCTTATCCTTTTACAAGCTGCTCCTGTTTGTTAGAAGGATCACACTGAGTGCCTCTATACTTCTAAATAAAACAAGGCCAGGGAGCAAGCTTGATTACTGATTGTCCACACATCTTAATTGTTCTCTGAGCCCTTGGCTCCGGTCTGGATTTCTCCCAACAGTTCTCTGCAAGACAGCCCTGATCTGCAGGAGGCTGCTGCTTCACTGTATACAAGTAAACCCTGTCCCTGTTGCTTGGACTGGGTTTGAAACCAGGTCCTCTTTTATTTGGCAGTGTAGACATAGCTCTGGAAAACAGCGCCAGGGCTTCAAGCATGGCCTGTGTGTGTAAAAATCAAACCCAAAGCAGCTCATTCCTGAGAGCTACTCTTTATGAATGTTGCTGTTGGTACACACTGCTATGCTCAGTTCACTTTTCTGTGTGCTTAACTTTCTTTTAAAAAAGTCCATCTACATACTCACTTTCTTCCTACAGCAGGCAGCACATGGCAGTCTGACACTTCTGCTCCTTTTCTAATATAGTGAAGACTACATGCTGGGAAATGGCTACTGTATTATGTGACAGTCCAACCTAGTTCCTTGGTGACGTTCTGGACTGGAGGGTGGCAAAGGTATCATCTATTTAAAAAAAAAAAAAAACCAAAACAAAACAAAACAAAGAATTCTATAGGAGGTCAAGGCACCCAGAGCAAAAAACTAGACTGCTTTTCTGGTGAAACTACCTACATACTATACTAAACAACAGAAGAGGAGATGCGTTGATAATTTTGGGGCATCAGGAAAGAGTCAGCATGGACTTTGTGAAGGAAGTCCTGCCTCACAAACCCCTGAAAGAGTCAGAAAGCATCCCAGTAGAGCTTTTAACAGACTCCTGACCACTTTGGTCATTGACAGTTCTTAGGGAAACTAAACAACTACAGGATAAGGAAGGTCTCCACATGGATTGGGGAAAAATAAAAGACTAAACCAAGACAAAAGTATAGGAGTAAAGGGACACTTTTCACAGGAAACTGTGGAGTTCATTCTGACAGGGGGTGGCAGGACTTCCTGATACAGATGGGTAAGTTATGGAAGAGACACCCGTTGAGTATAACTGATTACAGGGCCACCACCTCTGAGCTTAGTCTCTGAGCTGGAAATTGTCAAAGGGTAAGAGGCTACCCTGGAGACATAGTACAATATATTCCTATTTTCTCTTATTTTCTGTGTTTATTTTCTACTCTTATTTTTCTTCTTCTGATCATTGTTTGAGAACATTTGGCAACAGCCAGTACTGCTATTCTTGCAGGTTTACGTTAAATTGACAAAGGAAAAAAGGAAATGTATGCAGGCAGAAATAGTAACTCTACCAAAACTACAACCAAACAAGAGAGAATAATGTGCTAATTTAAGTATCAGGGAATACTGGTATCACCTACATTACCAAATTACATGCTTAAGATAGGAAATGTGGAAATATTTCCTCCCGAGAATCCATTGAAGTAATTGGGACCCTTTCTACTGGACTTCAGTTGGTTTTGCATCAGATGAGGTAGTCTGTGCAGGAGCACCTTTTTAAATACCTCTGCATCCCAATCGGTGGAAATCTGTCTCTGTTATACACACAATCAGCAAAGAAATAATGTTTGTTTTTCAATTACAGACATGTCATTTTAGTAGAGCTTCCTTCCCAGGCCCCAGTTTTTTATATTTAAAGATTTCAGAGGAGATACTGCTCTTTTATAAGCTTACCTTCATGCTTTACTCTCTAATTTAGTGAAACTCACAGGAGAGGTTCCATTTATGAACAACACTTTACATTTGAAGAAGGTGCTAGTAGAATAACCTGTGAACTACATCTCAACCATGATATGTTTTTTCACCTTACTGCATTATTCATGATTGTCAGCTGTGTCAGAATTCATTGCTGTCAGTTACTCCATGTGCTTTTTTGGATTATTCTGTACATCTGGGTGAATTGACAGGCAGAAGTATTTAGCACCGCTTCCTACACCAAGTACCAATTAATGCAACCAGTTATCTGATCAAACCTACTGGGAAAAAGCTATACTGGATCAAAAGCTACTTTTTGAAATTACTCCTTTTGACTTATTTTGCATATTATGATTAAAAACCTCTTACCTGATGAATTTTCCTAGAAGAAAAATGTTTGTTTGCCCAGAAGAAACTGTACCTCATCTTACGGCAACAATAGATATTACAATAGTGTAATGTGCATGTTGCTATAGAAAAATGGGTTTATATTAAAGGAGCAAACACAAGTTGTGGCCTTGGAAATGCCGTGAGCATCTTGCCATTCCCAGGCATCCAACCCACCTCTGAAATGAAGCAAGGTGACACTTCTACTTGGTTCAGTTTGCCTCTGGCACAGAGGGCCCTCCCCACCTCTCCTCTCACTAGTGAACTAATTCGTGCAGTTATTTCTCTCCATATCTTCTCAGTGGTATTTCTGACAGGAAAGAAACTGCCCACGGGTATGGGCATTTAAGTAAGTTTTATATTAATACAGTTTCCCTTATTAGAAAGAAGTAATTTATTTATTTTCAGTTAGATTGACCTCCTTCTAACCAGTGATAAACCCAGATCCAAACAGTAGTGTAAGCCACAGCGATGCTTTTGTAACCTGCAGAACTCTTTACAGTGTTCACACAGGGTTAATTTGTATACGTTAATGAGCATTCAGATTTCTTCCCATAATTTATCAGAGGGAAATGGCTACGCTCATTAGGCATGCTCATCAGTGCATAACAACCACTTAATGTAACACAAAATACTCCCAGGAAACTTAGGTGACTATAAAAGCATCATTGACTTTAGTCCCAGAAAATTTCAGGATCAGTGCCTTGCCTTCCAGCTGTTCCCAACCCTCTATGAATTACAAATCACCCTGAGAGAGGAAGAAGAGTAAATAATATTTACTGCAGCATACGTTAGTAATTAGCACACACGTTAAGAAAGATGGGGGAAAGCTGCAAGAAGGGAACAAATTGCCCACTGTCATTCATAGACTCAAATGATCCAAAACAAGTCTTTTCACCTTTTGGCATTTGGCACTGTAACCCCTGTTTCCAGTACTAACACCGGAGTGGTAGCAACCCCAGATATCAACCTCAGCAGAGCTGACAACCCCTGAAGAAGAAATCAATCTCACCGGATCTGCAAATATTCTAGACAACACTTGTTTTATTTGCCTGTAAGCATCCTTTTGAAAGAAAGAAGGTCAAATGCTCTAGAGAGCTCTCCATGGACACACATGTCAGGCTGTCAGAGAGCCACTCTCCTTTAGGAATGGATTCTGATCCAAGAGTAAGGAGGAGAGCAGCTTCTCCTGCTGTGTACCCAGCTTGCTCCACGCAGAGGCTGCTAAAGCCTCTCTGAGGCTGGCACACCAGGAATTAACAATTCAGAGTGTTTTCCTGAAACTGCGTATTTACTCATACTAAGGGGAAAATTCTGAACGCCTACATGAAACAACCAGCTGGCTCACCTTCCAAATAATATTTTAAATGATAACCTGTGATTAATAACCCCAGTGTAAGCAGTGTGTTATTTTGATGGTGAACAACAAGGGCCATTTGCAAGAGCTTACTGCTGCTGGGAGAAAAATAAAAAAAAAAAGGTAAAAAATTTTACAGTAACAGAGAGAGTTCTAACTCCCTTTCAGTCTGTAAATATAAACATTTACTGCCAATTCTCGATCAAAATAATCACCAAAAAGGCAAGTAGCATATCAAAAGCACACTTTCAGGATTAGGAACAAAATTATAAGGCAATATTAAGATATATATTCAAATACAGAAAGCTGAAACACAATGTTAAGGACCCCCTAGTGAATATAAAGTAGTCCTCACCTAAATATGGAGCAAATTAACATGGTTCTTACTTCCGTGCCATAATGTACCTGTACAGAGCAGCCACTGAGTGACTGATTTAATCTATCTGGCAACAGGTTTTACAGGCTTTTGAAGTTCTTGGACCTTATTGTTATGGCCCAAAATAAGCAAGGCAAAAAGAACAAACAGAAATCAATGTGTTGTTTTCTACGTACTGCACTGGATGAGCTTACCCAGCTCCTCCTCTGAAGCAATCTCCGGTGATTGCAGCAAAGCTTCTCCAGAACATGCTGAGAACTACAGTTCAGGGACTACATGAACCTTTTACAATGAAACCCTGAACTATGCAAAAGCAGCTTTGTTTCAGTTAAGAAATAAAACTAAACATTGTATGAATGAACCACATGGTTGTTATTTGGATCTGATCTATTCCAGTTCTTAAAATCGGAAGTTATTCACAGGAACAGCTCTGCTTGTTGTGCCCAGGAGGGGAGTGAGGATCTCCTGACTCTAGCCTTGCATATGTCGCACTTGTGGTTGCAAGAACTTGGCCTCAAAACTACCGAATCATTTGATCACTCTGGGGTTTACTCAGTCACTGTTATGGGGTCAGGTTGCAAAGCTATCAGTGCTACCTTTGTAAAGGGAACTTGAGCAGAGGTGTAGGGAGGAGGTGAACATGCTAGCAAATGGGAACAAATATGCCCAAGACATTTCAGAGCTTCGCTTCTGGTTCTTGGCAGCAGTCCAAAAGAAGGCAGCAACATCTGGTACAGAAGAGGCAATAGGGGTATCAGGAGGAGGTCAAGGATGATGGTAGAGAGCATGCCCCTGACATCAAATATTTCATTTTAGTTGAAAAAAAAACCACCAAGGGACTGGGTGCAGAGAAAGTAAAGCTATTCTGACTCCCTTTCCGAGCAATCTATCCAAAATGTTTTGGAGTGGAATCAGATAAAGCTGCTCATAGCCTCTTTTATTCAAATCATGGACTGAAAAAAAAGAAAAGAAAAAAAAAGAAAGTCCCAGGAGCAGTGAGCAAACATAGCCTGGTTTCTTGTGGATCCGTGATGTGTAGCTGATTGACTTCGGTGTCTAAACCTAAGCTCCAATTTTAGTTTTCCCTGAGTGGATTGCCTATTTCCTGCTGAAATGGAAAAAAAAACCCCAAACAAACAAACAAAAACACTGGAGGGTTTTTGCTAGATGAGGATATTTGCAAGCTCTTCCTCCTCTAATAGGCCACTGATTTTCACCAGCTGTGGGTCTCATCCCTTTAGGCAGCTATAGCAAAAATTGCCCAGCAAGTTCAACAGGGGAAGAGGGAAGGAAAGGCAACAACACCAGCACACAAACGTAGGCCATGGGATTGCCCAAGCCACCAGTCCTCTTCCAAGCACTTCACGGTACCAGAATGAAAGCTGTTGCTGGCAGGTGTACCTGATCCTAAGGATTGCACACACAGGAGAAAGCAGGCACTGTCAGTCTCCATTCCAACCAGCCAAAGAGCATCTAGTCACTCAATAAGACATGCTGAGCAGAGGTAACCATCCCTAAATCAGACAACTAGGCTTACAGTTTTAATGTGCAAAATCAGACCAAAAAAGTTACTTATATAACCTGTCTAGTCAGAGTAGACCTTTCGTCCATTTTTGCAACTGCAGTTCCTGAGCATGTTAGACACTTCGAGATTTATTTTCACACTCAAGTGTTATAAACAAGTGCAGATCATCTGCTTGTGAGCGCCCACTTTTAACATTTGCAAACTTACTATTGTGTCCAAAACCAGCATGACAAAAGAATGTGTGTCACAATAGAGACATTATTTTTCTATTATCTATCAGGAAAAAATCTGTTCCTGATATAGCATTAACAGCAAATGTGATACTTAAATGACCTTCATAGATTTGTGCCTCAGACTAAAATTCTATACTTAATATTATATTTCAGAGCATATGATTTTATTTGAATATTAAAATTAAGCCTAAACCATAAATGTGCTAAATAAAAAATTTCATTGAAAGAAATCATATAACTCAACACTTATTTCAGGAATCCAAAATGGACATGCAGCTTATCTTTGATCAAATTGAATGATTTTCAGTTTTAAGGCAATGGAACCAGCACTTCCTACCTACTCAGAATTTAGTCCAACATTTCCAACTGTTATCTGTCATGTAAGACACTATCCTGCATAGAGATCAGCTTCTCCTGCAGGGCACTGAAAAACTTTAATTCTTATTGGATTGATAGGTTTTGAGGTTTACTGGAGTCTGAAGGATCACTCTTTGGGGCATAACATATCCTGTTGCTATCAAAGAATGATGAAAATGCAGTTATCAAAGTTACTGAGGTCGCCTTTAGTTATAGGCACAGAAGAAATTGGGATCTGTGGCATTTCATTGCCAGATCACACCATTACCCATTAAGCCCATGCTTACCAGATGTATTTTCAGGTGCCTCAAAGCACTCAGAAGACACCGTAGAAAGCCCTGCTGCTACAGGAAATACCATTCTAAGCCTCATTGTCTCCGTGTCTGCTCATTAATTTCTTTTTCACTTGATGTATATAGTTCAATGGTTTTGTTGTTGATACAATTACCTAACTGCTTGGAGAATCTTGCTGAACTACTGGGGTCAGTGGTTTTCATATGGCAGTAAGTTCTACAGATCAGTAATTCAGTGCTAAATGAAAGAGTGCCTCTGTATGCTTCAGGTTTTTTGTATTTCAGCTGCATCAAATATCTCCTTCAACACACCACCTGATTGCCTTCCTCTGTACCATGATTTCACATATCTTTCATACCCTTCCTCATCTTCTCTCTGAAACAAAGCGTCCCTGTCTATTCAGTTTATATTCCTGTGGAAATCTTTCATTGCTTCTAATAAATTCTGTAAGGAGTCCACAAACAGGTAAAATGTTATAAAAGGCAGTGAAAAAGGGGAAAATATTTTTTATATTTATATCAGAAAAATGCATGTGCATGTTTCTGTGTGCATATGTGCACATGCAGAATATCTGACGTATTGGAACTTCAGAGTATAACAACACTGCACAGAAAATCTGAATCATAGAACTACCCTATTAAATATTAGTGCTTCTACAAATTCAACTCTGTAGATAGGTGAATATTTTATGTCAGTACATATACGTGCACAGATGTACTTATGCACTCCTACCCATTCACCCATACATTATGTCTGAAGATACCTTATATATGTGTAATAAAGTGCATTACATATACAATGTAGTATTATTTTATTATTACTTATCTTCTTATTTAGACATCCAGTCACACTTTGACCATCACTTCAGATAAAGAATACTTTGGTGAATTTTTTTAAGGTCCTTCTCACCCCAAGTGGGTTTTTTTCATTTTAAAACTAGCAGTATTGTCCATGATACTGTTTTGTTGACATATTCCATCTATCATCCTACTGCCAGTTTACCTAGCTTTGTTAGGTCCCTTTGTTAGGTGTTTTTCACACTCTGTTGCACTTCAGGTGAGCTCTTCTGTCATTTGAAATGTATTTGACAGCATTCATAGTGCAGCTCTGCAGTCATCACTTGGCTGGCCTTTTTCCACCTGGGTATTTACTTCTATTGCTTGCTTTTTTATGGCTTGCCATTCTATAATCATACTTCTTTCACTTCATGAATATTTAATTTCCTTAACAGCCCCCACTTCAGGAATTTTGGCAAAAGTAGTTTTTAAAAGTCCAAATAAATGATTTCAGATTATTTTACTTCAGACATTACTATGTTAGCATGTACAATAACTTGTCAGTAGATTGAAAACACCACTTTCTTTTACAGCATCTATGTTGATTCATGATTATTATGTATCTTCATCTTCCTATTGGTTTCTAATGACTTCCTTTAATTATTTTTTCATCCTGTTACTCAATACTGACGCTAGACAAACTTGTTTGTAATTTCCAGTTACCACAGAGTCTTTGTTAGAGATAGGACTGAGATTTGCCACCCTAAGCTCTGCTGTTAAAATAACGTTGTGTATTTTGTTAACAATACAACCATTTCATTCTTGTGTTTCCACAGCATACTTGATGCAGCAGCAGCCAAGTTTTCTTTTAAATACGTTATTGCTTAATATAGCAGCTTGCTCTAACATCTCTCTTTTGACACTTCAGTCTCACAGGGTTTCAGCTTTATTAGCTGAAAAGCAGCTATTTACAATGTTTTCTGTAGTCAAAATGCACACAAGAAAATAATTCCATTTAAAGACTTCATCTACCTCCTTTACATCTTTGAAGGCACATGAATGAGAGAGAGGCAGCATGAGTAAGTATGATCCTAACCAAATACTCATAGGCATGTCTGGGGGAGAGGAAAGGGAGAAGCCTAGGTTCAAATCCCTGATCTGTGCCCTTGAGCCAAGGACCAAATTGTCACAAGCTACACAAATCAAGCAGTGTCTTTGGATTTTGGCAACACCACACAATAAAATTAACACATGTTAATTATGCTTATTGAAGAACATTGTATGTAGACAAGCCCTTATTAATTTTCTCTATTTCTATATACTTAAATGCTAATTACTTTCCTTGACAACTAAGAATACCCCCATCTTAGACCAACCTTCAAGCTTTCATCAAGATGCTTTCCTGAGAGATATAGCCTTGAGTGCCCTCAGACTTTAAAAAGAAGCTTGGGGAGTGGGACAGATAGAGGCAAAAGAGGGACTGTACACTGGTTTTCCTGCTCTGGGTAAGCACTCCTGTTTCTTCAAGCATGTTTTTATGTAACCAATTGCATTAGACAAGCACTGAAAATTGGTTCTGAGTCTGGCAACAGAATCAGGAGTCCAGGGTGTTTGGGTTAAGACTGAGGCAGTCTTACGCATGTAAATAAGCAAGTCTAGAACAGTACCTGACCCAATACGTAGCTGGGGTACCTGAAGAAGCAAACAAAGATAAGGAAGAATTGGTGCCACCAGTACTTCTGAGTGACTAGTTTTTGTTCTTGGACACTTCCACAAAAGGAGAATGATACAGGCTTGTTCTTTTGAGAAAGAGTTGTCCTGGCTTCTCTGGAAGCTTACTCCTGAAGGGGACTCAAGCGTGAGGGCATCTCTAGTTAACCCAAAATAACACTGACTGGAGGGAAGCAGATCTAAAGCTCTAGTTGCTACCTAGACAGCTCTTGTTTTGGCCTTTACAGGTTCTGTTCTTTGGTGTTAATTATCCTCACACGTTGTAGAAAAAGCAGACATACCTTCTAAAGGAAACTTCTTCTGGGTGGAAGAACACTTTGTAAATCCTCCTTGTGAGTGCAGACTGAACTATTTATTACTGTTTAAGCATATGGTCTACATCCAACTATGTATCTTTAGCTCTTTCGCCTTGCTTCTGCAAAGTCCTGGCAAGATCCCACACTAAACCTGCCAATGACTTTCTTAAGGCAATAACACCTTTGATAACTTAGAAGCTGATTTTCCTTTTTTTTTTTTTTTTTTCCCCTCTTCCTTCACTTTACAGCATTAGCACTGTTGCTAACTTGGAAGAATGCATGCAGAATAAAGTAATTTTGTAAACTTCCAGTGCAGCTGCTAAATAGAGAGCTGCTTCATGTCCACAGGTGAGCACCCCAGTGAGTGGCTGCAGCTGGTGAAAGATACAAACGTGAAGAAGAAGGAGTGTTAATCTAAAGTACTGAGGAAGATTTCTTAATCAGAGGAGAAGAGGAAGCTAATGCTCTAGATGGAGGATGACTAGTAGGAGCTTCTCTAGAGGCAGTGGAGCAAGGAAGGAAGCCCTTTGGCTCAGGACTAGCCTGGAACTGCATAAGGAAAAGTTCATTCTGGCTGGACTGCACCACTTGTTAAAAGATTAAAAATAGCAAAGATCCCTTAAACCCTGCAGTCTTAGTCAGCCCTTCTTCTGTGGTCCTGAGGGAAGCAGGACTTAAAAAGACTAGCAAATATAAGGCTCAATCCTGCCTTTCTATTGAACTCTCAGCTCCTGTTGACAGCTCCTTTGGTCTGCAGGGAATGAGCATTTGGTCAGTTGTTTTTCCATGCCCTCTTTCTTGGAAAATTTAAACAAAAATGAGCAAAAGCTCATTAAGAAAGTCAATTAATCAAAGCAAGGCAGAGGAAAAGCTCCATCAAATTATGCTAGACTGAGGACAGGCATGTTTGCATGAATATTCATAGCAAACTCTTCTGCTACCTCAGTCTGACAACCTCTGTTTATTCAAAAGTGAAGTTACAAGTCACTAGATAAACTAATCAAATGACTCACTCTATAGCTTTGTCATATATTGTTCATGAAGTTGGACATTTACTCTATTCCCTTGAGTCATTTCATACTGAAATGGAGTTCTAGCCTAGCATTTCATTAGATTCATAAGCAATATAGGCTGAAATAAATGAATAAAAGCAGAAAGTTATTGAATTTTTTGCAGGCAACATTCTGATTTGAATGTTTTTCATTTCTGTTGAGAATTCAAATGTTACTTGTGTTTTACCAAGCTGAAATATGGATCTGTACACATTTTTATCCATTTCATGGAGCAGTGACTCTAGAAAGTTGCCTATATACATACATGACATAAGGTAATAAAGGGAAAGTGTCGTAGTCACTCTTAATTTCACAGAGCAACTACAGCAGCAGGAAAAGCAGTTACCAGCAAATAACACAGTGGCCTGAAGGTGAACATATGGTATTTGTCATACTGCTTAGCTGTGAAACTTGACAATATGTCCATAGGAGGAGAAAAAAAAAAAACAAAATAAATTATTTCATTTTAGTAGAGTGTATTACTGGTTTGATATAAGTAAATCCTGTTATCAAAAGCTGGAAGTTAAATTAAAAGATAAATGTAGAAAATTCTGAAACATTTAAAATGAAAATATTATCTCCCTGAATTGCAGGAGACCATGTGATCTCTCTCTGTAATCAATTGAAATAATTGAAATTCAGAATGTTTAATTATACCCCAGTTCAGCAAATAATAATCTTTATCTCATTGTACTTATATGAAAGATGATGTGGGCGAGCATATGGATCTTAAAGATGATTAAATTAGTGACTAATTTACTGCAAAAGGAGAAGAAAACAGACATATAAATAAAAGTTGGAAAAGAAAAATGTCTTTCTTTTACAGATAGCATGACTAAAAATAGACTATACACAAAATTTAATATTTTAGATAAACATAATAAGGTTCATATTTAAGAGGTCATATTCCCTTATATCTTAGCACAACCAATACCTGATTACATAAGGATGGTGGATGTTGGCTCTTCTGCTAATGAGGTCCATGGCTAGCAGACTGGTGGTTGTGCTTGGAAGTAATGAATTCCACTTACTGTGAGACTTTTGATGAGTCAGCTGCTGTCTTTGATCCTGGGGGGAACAATACCACAGATATAATAATGCACCTTTCTTGTAAGGAAGGAATTTGCCTTTTCAGAACACATAGAAGCTGCTGTGGCCAAGACACTGAAGATGTACCAAAAATTAGGGTCCAAAATCCTTATTTAGTTGGATAAACAAAGGATCAAGTTTTCAAAAGTGCTCAGCTGGCAATAATTTCCCTTCAAGAGACAGCTATTGGGAGGTCAGAACTTTCAGAAAGAAGTTACTTAAGCATGCGTGTTGGAAAGTTTGCCTCAAGCGCATGGGATTGCAATGATAAAACTGTCTTGTTTCCTTATACCAAAGTCAGTGAAAATAAAGCTGACTGAGATGATGGTTAGCTGATTAATCTGTATAATTTGCTACCGTAAGACCTTATTGAGGCTAAGGGTCGAGTACAACGTGCTGTATGTGCAAAGCTGTCTTGGTTTAAAAACACTTAAGTATTATCATAGGATGATGGAATAATTCAGGCTGGGAGGGACCTCAGGAGGCCTACAGCCCAAAACAGGGCCAGCTCTGGGAGCAGTCCATGCTGCTCAGGTCTTGGACCACTTGGGTCTTGAAACTCTCCGAGGATGGAGATGGCACAGCCTCTCAGGGTGACCTGCTCTGCTGCCTCCCTCATGGGGAGACAGCTTCTGCCTACACAGAGCCTGAAACTCTGTCATGTCAACTTGTGCCCATTGCCCTTTGCCCTCCTGCCCTGCAGTGCTGTGAGGAACCTGACTCCATCTCTTCCATGACCTCCACGACAGGAGGTGGCGGTCAGGTGCTCCCCAAAGCCATTCTCAATTCTCAGAATGGGTCCTGTGGATATAAAAGCCAAATCTGTCACTGGCAATGGCCATGCAGTCAGCTAAAGCCCCTTCCCCTCAGTGGCAGGATCTGGGAGAAAAGCACCAGAACTTCCCCTGTCCACAGCAGAGGTGCCTGTATGGGGCAGTGGTCCAAGGGCCTCATCCCTGGGACCAAGACCGCCTGCTCTCCTCCTCCTGCGGCCCCTACCCAGCAGCAGACACAGCCATCACCCATGCCACCTCTGCCCTGGGAACACATTGGGGGCAAAAGGCAGCTGGGCAGAGGCGGCCAGACCATGGCCAGAGGTGTCCCCTCACCCCCAGCACAGCCCTTCTCCCGGTGGCCTCGCAGCACGACTCGCTCAGCTGGCGCCGCCCTCGCAGTGAAGTTTTGAACTGGTTTGGCTAAACCCTGCTAATTTTAGGTATGAACTCTAGTAAACTGGTTTAAATTCAGCTTGTGGTGACTCAGCTGGCATTCATAAACAGTAGCGTAACAAAAAACTAATTTTAAATCTGTTGTCTT